>NC_031770.1:98604919-98944334 GCF_001522545.3 Parus major
TTTTTTTTTCCCCTTAGTCTTGGTGCCCTCTCTAAACTTAGCTGCTTGGGACACTGGGTTTTGTTTTAGAAATAAAATAGTCCTGCATCATAGAGCTCCATTCAATACTGTGATTCAAATTCATTCGGATTTATTCAAATCAGTGGAGAAAAAGCAATAGTTCCTGTGTGACACTGATTTTATAGCTTTTTTTTTTAAACTGATAAACTTAAGGCTTTCCCTGAAAAACAGTGGCTTAAGCAAATCATAGCATGTTTTCCCCATAGTTATATGCAATTGTGATGTAATCCAGCTTTGGCCATCCTTGCCTAGCAGTGGGTGCTTCTGGAGAAAAGTAGAGAACAGAGACTGTAGTTAGAAAAGCAAATGCAATTACAAGAGCAAACAGTTGTTTATATTCTGTAAAATTGGTACTCATTGCTCTCAGATTCACCTTCCTTGCCTTAAGGTTTTCTCATTAGAAGCAGTTTCTGTAAATATCATCTCTTCCTTTCCCCTTGGAGAGATCTCAAAGAGCTGGGCTGGAATTAGTGTCTCAGTAATCAATAAATTTTAATCTACATGAAGGGGGTTTTTTTTCCCTTTAAGTTGGTTCTTTCTGTACTGGAGAAAACATGTCTAAAGCAAATGTAAAATGAAGAAGGGTTAAATTTGCCTTGACTTGTTGTTACTATATCTGCTTACAATTTTTCAGTATGAATGTCTTCCAAAACAATTATAGTTATTGCAAGGTTGACAACTAAATGATTAATCTACTACCAGACAGCCAGTGCAGTAGTGTCTTTGAAACAATTTTTAAGCCTTTTCCCTGCTGTTCTTTCCCTGCAAGTCAGATTTAATGATGAGACACTGACCATAAAATAAATTGTGATGTGTAGCCTGCTTCTTTTTCAGTCTTTTTTCTTTACTTTAGCATTGGGCTTCTGTCTTGCATTGAAAAGTGTGTAATGAAAGGATCTGAAGTCTGCCCTGAGCCAGAACATCCAGTCTTGTATTTCATTTGAGGCATATGCTTAAATTATCTAGGGGTTGGCTGGATTTATTTGTGCACTTAAGTGCAAGTGCATGCTTAATCCAGGTGAATAATGGTACTTGAAATATTTTGTTGATGGGAAGTCACAAGTGTTTTGCTTTGTGCTAGTGGCGTAGGTGCACAGCATGTGAAAATATTCATGTTGGTCTTCTCATTGTCTGGAGCAGTCATTGTAATGGGAATCTCTGCTTATATTCTGGTTTTCTTCTCAGGTCTCTGCTTTTGGCTATATAGTGTAGAGGAAGAACTTTTCATGCTTAGTTAAGAAGCTGAATCTGCAGCTGAATTTGGGGACGTGACTAAACACTGTAAAATCCAATAGTTTGTGAGAGAAAAGGCAAGACCACAAAAAAGATTCCTGTTTGATTCTTCATGAGTTCTACAAACTTGTACAATTTTAACTATTTTACAGCTACAAGTCTTAACACTTTACTGTGCTGCATTGAGACAACTGACTCAGTGGAGCCCTCCAACATCTGTTGATGCCTATGTGCTAGTTCTGGTTTTAATTGTCCTGTTGTTTAAAGAGATGTCCTCAAACGTGACCTGAGGTCAGAGGTTAAGCTGTTCCTCATTACTCTGAATAGCAATGATACATTTGGTTCTACGCCCTGTTGGGGCTTGGAGCCCATGAGCAGTGGTGGAGCTGGGTGTAAGTCATGGAGTTACTCACAGCTTCTTAACCTTTTCCTTAAGTTGTTTTGGTTAATTATACAATGTAATAATAATTCTGGACAATAATAGATTTGCTTCTCTGGCCCATGTGATGCCAGTTCTGTTGCGAATGTTTTGCATTTAGCTCTCAATAAACATCAGGCACAAAGCCAGTTGCTGTGTGCATGATTGACCACGGCTTGATGAAGCTATAGCGCATTTTGTCTGCATTTGGAAATATTTTCTTGACCCTTAAAGACAACTCTGTGCTCTGACAATGACACTTTCATTGGAGAATGAGAAAATTTTGCAACTGGCTCCTACTGCCCACTTTTACAGTCTCAGCTTTCTCAGGTACATGAATCACCTTTTTTAATTCCATAGAGTGGAAGAAACAGTCATGAAGTGCTTATAAATTGTGTAGTTTCCATTTGCTCAGTATGATAAAGTTTGGGAGTGAACTCTGGGGAGATAACTGTGATATGTTAAGGTTATTTAGAGCAAAGCTTGGTTTTGGTCTTAATGCCTTTGCTACCAAATTTTAATAGGTAAAGGTGAGACAGACTGCTCCAACCCAGCAACAAATTATTATTGTTTTGGTGGGAAGCTCGGTGCCTCATCAGAAATTATTCATATGACCAGTGCTTATAAATAAGCAGTCTCCCTTACTCTCAACCTCCAAGTGTGGGAGACCTGTGCTGAAGTCAGGAAAGGGATGCAAGGAGAGCATCAAGAACACCTTTGCCTCTAGGTGCTGTAGGATGTGGCTACAAATCGCAATTGATCCCATTTAACCTTATTTTTAAGATATTTTTCTACACACTCATCATCACACATCATTACACTCTCATCATCCTCTTAAGTTTCTCTGTGAGCTGGTTGTGGTCAGCATGTTTCAAAATAGTAGATTTTATGAGGCTGTGTTAATTGCAAAGCCCCATCTTCTGTTGATGTAGGGAGCAGGTAGCGGACTCCAGCCCAAACAAATTGCTCTCCTCTTGGGTGCTTGCCCTGGGGATAGGCTGTGCACCTCCACCCTGAACAGAAACACTTTCAGTTTACACTTGATCATGGGCTGTTTAATAGTTTGAACAGGTTTTTTGTCAGTGCTGTGGGTTAATTTTTTTCCATCTGCTGTTCCCCACCCTGACGTAGTAACAACAAAAGCTCTTCTCCCTTCTCGTGCTTTTTTTTTAAGATACATCAGCCAAGTGCTGCTAGTTTCCACTTCCTGTACTTTTTTTTTTTAAAAAAAATGTATAATTGAAGAACATTTTAATCTTTGTTCTTTATTTTTATTTGTATGACCTAATTCAGCTTGACTTTGTCAATTTCTCTTTTCCGCTTCATTTCCTGACCTCTGACACAGCTGTCTTTGATGAGCAGCCCTTCTTTTCCATTCCTCACATACACTCTGCTTAGCCCTAAAAATCCTTTTTTTGGTGACATTTTTTTTCTCCATTTAGATGGAGACTCATTCCCTAGATATCTCCCCTACTTTATTTGGGGTTTTGCAGTACCAACTTTTTTTCATCTTTGCCGTACAGATGTTATAAGTGTCTTAGCTTCTTACAAGTGTGTTCTTGAGTACTTCTGTCCTGTTCACTTCTGAGCTCCTTAGATTCCTCAGATCTTATGGGAAATTGAAAAGATGAATTTTTGTGTTTCCCTAAATCACCTCTCCATGATTACAGTTGCTTCCAGAGTTCCTTTCATTGAGGACTTCCAGCTACTTACTAAAATGTATCTAAATTAGAACTGCCCTTTTCTAGTTCAGCAGCTGGAGGATTACAGTTGCTGTCTTCTGCTTCCAGGAATATCTGTGGTCAGCTCTTTACGTTAATAGTGGGTTCTTCAGTTGAGTATTTTGGGAAGTTGCAGTCCCACAGTAAGATAAGCCCTGTTGGCACTTCTGTCTTGCTGTGAACCTTGCAATCTGCACTGCTCTGCCATGCAGACTCTAGGGTGTAGGGTAACCTGTGACGTGACCCCTCCTTCTTCCAAGCACTGTTGTTGACCTCATACCACTGCAGTCCTTTGGAGCTTCTTATTGTTCTACCTGAGTTTTCTCTTGCAGTGTTCTTTCTCTTGGTATCAGAATGTTAATCCATGCTCTTGTTTCTTACTCATAATCTATGAATTCTGGCTAATTATCTAACATCCTGACTGCTGCTATTAATGCTCATATGCTCTCTGCTCTCCTAAGTTTGGGTATTGTGTGGTTTTTGTCCACATTTACCAATCCCCCCCATCTGTTTATTAAAACCAGATATGGGAATTAACTGATTTTCCTGATTATCCTGCCTCTAGAGGTGTTTTTTTTTGTAGTTTACAACTCCTGGCTGTGCCTGCTGTGATCACAGAAGGACACATCTCATACACAGAGAAGCACCCTTTTTTTTCCATTATGCCTTCTGCTGGTGGAACACCCTAAAACTTCCCTTCCAATGTCAGCTCTTGGACCATATGGATGACATTAACTTGTAATAGCTTTTCCTTCCTTTTGTAGCATCAAGAGATCCTCAGGGATGATGCTCAGAGTCTAAGGCTGGTCCCCTCAGATTCTCTATATAGCCTAGAGAGAGACAGACACCACCAGGGAGCATCTAAAACAGGCTTCTGCTCCAAATTGCCTTCCTGGTCTACCGGCAGAAGGACTGTCCTCTTCTGGGCTAAATTCAGTCCTGAGCCTGGTTCATGCCTGTGGTTGAGTTCTCCATCTGCACACGGTGACCAAGAGCCCTCCTCTTACTGGAAGGCCAGAGATAAACCTCTGGGGAAAAAAAGGAACCAGAATACTCTTAGTAAGAAGAATCAAGTGAAGTGGTGTAAATAAACAGAGAACTGAGGGCAGTATAGTGGAGCAGTCAGGAGACACAGAATGGAAAATGAAATGGGGAAGCTGAATGTGATGGAGAAGAGTCAGGCCTCCAACACATGAGCGGTACCCTTGCAATCAGAAGCAGCTGGAAGACTTTTCCTGGTGCAGAGACATCTTGCATCATCTGTCCAAGCAGGAAAAATGAATTCAGATTGTAATGTCTAAAGAATTATTGTTCTATTTCCCATTAAGAGGGTAGACACAAAATCAGATTTCCACTCCAAGTTCTTATATTTTTAGCCTGTGATCAGATTGCAAATGCACACTGGATATTTACATTTCTGGAAGCAGACTCTGGTGCTGTTGTCTTAACCAGGATCCAAGTTAATTTTCTGAGCTTCCAGATGGGAGCCATTTGTTTCTCTATTACACATTTGCAGGAATGCTTGATTTAATCTAGATTTTCTAGCTCAGTAATTTGCCTTTTTTAGCATTCAAGCATTTTCTCTACCTCCCCCTCTCCCTTTTTTTTTTTTTTTTCCCTTTTCCTTGAGCTGAATTATCCACTGTGCAGAATAAAGAAAATGGGTTTTGCAAAAGGAGGTACCCATCTATCATCCATCCACTGTGGAAGCTCTTGGGGAGCAGATTGTCCTTCCATTTCCTACAAAAGGTTCCCTAAGAGGTGCCTAAGTGCAAGACAGCTGGTAGAGCCTCTTAGCCCTGTTTCATTTGGTTTGTTGAGGCTCATTACATTTTGGTATCTTTTTTGTTTAAAACTATTTAATGATCACCTTATTCTTGTCTAGTCCTTGTGCTGAATATAGATGTTGCTACACTATTGGCTCTTTCTCTGTTGTGGGTAGATAAGGATATTTACAGGAGGAGGTTCATAATTTTCCTTAGCAACATTCAGCCTCCAGTGCATTGAGTAGCTTGTGATTGTATTATAGCCATTTCTTTAATGAAATTTTGAACTACATTTCTCTTGCAATCACTTCTGCCTGGGGTTCTTAGATAGCCATGCAAGCACTATGTGTATCATTGCTGTGGTGTACAGAACATACTGAAGGAGCAGATGAGGTGCAGACAGGTAATGTTAGCTCATGGGCCAGCTCTTTTCTTCATTGCTGCATTTTCCATAACAGCTAAGATTGTGGTAGGAAAAAATGATGCACCATGTTCTAGCTACTGCAGTTTCAGAATGAGTGTATTGAACCAGCTTGAGGTCAACTTTATTATTTCTTCTTCTTGTGTTATAAATTCCCAGTGCTTCAAAATAACCAAATGTCATTCCAGAAAAACACAGAAGTGCTGCACAGAGTTTGCATCCCTAAGCCCTGGAGACAGAGCATGCCCAGGGCAACAGGCAAGATTGGGAGCTCATCTTGAGCAGGCTGGGTCAGTGTTGTGCAGTATTTAGCAGGTGGATGGATTTTGCCCTGCGTGGTTTTTGTATTGCTTATGGTGATGGAGCAGCAGAAGGGAAGTGGGGCTGGCAGGGAATATGCAATAGGCAACTGTCCTACACCATTCCTTGCTGAGGTAAGTTGTGTGTGAGGCAGTGATGATGGGAATGACATGAGGTACCAGCAAACATCTTTTTATTCTTCATCTGTACAACATTGCTGCCTCCTGGTCTGGGACTCACGTCCCAAGATGCTGGGGTGATGTTTTCAGCCCGGTGGTGCCCAACCCTTGCAGCTGCCATGCAAAGTGGGGTAGCTGGCTGCAGTCAGGTACTTATGGTCAGGCCTTTGGTACTTGTACCTTTTGGTCATGAAAGGGTCAGTATTGACCTCTCCACAGCACATGAGCAGACAGGTTTTGGAGTGCTTTACCAGGTAATGGAAGAGATGAGGCAGGGCAGGTGAAGCAATACTGTGGCTGTACCCAGGAAGGCAGGCACAGGCTCCGCAGTGTGGCTCATCCTCAGGACTGAGGGCAGGGGGATACACCTTGTACATGCTCAAAGGGTCAGGGCAAAACTTGGACATGATTCCCAGCACCACTGGCATGCTGTTAAACACCACGAAGGCAAAAGTGATGTAGTGAAAGTGTCATGGTAAATTGTTTGGTTAACAGTTCTCAGGTCAGCCTGTCAGGTTAACAGACAGTAACTCAAACAATGAGATTTCTTTAGAAGGAATAAAGTAGTATAAGAGATGTTCAAATTCTTGTCTTACATATTTGAAGACAATAATGAGCCATTAGGGGGAGAACTGATTTAATTTACTTATAGGAACTGAAATTACATATTTGAATAGGAAAACAATATTTTACATTATTTGATATAAAAATGATATTATATATTTTATTAGGACATTGTTTCTTATCTTTCTCTACCACTGTAAAAAAGGATGAATATAAAGAAGAAAAAAATTGCATTTGTAGTAAGTTCTGATATGTAGCTGGGAGATAAGCTTGTTGCATCAAAAAGGACATCCTGGGAGTTTTCTCCCTATTATGCTGTGCATGCAAACTCATTAAGACCCTCTAGGAGTTTCTTGGAGTCTTTTCCTCCCTTAGTGTGATCAGGACACTGAAAACATGGGATTATCCCCTATGCTCCCCCCAGTCACAGCAGAATGCATGTGTCGTGACAATGGCTCAGCAGCCCGAGCTGGTTCAGGCTACCTAGAAAATCCTATTAAGTCAGAAGTGTCAATACAGTATGCACAACTTTGGTGCAGAGGGGACTATTTATAGCTTCAGTAAGAGTATTGTGTGCACAGGGCTTTTCTTTCACACCTAATCAGGGACCTTGACAGATTCGCCATCCCTTTTACCTGCTCAGCAGCTCGGGTGCCAGACCTCTGGGAGCACCAGCGTTTTAGATGGAAATCCTCATCATCTCCCAAGAGCAGCTGAGGGCCATTGTGGAGGAGGAGGCTGTGATTTTCTACCTGCCTCTCTGGCCATCATCTCCTCCTCTCCTGACTGGGTTCAGCCATTTGGCTGCGGGGCATGCGGTGCCCTGCTGTCACCATGAGCCTTGCTATGGTGACTTGCTATGGGAACAGGAGGGGTACCATGTGTATGTCAGTGATGTCATTATGTTCTGGAAACTCTTGTCAGTGATGAGTGACTTCTGTGGGGTAAAGTGTGTAGGATCAGGAGGTTGAAAGGACAGAATGTGGCAGAGCTGTGGGGTTGGTAACATTGGCCATCATAGGAAAATGATTTTCACGCCCCACTGGCAATGTCTGTTCATGGTTTTTTTGTGTCTGCCTGGGGAGATAGGAAGGATTCATCTATTAGAAGTTTCCAGGCTGGGATAATCCAGTGGCAGAGCAAGAACCTCTTTTATGGGTGTGCGTTCAAGCTCCAGTTTTAAGCTTTGGCATTTGGCAAGCACGCTAATGGTATGTCAAGGAATTACCATGAATTAGTTTCAAAATAACATAGCATTGAGTGGAGCACAAAGAACAAAGAGGAACACGTTCCTTCCAGCAGCTGGCCTGGGCTGGGGTTCCCCCACTGCTGCCAGCCCCCAGAGATCCTGCTACAAAGTGCAATCCAATGTGTTAACAAAGTGTGTGAGCTTTCTGCAGGCTTACTGCATTGCATCAAGTGAGTTGATTGGAGAGACTCTTGATTTTACTGGTTTTTTATGTTCTTATTGGGAGCCATTTGTCAGTCTGCACAGAAATCTGATTAGCTGAGAATTGCTGGCTCTCTGCTATATGTTGAACTATAAAGTGAAGGATGAAGCAATAAACACAGTCAGCTGGGCTGCTGGAGGAATCTGTAGGATTCTTTCGAGTCTGGGAAGGAGAGTTCTTGACACTTGAATGCTTTTTCTTTGGGAACTTGACGATGTTGGACCTGAGGGTGCAGTGCCAGCACTCTTTGAGGGGGCTGGCAGCATGTTTCAGCCCTCTGGTGCTGCTCTGTGGGGTGCCAGTGTCCACCCCTGCCTTGTTACGGGTGGTCTTGTGTAGGAGGGGAGCAGGAGGCTGGTGCTACTGCAGCTTCAAATCTACCGCATTGGTGAAGAGCTGGGGCCTCAGGCAGTGGAAAAGGGAATATGCTGCTTCTGCAGAGCAAGGAAATTGTAGCTGACTGTGGTGTTTCTGCAATGCATCCTGACAATAAGCACACTGCTCTTTGCACTGTGCATTTAGTTAAGTAGGTTTAAATTCAAGTCTCCTCCAGGAAATGGGGCACAGCATAAAGCTTTCCCTTCACCCAGCAAATACACCTCTCCATTGCTCCACTTGAAATAACCTGCAGATAGTTCTCAAGCAAGGGGATAATTAGACTTGGCACCAGGCACCAGGCACCTTGGTGCATTTTCAGAGGCTGCTGGTTGGGCACAGTAAATAATTGGATTAAGCATGGAAAAGGTGGCTAATGACACCTGCAACAACCAACAATGAGCTGTTTTGAAAACCCAGTTTGGCTGGTTGAGATGGGCAAAGAGGGCTGAGCAAGAGTGAAGCAAGGGATGGTTATTAGCTAACATAATTTGCTGTCCTAGAGCCAACATCTCACCATGTGTTTGTTAGGTTGGACTGGGAGAAGATGTTTCACTTCAGCTCTGCTTCCTAAAATATACAAAAACGGTTGCCAGCTTTTCCAGTAGATTTTTGAATTAATTAAGGTGTCTGTCTGCAGGGCTGCACTGAATCTACTTTTTATCCTAGTGTAGAGGAACACAGTGGTTGGAGTGACCCAACTGTCTTAGCTTCCACCTTTTTATATTCACAAACATCTTATTATTGTTGAGGTTGTGGAGCAAAGCTTATGCCTTCAGGTCTTGTAATGCTTGAAGCTGTCCAGTCCATCCTTGAGCTGCTATGCAAACTCACCAAATTCTTCTTGGAGGTAAAAGTCAATAGGGAGATATTAAAATTGAGGCAGATGTCTTCTTATGATTTCAGGTGCCTTGTTTTATCTCTCAAGTTTGCTTTCATCAAAACTGATGGCTTACACTTGCTGTCCAAGCAGTATGGTGTTCAGAAAGTAGTGAGGACATTTTTCTGCTTGGGATGAGGCATTGCCAGCAATCTTAGGGTGGTGCAGAGCTGCTGTGGTGTTTGCAAATGATCACTCATAAAGCCAGTGCTGTGATTAATTAGTGTTTTCAGAGCTCTGAAGCAGGCATTTCTGTATTAATAATGTTCACGTCTAAGTGGCACTCTGCTGGTATGGCGTTTCTCTTTGAACAGAAGTTGAAAACAGGTAATTTTGCCATTAGAGTCTGAATGTAGCCACATCAGACTGTGGGCACAGACTGGGTCTTGTGTTCATGCATTTGCTCCTTGAAAGTTTTTGTTGCTTTGATTCAGAAGTCTTGCTGTTCAAGGTGTAGATATGTGTGTACTGACCTAGCACACCCCTTCCTTTTAAAGGAATAGACATTTTGGAAAAATTGACATTTTGGAAAAAAACAGGGGATCTTTCAATTTCTTATTTTAACTTTGAGGGTAAGTTCTGTACCAAAGGTTCCCATGGGTGGTCTCCTCCTAGCTCCAAGAATGCAACCTGTGGACTGCAAAACTATCTGCTGCTGGGAAACTCTTTCACTCTTTCCACCCGCCTGCACCTCTGAAACTCAAGTTTGAGAAGTCACTTGAGATCCTGTAACTTGTTTATCTGAAACACTCAAAGTGGTTACAAGTATTGACATCTGAGGAGCTGCAGAAGAGAAGCAAGAGCCAGCTTGTGGTTAGTCGGGATTCAAAGCTGTGATTGAACTCATGGGAAGGGACACATAATCCCACACTAGCTCTTCTTTCTCCAAAGAGTCTGCAGTGGAGCTTTGGAAATGTGAGCTGCAACTTCTGCCAGTGCTCCTAGATGTCCTGGATGGTTTTTGGGAAGAAGGGAAAGATGGAGACAAGCTGAGAGCAGAGTCAACCTCACTGACCTCTCTCTTCAGGCTTTGCCTGCTTCTTGGAGAGATTCAATTCAGTGTTTTTGCCAGTGTAGGAACGGGGATACTGAGGGGCATAATGGAAATCTGTGGGGTGATGTCTGCTCTACATCACTGCCCAGGAATTTTTGTGTGTTGGAAGGATGCAGAATGTAAAACCCGTCTCTGGGTGGAGTGAACACAAACATGTGGTTTATACATGTGGTTTTGCTTTTTATTTAAGGGAGAAAAAAAAAAAGTTAAAAATAAACTGCTGGCTTGCCTCCACTTCCTGGTTCACACAGGGCTGTGACGGAGCAGCCAAAGGGATGGGGTGGCCAGTCCAGCCTGGAGACCCTCCTGCCTGAGCCCAGAGCGTCTGGAGGGGTGAGGTGAGGGGGTGAGTACAGGGCAGCCAGCACCCTCTTGGGCAGCCAGTGAGGAGTGGAGCTGCTGATGTGGGGTTGTTCTTTCTCTGGGTGCCGGCAGGTGACACTGCAGTCAGTTGGTGTTTGTCCCACTTGGGATGGCTGCATGAAGTTCCTCTATAACCATAAATATTTGTTGTGGGGCGAATGTTTAGGTTCTCCATTAGTCCCAAGTGTATGTTTTGGCAGTGAGGGAAGGGATTGGCTTCAAACCCTAAATCCCAGAGAGTAGTTCAGAGGTGTGGAATGGCTTAGAGGTGGAACAGTGAGTGAGCAGGGAAATGGTGAAGCCATCAAGCATGTGTAATGTCATGGCAGGCCCTTGTGCCGACACAGCAGTGTGGCAATAGGGAGGTGTAGCTGGTGCCAAAACTGGCCCGAGAGCCACTGGGCACTGCGTGATGCCAGCTGTGCCAGCTGTAGGGGGCTTTGTTCTCCTGCCAGGGAGGAGCAGCCAGTGCTTGGGTGGTTTGCTGAGCCGGTTCTGGGGGAGCTGCAGGGAAGGGAGAAAGGCATCTCCTGGCTGAAGGGATGGTGCAGCTGTGTTTGTCAAGTGTTGCCCTGGGAGTTTATTTTTGCATGAAGGATACTACATTTTTTTTGTTTGTTTTGAAAGAAAACCTAATGACACTGTGTAGGCAATGCACAGGTGATTAAAATGTTTGTAATACTGAAATGTTTATGAATAAGCTGACAAGATCAATAGGAAGTTGTATTGTGTTCTCTGCTCTTTACAAGCAGGATTGAAATTCCCCAAGGCTGTAGTCAGTAAGGTGTTGTGGAGCCTGGTTCTGGCCCAACCTGCCAGCAGGGACACTTGTGTTATCCACATGAGCTAAATTTGTTTTTCTCCACCTTGTTTGAACCTCCGTGAACCTTCTCAATTGTCTTAAATCCAGAAGCTAATGATTTGGAAAGATTTGTCTGAAAATCCTCCTAAATTTTTCCAGTGATTTCATGTCATTAATCCTACCAAAATCTCTGTATTTACATTGCATATTTATACTTCACAGCTTGGTAGTTCTCAGAGGTTTAGAAATCTCCTGGAAAAAATTGTGTCAAGCAGTGAAGCAACCTGATGGGGTAATCAGTGGCTTTGGTCCTTTGTGATCTCGGTTTTCTGGCCTATATTAATGTATTTTCCCCACAGCTTGGAGGAGGTGGTGCTGGCAGGTTCAGCTGTGGGCTGGTGGAGTGGCACCAGGAAGGTGTGGTCTTGCCAAGCAGTGGGTTGCACATCTGAGGTAGCTAATGAGAAGCATTTTAAAAGCATTAGAACATAATGGATATTGCATCTGTTTGTAAAGGGTACTTTAAACAATGTCTGGAGGGGTTGCAGGTTGCCCATCTAGATGGCAAAGCATCTGAATGTCAGAGCTGCATGGAGAAGCATCTTGCCATACTTGGGACTTTTGTGCAATTGGACAATCTGGGTTTCTTTCTACCTATTATTTCCCTAAAGCAAGTCCCAGCCCTGGTGGCTCCACCTCTGTAGCACCTCTGTGCCGTGGGGATGCTCTGGGCTGTGGTCAAGAGCACCAAAGCACCCAGGGAGGAGATGCTCCAAGGGAAGAGGTGCTCCTGCATTGACTGGAGTGCTGGCACAAGGCCTGGGACTTTGTTTGGCCAGGGCTGCCATCACCTTGTCTTTGCTGCTGTTCCAGCCCAGGGATGGCTTGTGGCTCTTTATGAGCTGCAGGTTGTCCAGCTGCTTGGTTTGCCCCTGTGGAGGAAAAATTGCTTCTAGCACAGGGATGCTCTTGGTGTACCTGGAAGTTTCAGCTCACCTTGAATTTTGTGACTAATTGCTGCAGCAATTGAATTTGGTGTCTGAAGGCAGCACTGCAGTCATGCATGATGGGAGGTGACAAAACTAATTTTTCTATTTAGCTTCTTTGAACACTTCTTTTAATCCAGCCAGTCTGGCCAGTTTAGTTGTTGGATGTTTGGTGGAGGTTTTGTTATTTTGAGGTGCGTATGTGTTTGTGGTTTTTTTGTTCTTAAGAAAAAATAATAATCTCTTGCCTCTCTAGTGTAATTAGATGGCAGAGCAAACTATTGAATGGCTCTGGCTAAAGCTGTGAAAAAGTATTTTTAACTTCATGCTGTTGTATAAAGGGTTTTCCTTTTTCTGCCTTTATGATGCTGACTGCCCTTTTATTTTTTAGCATCTGTTCCTGCAAGAATGTGGAAGGAAATGAGCTGGCTCAGCAGAAACTGAAACCCAAACTAATCTTACGCTGTAGTAAATGCTCAACAGTCTCCTTGTCTGTGGGCACTTCAGCAGCGAATCCAGGGTGTGGGAAAGCAAAACCACCATTAAAGCCTGAAATAGATGACAGAGAAAGCAGCAAAGCCCTTTTGTTGTTTTCCTCAGCATCCCACAGGCTCCACTCTTGTGGGCCATGAGCACAAAGCCCAGCAGCAAAGCACCTGTGTCTGTGGCTCGGGGTGCTGCTGCCAGGGTGCTGGAGCCTGGTTTCTGTCACCTGCCCCAGCGGCGGGACAGCCGCGTCCTGCCAAAGCTCCTTATGAGCTTTCCGAGGCTGGCTGCCACGAGTCCCGCAGAGTCCTCCTGTCCTTTCACCCCGTGCTTCCCTGCTTACATAACTGGCTTAGGTATTACACTCCCTGCCCTCCTTGCTGTGTCTTCAGCACTCCTGCATCACTCGGCCTCCTTGTTCCAAGAAATAGCTTTCCAGCCAAGTCACTCCTTAGGTGAGGCTAGAAGAGTTTTGAGGCAGAGAAACCAAGTTTACATTCTTGCTTATTTTGTTTTGCAGATCTGTTTCATGCCTAAATTCATGGGGATTATTTACTGAAGGTATATGGAGAATAACATTTCTTATTTAAAAAATAATCCTGGTAGCTTGTAAACCCATGGTGCTTTCTCTGTTCAGAAACTGAAAGTGAAATGGATTTTTTTAATTGCTTTATCAGACTGAGAGAAGTGTAAAGATTAGTGGAGCATACACAGAAGGAAGCAAAGCATCTCTCGAGTGTTTTAATGGTGTGAGTGGCTAATTTGTTTAGTATGAGTTGTCACTGAACCTTCAGTTTGACACTTAGGCTTTTTTTTATTTATTTGTTAAATACAAATAAATAAAGCATGGAAATGGAGTCTCTAACTATTGTGGTTCAGTGTAGCTGTGCATATATTCTTCAGGCTGTCGGGTGGGTTTGCTCAATCCCTGTTTGTATTCTCCAGCTGGGCTTTTCTGTGGGAAGTGTTGACAGGAATGAGAGAGGTGGTTCTGACCCTCTACTCTGGTGAGGCCTCACCTGGAGCACTGTGTCCAGCTCAGGAACCTTCAGCACAGGCAGGGACATGGACTTGTTACAGCGAGTCCAGAGGAGGGTCATGAAGATGGTCAGGGGGATGGAGCTCCTCTCCTGTGAGGAAAGACTGAGAGAGTTGGAGTTCTTCAGCCTGAAGAAGGCTCCAAGGAGACCTCATTGCAGTCTTTTAATATGAAGTGGCTTATGAAAAAGATGGAGACAGATGGGGTATTTTCAGGGGCCTGTAGTGACAGGACAAGGAGCAATGGTTTTAGACTGAAAGAGGGTAAGTTTAGATTGGACATAAGGAACAAATTTACTGTGAGGGTTGTCCAGAGTTGTGGATGCCCCATGTCTTGAAGTGCTCAAGACCAGCTTGGATGGAGCTTTAAGCAGCCTGGCCTGGTGTAAGGTGTCCCTGACCATGGCAGGGTGTTGAACTGGATGATCTTTAAAGGTCTCTTCTGACTCAGACCATTCTGTGATTATGTGATTCTTTCAGTCGGATCTGGTGCCAAAATTTGCACTTGTTTACTGGCAAGGGCTAATATTTGTGCTGTACTTTAACAACTCTTGGCACTACTGCTTGATGAAGGTAAGCAAAATTCCTCTGAGTGGAAAAAATGTTCAAGTTTAAGACACAAGACTACTAATAATTTCAGTCACGGTAAATTTAAAGGTATTTAATGGACTGGGAGGAAGCAGTAGGAAAAAGGACGATAACCTTTTGAAGAGAGGAAGCCTATATATTTTTTATTTGCTTGCAAGCATTGCTATTTATCAGGCAGCTCCTCTATCTCTAACCCATCTTTAGACCTGCTAAGGACTGACTTGAAAGGACTCTCCACCTCATTAGTGCAGGGTGATGTTTGCTGCTGCAAAATGTGTTTCTGCAGCCAGCTGCCTGGCAAAGCAGGGAAGTCCCATCAGCTGCCTTTCAGCTTGAATTACTCACTTTTTGGAACAGCAGCAAGCTCTTTTTGGCCCAGTACAGGGTGCCTGGCACAGTAGAAGCAAGATCTCAGCTGCCACTTCTCTGCATCGCAGCAGGAGCCCTTCAGCATCTTGTTTTTGTGTTGGGGCAGCCCCTGGCAGGTGTTCCCCCTTGCAGAGCTGGAGCAGTAGGCTTTGTCACTGGTTAACTTTAACTTGTATTAGCCTAAGATGTGCTCTTAGGGAAAAAAAATGGAAGCTCCCACTGTTTGTATGGATGCTTGAAACGGGGCTACTCGTATCAAATGTAGCATGGTCTGGAGCATGTGCATGCCATGGATTTCTCCTGGAAAGCTGCAGGCTTGGAAATCTTGGCAGTAACGGCAGTGTCAAGAAATTGGATGTGTTTTAGTGAGGTTATTTGTGGGCAGAGAGTGGTGCTGTTTTTGAGGAGCTCTGTGAGTTTTGCCTGAGGTGTTCCCAGCAGCCCCTGTGAGTTTGTGGTGCAGCCTTGAGGAACACACTGCTGCAGCTTCCTCCCTGCTGAAAAGAGCAGTGCTGCTGGAGAAAGAGTCACTTTCCATAGGAAAAGTCAATATGGATGCGGGGGTTTTATGCACATACAAATTTTATTCAGTGGCATGCTGGAGCATTTTTCACGCCTCACATGTCAGCAGTGATGGGCCATCGGAGTGAGTGTCCAGCTGGGCAGAGCTGTGCCTGGCCAAAGATGCCTGTGTGCCCCAGTGTACATCCAAATGCCATTAGCCCAGAGTTCTGTAAAACTTGGGGTGTTTTTACACAGTTTCTCCCCATCCATTGGCTTGTGCAGTGATCCAGTCCAGAGGGAATTTCTGGTTTGCAGAAGGTCACGTTGTGTTGCTCTGGTGTGATTGCTGCTTGGAACTAGGGGAAGAGTTGTGCTAGATCCCTGTGGGCCCACTCATGGGTTTGAGCAGCAAAGACACACTTCTTTTGATGTAAAATTTCTTTAAAAAAGTTAAAAAAGTGCTTTTCTCAGCAGCAAATCACTCATTGAATACGAGCACCATAGATCTGTAAGTGTGCAGGAATATTTGCTGAGCTGCTTCTGCTGGCCCTACAGCAGATCCTGAGGCTTCTCACACTCCAAGGGTGCTACAGCCCGCTTGTAGCATTCAGGGGTGTTTTCAGTCACCTTTTTCACTGCTTAGTAAGGGGGGATTTTTTTACTGTATTTTCAGAGCAAACTGCCTGGTGGCCCTTCTCTCTGTTTCAGCTGCTCCTCTGATGTGCCAGGTCTGAATCTCACCCTTTATGTGGAACAAAGACCACCTTTATTTTGAATAAAATAGAAATATATGTGTGTAGTACACAGATTCTACTGAATAGCAAATAGAGAGTGATTGTGGTCTCCCTTGGCTGACGGTGTGGTTACATTTGGTTGGTTGGTTGGCTTTGTACAACCCAACTGCTTTGCTTTTAAAACAAATAGGTTATTTATTCCCTGTTCATGCACTGGATGAGATAAAAGTGGTCCTACTCATTCACCTGACACTGAGAGCTAGAGAAGAAACTGGAAAAAATCCTTGTATGACTTGCACTACTAGGTTTTACTTGTGGAAATGTTCCAGTAATGTACTGCATCACATACTTTCACTTACTTCTTGGCATTGTTTTTCCTCTGAGCTTTACATCTCATCCATTAGACCTTCTCAGCAGATGGGTTTTGAAGCTTCAGATTCAGGGGTGCAGAGATCATGTATCTGATGCCATGACACTGCCATTTACCATCAGCTTGGAAAAAGAGCAGGATGTCATTATGAGAGAGCAGGGTACCCCTGAGGATGGCAGGAACAGGAAAGGCATGAAACACAGGGGTAGTTTGTCCCTGAACAGGGGAGAAGCTGCTCTCTCTAAGTGTGGAGAAGAGCCCAGGCAGAGCTGAACACAGATTGACCCAAGGCACTAAGGTCAAAAGGCAAATCCCCTTCTTGGAGCAGTTCCCAGTGCAGATAAGGAAACCTGGTGTTGAGATGGTGCGTGCGGTGCCAGGGGTCAGGAGGCTGTCACTGCACTAAGTGCAGGGGAGGATTTCTATGACACGGGGAAAGGACACTCTGTGTCTGAGAGGAGGCAAGAAGAGCCTGGTCAGTTAAACCAGGAAAGCCAATGCTGATGTGAGACTGATGGCTCTATCCCTGTGTGTAGCAGAGGGGAAGTTCCAGAGAAGACGGTGCTGGGACCAGAGCAAATGGTCTGGTTGGGTTACCAGCACTGAATACATCTGAGCTCAAATTAGAAGATGTTTTTGAGCCAGTAGAGGAATGAGGCCTTGACTGGGGTGGTAGGAGCAAAGCCTGGCTGGCTTTTGGGATAAAGCTCAGGAATAAAATCAGTGACTGACGCTACGTCTGCCATATCAGGGCCTGAACATAGTTTTACCGAGAGGAGCAGCTCGTCTTCAAGAACATTGAAAATAATGAGTATTGACTGCATTAAAGTACAAGTATATTGAGATACATCCATTCTGACATAGCTCTGTGCAGAAGCCATTAGGACAAAGCTGAGTAACAAAAGCTAATAGGACATTAGGACAGCTTGGATGTGATAAGAAATAGAGAAATAACTTGTAATAGCCATGTTGAATTTGCAGGAACAGTGGCATCTTTGTTCAGCATCTTTGCTTCAGTGCATGCCAGTGGTGCCTTTCCAGGGATATGGAAAGAGGTCTGCCCCTCTCACTCTTGGCTGCAAATTTGGTGTTGACATGGGCTGCTTCTTACTGCACTTTGCCTTACTTCTGCCCAACAGAGTCACCTCCCCAGTGGAGTGTTCACCAGATTGCCATGGGGTGTGAAGTAGTAGAGAAAATCTGGGAATTTTATAAGAACAGTACATTTATTGAGAGCAGTTTGCTATCCAGTGAAGCCAGAGCCTAGCAGATAATTGCTACGAGAAGTAGTTTTGACTCTTTCACTCCTTTGTAAAGCAAGACAGGAGTTGAGAACTTTCCCAAATTTGGACCAAGTGCAGTTTCAATGGATGTCTCAGCAGGTCAGTATCACAGATGTCTGTTCCAAACTGGTGGATAATTGCTTTGTGCAAAGCCATTCATGAAATAATTTTTTCCTCCAGGAATGTGAAATTTGCTTATTCGATCCCATTACAGAGCAAAGCCATTTCTTATTGTAGCAGAAATGTGTGCACAACTCAGTTCTTTCTGACCTACCTATGGCTTTGTTTTTGTTGTGACAATATCACTTGGAGTATATTTTTTCCACATTGCTTCTTAATCTGTCTAGCCTGATACTTTTCAAACCTGTGGTTTCCTTCCTTCTCTCTCTTATTTTCTGTTATTAAGTCTTCCAGACCACTGGAAATATCTGAGATGTAAATTTTATCAATTTTGGCACAGCACAAGTCTTTTTTTGGGTTGTAAGCAATGGGTGCTGTAGCAGACTAAGGACAGGTTGAGAAACAACAAACAGGCTTCCTGCTGTGGGCTGATGCTCAGGGGGAGAACAGGGAAGATGAGAGTTATTACAACTGAATATGTACACTAAAATGGATGGATAACATAATTGATATGGTACTGTACAGAGGAAAGATCTAGATGGTTTGCAAGTATGTATGACTGTGCTTAGGGTCTGATTCTGTTACATCCAAGCAAAGTAAATATTCCACTGGTATTTGTTAGGAAAGGGATGTTTTTTTGTCAGTGTCAATCATTTTCTCATCAGTACTGTTGCCCAACCCTGGCTCCTACGTTCATGGTCTGTGAGTGGGACCATGTGAGACAAAGTGGGGAGGCAAGGGGGCAAGATCCCATGTGGGTGGGGAGGGTGGAAAGGAGCTGAGGGGGATGCAGCAGATTGAATGTCTCTGTCTATCAGAATTAAGGTGCTGCTGCAGCCTCATAGGCCATACAAGAAAGGGCTAAAAGGTAAATGGGACTGAGAAATAGCATGATGTTGAAATGGCATTACAAAGTGTAAATGTACACTTTGATTTACCCTTTTCATCAAAAGATGTGCTTGACGGGCAAGTCTGGCTCTGCACCATGGGTGGCAGGGCTGAGAGCCCTGTCTTGAGGTATTATAGGCTTTTTTGTTTAGTTGATGCCAGTCACAATGGGACTGCAGGCAGCCCAGCGCACCCCCAGTTCCCATCAGCGTGTTGGAAACTTCAGCAGAGCAGCAGAATTCCCTGGGAGAGCCCCATCAGCCTTCAGCTGGGTCCCAGTCAGACAGGACTTTCTTCCAGCAGCAACCCTTTTGGTCTTCAGCAGAGCTCATGAGGAGGTTTATTTAAAGCCCTGGTCCTTTCTGTGGAGGAAGGAGGAAGCGCTTCCTCCCTGTAGATCTCTATCCAAAGCTTTTGTCCACTTTCTTGCAGTCCCACCCTGCTTGGAGTTGCTCCAAAACCCAGCGCGCCAGGGCTGTGTGCTATTGTTCAGCAGGGTCATCCTTAGCTGCGGCTCCTCTTTTTCTAAAACACAGAGTCTGGGCACCAAAATGCTGAAGAGCTCTGTCCTGGGCTATGGGATGTACAAATGCCCATCTGCCTACCCTGCCCCACCATCCTTGTGCAGTTGGAAACATCAGTTGCAGAGGAAATACAAGGGTTGACCTTTCTTTGGGAGGCTATTTGGTTATCGCTACTGAGTTGTAGTTGTGAAACTTAAAGGTCTCAAAATAGGTCTGACAACTCATGATCTCTGCAGAAGAGAGTCAAAAAGCTAAAAAAGTAGTGTTACCCACAAGAATGCAAGGGCCTAAAATGCTTCTAAGGTTCTACTGCTTACTCTCTTCAGAGCGGGGGGGGGAAACGTGGGATTATTTCTGTTATGCTGCAGTTATCTCAGAGAAGTCCAGCAGCAGGATCATGCCTGTGTTTGCAGAGGGGGTAAGAAGAGTCTGAATGACAGGCTCAGTCAGGAGAGAGTGCCAGCTGGAGGATTTACCTGATTCTTCCATGGTCCAGAGTCACTTCAGCTGAGCAAATAAAACTTCTTCCTCTGGCAGAAACCTCTCACCCAGTGCCAGTGTGACTCCAAACATCAATATCAGTTGTGGAACTGACTCCTCTGACCCTGAGGGTGGTACATTTGCTGGCCTTCCCTTTTCAACACATGTAGTGCCAACAAAGAGCTGTTAGCAGGCTTGAAGGCAAGGGGAAGTGGCCTTGGTGGTGTGTGCTGAAAGATGTGTGCACACCCCAGGAGAAGGCATCACTTCAGAAACTCTCAATTCCTGCACCATCCTCCACCATCAGAGCCCTCCTTTTAACCACTGCCACAGCCTTTAAACACTTTTTTCCTGTTTCTTTCAAGAGGAAAAAATAAATGATAAATTATTGTGTTGATCTTACGCAAATGTTGCATTTACGGGAAGATCTTGTTGACATGGTTTCTCACACAGGATACCTTCTCCTGCAGAAAAGTTGCTGAAAGCTTCTAAGGAAATAGATAATGTTATCCTTGGGGAAGGGAAACTGAAATAAAAACAAAATCAAAAATGCCAGCCTGGTGTGGATCTAGTGTGGATCTTGGTTTGCAATAGATGCAGAATTTGATTTAGTGGGATTTTTTAAACCCTGTTAGAAGAGGAGCAGACTGGTAGTTGATGCCAGGTGTAGCTAAGGTTCTTTTCAGAGACCAGAGTGATAAGAGGTTACAAAATGGGTGGTCAGTATCCTGGGTCTGGCCATACCCAGGAAAGCTTATCTGTCCATGGCCTGAGACATTAAAACCTTACAGATCAGGTGCTCTTTTTGCATTGCTAAAATGAAGTTCATGAAGATCCTTCCACTTGAGAGTGCAATTTTAAGGGGGTGTCAGGAGTAGATTTTGTCCCTCATCATCTCTCCTCATGTGAACATGAGAGTCCTGTCCTCAACATCACTGTTGAGAGAAGGCACATTTCCTGTTTTTGCAATCGAGACCTTCACCGATGCGGCACCAAGGCGGTGGGACAGGATGTGCCCCATATGTGGTCTCAGGTGGAGGTCAGCTCTTCTCATCCCACGCCTGTTGGGATGCTTCCTGCTTCAAAACCATCACATCTCCTTCCTGTTACTATACCCAGTTAGGGAAGAAAATACACCCATTTGGCCACTACTGCCAGCAATTAGATATAAATACAAAATTCAGAGTGATTTGATTTTCTATTTGTTTCTTACCCAGCCTGTTAACAGAGGCTCAGCTCCAGGCAGCCCTCACCCACAGTGCTCAGAAAAATACATTTGGTGTGGGTATTGCTGGGGATGGAGCCCTGTGGTGGAGGTTAATGAGAAAAGTGATGTCTTGAGTACAGATTGCATGATTTGCTTCCAAGATGATTTGCATTGAAGTGTTAAATGCTACACAGAAATGCCAGAAGAGAGAAAGGATTTTCATAGGGCTGTCCTTGGTGCCCCTAAAATTACCACTGTCTCTTTTTTCTCCTCTGATATGGAGTAGTCCCTTCCTTGGAGACAGTCATATTGTTCTTCTGCATAATTTATAGCGAATGCACTTAAGAGCAAATCAAACTCTCGAGTGTTTGGGACTAATGGAAGTTGCAGCTACTAAATGTGTGGGCTGGGACTGGAGGTGTCCTGCTGTGCTGCTGCACCAGCCTCCTCTTGCCTTGTTCTTGGCTGCTGGGAGAGTCCAGTCAGTGCTGTCTCTGACAGCTCAGTGAAGGGCTGGTGCCCATTTTTGTAGGTATTTTAGAGGAACTAGTCACAAAATCATATGGTTTGCTGTTTTCTGGAGATAACTCTCCCATTTTTAGTGATGGAAGCTGAAGTGAGAGGTGAGAGAAGGACCCATTGTGCTCAGGATCCACCTGACAGCAACACCAGTGCTCATCCCTGTGATCATTTGGTCAGGAGTTCACACCATCAAGGCACTGCCTTGGACAAACACCCATGAGTGCCCTTGCAGGTGGCTGCCTGTGGGGAGCCACCAGCCTGGGTGTGCCTTGGCATGGCAGTCCTTGCCACCCAGGGAGGACAGCAGTACATTGCAGGACAACTGGGTGACCACATCCCAGCATAAATGTTGTGACAATCCATCACAAGGTGTTTGCCATTGTGTTTGTGAGGCACGAGGGCTGCCCTGATAATAACCTGAACACAAACCTTGCATCACGTTCCTGGTGTGACACTTTGGTCCAGGGTGTGTCCTGGATCCATGGCTTTCCTGCACAGCATAGGAGTCACTGTAATTTTGGCTCCTTGATTCTAAAAATGAATTTTTAAAAAACTCTGTGAGATTGGTACAGTCACATGTACCAACTTGAGTAATATCCTTAGCTATTCTAAAGCTTGGGCTGATTCCTACCAGCTAATTTGGTCTTCTGCTCCTTGAATTGCTGCATCCAGCAGAACCAGGTTCCTTCCTAATGGGTGGGATGCTGTTCTCATTTCAGTCTCAGTTTTTAATTCACATTTCTGTAAGGAAAAAAATCCAGAAAAGTTAAACTCTAGGTTTGCTATTAGATTTCAGTGTTTTTTCATTCAACAAACAGGAAAATAAAGGTGTGAAATAATCTGGTTACTGTTATTAGTGTATACCACTGAAGGGGAAATAGAACACTGTTTTAAGAAAAATTTTGCTTAAGTGGAATGTATTTTTACAAGGAATTTAGCTAGTGGCTTTTATGCTATTTTGAAGGTATGATAATTTTTTTTAAAAAAGAAGGTACTTTAGAAATCTAGATTAATAAAATAAATGGGTCCATATATATTAGATTTAATATTTCTGGAACGAAAACAACCTGTGTATTAGCAGTTAGAGAAATTGTTCGCAATAGTTGTGTATTTGGAGGCTGAACATGTTTGTGACAAAGAATCTTTCTCTTCTGGTTGATTTTTTTTTTTTCCCCAGTGTATCTTAATACTTTTAGTTAATGTTGAATTTTTGTTAAAGACAGCTGGTTGACATATCTCCAAAGCCACATTTTGGAGCATCTTTTTGATGCCTTAAGTTTTAGCTTTCATTCTAACCATATTCTGTAGTGCATTGGTATATAATCCTGAACTTCATATAAGGTTCTCCTCCTAACAGTTTAGTTAGACAAAACAATCCTTTTCCAGCCCAAGAACCAAAGACACCATTGCAGCTTCAGGCCCAAAAAATGTGAACAAAAGCAAATTGAGGAGAGCAATCTGGGAGGATGGGACTTCATATCCTGAAGCTGTAATTGGACAATCAACCCAAACATGTAAATGGACCAAAACTTATAAAAGTGTGAAAACTTGTGACTGGTCATTCATCTTGGGTGTAGCCTTGGCCAGGCTCTTGTACTGCCCAAGGAGTAGCCTTTGCAGGCTTTTTAATGAATACCTACTTTATTCCCTTAACACTGTCTAGCCTCTCTGTTCCAGGTAGCCTCTCTAGACATAATTTTCACTAAGGATACACCCACTAAAGAATGATTTTTAAGTTAAATAAAAAAGGTATTTTTCGCTCTTTGAAGGCAAACCCAATTCTCTTCCCTGCTCTGTATCAAAGTAGCTACCTTGAAATCCCCTTGATGCCTCCAAGCTCTGTATCTCAGCACAGTCCCTGCAGCTGTGGAAGGATGTCAGCTCTTTTCCTTGTTTTTATTTAGGCATCATTAGCAGAGAGGATGGTCTTGCAGACCATGCCTAAGGGCTGGGTATCATCTGTCATTGTCCCCAAACTCTCCATCTTCTCCACAGGAGTCGCTCTGATACTGCAGAATTTGTTCAGGTGCCATTGGCTCTCTCTTGTTACTGCCAGAGTTTGACTAATTCTTCTGAAATTTAATCTGGGTTTCTTTCTCCCAGGGCTGTGATTATTCTGTTGAGATTTTTTCTGTGATTTGCCTTCATCAATTAAATAAATGCATCATAGGAAACTTCTAAAATCTAATGATGTAACAGCCCAACTGTGCTACTTCTGTGGTTTTAATTATATTAACAACACAGTGCCTTGTGCTAATTTTTGTCACTTTTCTTCCCTTTTTCTAAAAATGTTCTCTCTGATTTCCCAGTTCCCATCAGGAACCTTCCCCTGTTCTGCAGGTCAGCAGTCACTCAGTTTTATCAAAAATTATGTATTGCAATACTATATTCAGTGAACATGATGTGGGTTTTTTCTCATGCAAGCCAACCTTCTCAGAAAAAGGCCTTGTGCACAAAGACATTGTGCAGACATGTTTTCCTTGATCTGCAGTATTGTGTAAACAAACTGTAATTATTTTAAGCCTTGCCAACTTTGCACACTGTCTGAAAAAAATAGGACTGGCTGCTTCTTCCTTGGTTTTGTTTAAAAAAAATGGACAAAGGGAGGAGATGAGGAAAATCCAGTCATGATTCTCTTTTCCTGTCTGCAATCACAAGCTGCATTACTGCCCAAACTGCTCCCACCCAAATTAACCCAATATCCTAATTTACTTGAACTATTTCTGTGCTTTTCTCACTGCATTGGTCATATTTGCCCTTTACAGTAATAAGCTCTCCTCCCTGAGCTGGAGAACACCATGAAGAGCTCTCCAAAGAGCTGCCATGTTTCTGGTCCCAACACGTGTCTCATTTATTACTCATTAGCAACAATTCATGAATGTTTGGGGGCAGCTTGTGTTGCTTTTGCTTCTTTTCAGTAGTTTGTAATTATAACATCCATGGCAAACTCTCCTCTGCTGGTGGGGGTCGATGTTGGTGGGCATGGTGGGTAGCAATGGGTGCAGCAGGTGTCAGCATCCCCTGGCTCCTCACTGTGACTCCAGCACCTGGAAAGATGCTGCTGCTGTGATCTGCAAATGCCTCTTCACCACACACTTGTGATCCGAATGTAAAATGGTTCTCAGGTTAATGTACTGATGCTCAATGTCAGTGACTAACTGATTTTTCCTTGTAAATCAGGAATATAATCCTGAATAAAGTGACTTCAATAGATGGGATCAACTCAGACACCTGTAAGCGAATTTATTCTGTTTCAGCTTTTGCAGCTGACTCCATGAAATGAACATGCCAGCCTGGAAATATTTGTCTCACATAGCCATTTGCAGGGTTGGAGTATTTGTAATTATATCCTTCTTTGGCAAGGTGGGGAATAGGTGGTTATTTATAATGGATTTTCATCCCAGACATGGAGTTAGGTTTTCAAGACCACACAGTTTCTGTGTATGTGTTTATGGATAAACTTACACAGTGAGGTGGATTGAAGTCCCTTTATCAATTCACTTCACCTTTCAAAGGACATTCAATGAGCACATGTGAATTCTTAGTGATTTTCCTGAAACTGAAATGTGGATGGTATACGGAGTGGTCCTTCCCCTTCACCCACTGCTTTTAATTAACTTCTGAAAAGGATTGAACTTGAAAGCAAGTTGCAAATAAGCAATGTTTCTTATATAAATAAAAGCAGAATTAGTCACTGAAAGGGGGAAAAAAAACCCATTTATTTATTTAGAGTGGCCTTTTTTTCACGTCAGGTGAAAAAAGCAGAAGCAGCTTCAGCCCCTCTCAACACGACCCTTTTGCATCTCAAACCCTGCAGGTTTTGAATTTTTTGCAGCATTATTGATTAAGATTTTTCTTTTATCTCTCTGCTTCTATTATTAGCTTTTCAAGAGGTGAAGATACTCCTTTTTGCAATTCAGACTTTTATCAGAAGATGTTACTTTTGGCCCCGTGTCTGCAGCCTGGGAAATCGAGGCAGGTGCTGCAGTGGCTGGTATGTGGGTGTCGGCTTTTGCCGCAGGGCAGGAAAGAAGTTCACATGAGTTTACCAGGCAGGACCAGATATCTATAGCAACGTGTTTGTATATCCTGTGCCCTGTCTGTTGCAACGCTCGTTGCTTAGGATACTGACATTAAAACATGTAACAAAATCTGCTCTTCACTCTGGGGTTCATTATCTGTCCCAGCCCATGTAAGTGCGCATTTCCCTCCCCTGCTCAGAGCAGAACCACGGACCAGCCCCCGGCAAAGCAGGGTCCAGGGGATGTTGTTATCATCCTGTTTTGCAGCCTCTTGCTGCATGATCATTTTTTACCTAGACACTTGTGACTAGCTGGGGTGTCTGGGAGCCCATCTCCCTCTTACAGCACGGCACAGAGGAGCTGCAGGTTTCCTAAGCACATCTGTGTGTTGGCTGAGTTGGTGTGAGCGGGTGCTACCGGTGCATTAAATGTATTCTCGACGGTGTGCTCCTGAGCTGGGGCAACACAGACCTTTGGGGGCTGAGGCTCACGTTTGGATTACCTGTGGGGAGTTTTCTGTGGGCTTTTGTTTGTGGGGTTTCTTTTGTGGTTCCCTTGTGGAGGTTTTGTTGGGGATTTTGATTGCTTTTTTGTTTGGTTCTTTTTTTTAATACAAGGATCAAACTTTTGAAAATAGAGCCTTGGTGACAGATCTGATGCTTTAGGTATTTTAATAAAAAAATCTTCCACCCCCGTTGAAATGGTTCTTGCATTTCAGAACAACCCAGGGCAGTGTTTGCTGCCTGGTTTATGCTGTTCTTATCCTTTGAGTTCCTGCAATTCTAGAGGTGCTGTGCTACAGCTTCATGACTGTAACACATTTGATACACTTACACTGCTTCATATGTGAGCACTGCAAGAGAAATGGTGCTACACTTCTCCCCCACAAAGCAGATAGCTCAGATAATATGAAGAGTATTTGTTCTGTTTCTCTGTTCACTGTCTTTCTCAGCTGGAGAGCACCTCTGTCCTACAGACAGGCATTTCATCAATTTTCCTCTTTTTATTAGCACTAAATTAGTATCCAAGGGGGTTTGCACATGGAAATGCATCTCTAAGGAGTTATTTCTCCTTTTGCAGCCGTAACTGATTCACTGAGACGATCCCATCACGGCAGTTTTGCTGTCACAAGCTTTGCAGTAAGAAGCTGTTTTGGTCTCTGGCTTTCTGGGTTGCATGGTCAAAGCATGGTCCTAGCAGCTGTTGTTGGCAGAGAGTTCTTGTAAAAGTGGGATGCACTGAGCTTTGTTACAAGTGTTTCAAATACTTCAGTGCGTGGATGCTGACAGCCAGTCCATCTGTTGGTAAAAACACAGAATTGCTACTTTAGCTGTTTCAGACTTTGCTGCAATTACGCACCCCAGGGCTACATAACCCAACATTGTGGTTAAACCCCAGCCCCCAGTGGAGGAGGAGAACTGGGGGAAACAAGGTAAATCTGTGGGTTGAGAGAAGAAGAGTTTAATAACTGGAAAAAAAAAAAAAGTTATAATAATTTTGATAAAAATTGCAATGAAAAGGGAGATAATAAAAAGAGAGAGAGAGGTAACATCCAAGAGAAACAAGGGATGCACAGTACAATTGCTCATTCCTTCTGACCAGTGGCAAGTGCATCCCTGAGTGGTTACCGGCCCCTGCCCCAACAATCCCCCCAGTTTATATTCTGATCATGATAGTATGGAGTATACCTTTGTTCAGTTCAGGTCACCTGTCCTGGCTCTGCTCCCTCCAAATTTCTTGTGTACCTCCTCACTGGTAGATCATGAGAAACTGAAAAGTCTTTGACAACTCAGCAACAACTAGAACTTCAGTGTTTTATCAACATTATTCTCATTCTTAAATCAAAAACACAGCCCTGTGCCAGCTACTAGGAAGAAAATGAACACTTCCCCAGCTGAAACCAGGACACCAGCATGTGTTTTGGTCTCAGTTAAAGATGTTTTTGCTCAGGCCTTTGCTATGAGATTATTACTGATTTTTTTTGTAAGCCTAGAAGGACAGAGGTTACATTCAGGTGGGAGTTGTCTGGCAGCTGTTTTGAGCCTGGAAAAAATTAATTAGAGCAGGCTGTAGCACCACATAATTTTATCAAAAACTTTGGTGTGAAACTGGAACAAAAGTGCACCTGCATTTGCCCCTGTTTAAGCCTTACATGGCCCAGCGTCTCTCATGAGCAGTGATTGACTTGCTAAGCCCTCAGCTCTGCGTTTAGACTACCAAGCTGTTCCTTGTCTGATCACCTCAAGGGCATTCCTGCGATTGTTTTTCTTACTGCTATGATAGTGCCAGATGCTCTGAGGGTTTTGCTCATCAGAGTAAGCAGGGACAGACCTTGCTGCAGTATATGTGGCACTGCTTCCCTGGATCTCACCCTGGTGTGATGGGAAATGAGGGAACGGCAGGCTGTGCTGGTGTTGGTCTCTGCTAACAGCCCAGGGCAACGTATGGTGCAGGGATGTCTCTCCTGCCTTGCCATCTACACCCACTGCAACAAGTGATTTAGCTGGTAAAGGCTCATTTTAAAAAAGCAACAAAACACAGCCCTAATCACAGGACTGACCAGAGCATCCCCTTGCTCCCTGTGATTTCCATTAGCAGCCATCCTCTGAGTGGTCTTGTGGCTAAATCAGCTGCTGAGCCTCTGGAAAGTGATTTGATGAAAGCATTTTATAGCAATCGAATGAAATGTCAGTTGGATGCCAGCAGCAGGGGTTGCTGTCATGATTAATGAGATATTTAGGCATTTCATTTTGAAGGAGCTACCTGCAACACAATTTACATCAAAGCTGGTTTTTTTAGATGGGCTTTAATAAATTAATGTTAATGTTGGTTATTTAATTATTCACATCAAATGGGTTACAACTGCAGGATTGCATTTGGGCTGAACACGTTATGAAGCCTTTCAGAAAGCTCATATGCAAAAAAAGGTTGTCTTCAGAGCATTGCACATCTTCTGATATAAAGTGATGTGGAAGAGGAGGAAGGGTTGAAAAGGCCTGTAATCTTTTGAATGCGAAGATTGCTTGAATATAAAGCTTTTGAAGCTGATATTTAATGAGCATTTCTTCAAATAACAGGATGTATCTAGCACTAGGAAAAGTAGTGAAATCTAGCAAGTGGGACTATTACCTTACCTCTTTGTTGTCTAGGGGTCTCTATTTTTAAGAGAACAGGAATAATAAAGGTATTCTAGGAAGAGGGAGAAATCAAACTTTTTCAGACCTCTTTTAACTACCAGTTGAAAGTTTTGCAGTCCTGAACCCTGCAAATCAATAAAGCTGAGGTAGTTTCTTCTCAAAGCCCAGCTCCTTTGTTAAGTGGTCTCCACCGTTCCTCCTGCCCTTCTCCCAGGGAATTCTGAGGCAGTGGTTGGTGAGGCAGGGGCTGCCTTTTGACCCAGACACTAGTTCTTAAAAAGCACTGGGAATCATGAAGGGAAGGGGCTCACTGAAGGCTGGAAACTGCAGGCGCCTCCTCACCTAAGGACAAGAACATACTGTTACAATTTCTGCTCTTTAAAGGGAGGGACCACGTCTGACCCATTTGCTCCAAGCTGCTCTTTTCTGCAATTTGACTTCAGCAGACTAGAATATCGTATTTTCTGCCCTTGGCACTGCAAGGATGACTATCTGGAGCAGAGTAGATTCAAAGATGGAAAGGCAGTGGCAGTAGCTGAGAGTGGTTTGACTGGAGGGCAGCCTGATGCTCCCCTAGGGTTGATGCTGGCAGAGACCAGGAGCTGTAGCATCCCTGCATATTGGGAGCAAGCAGAGGTATGTCAGGTAGGTCGAGAAAACTCTGCAATATAAGGGACAAAAATAAAGCTTTGGAGTTGAAATCTTGGCAGCTTTTCTGGGAAACAGAAGTGCTAATGATAACATAGTTGTCTGTTAAGCTTGGTGCATGGAACTAACGAGCAGCTGGCTGGGTTTTGTCTCTGAGCATTAAGCCACAGAGCAGGATGTGGATTTTTTACATTGTTGAGGCAGTGCACAGACTTAGTGGAATACAAATAAAACAAGCTTACATTCTGCTGTAGAGCAACTTATTTTTTGCTGACCTTTAGCATTTTAAATTTTTTTGGGTTCTTATGCATGCTTGGAATTTTTACTCTCTGGGAAGTGCTTAGCCCCTGTTTTTCCTGGTCTCTGCATGCTTTGCAGCTCAGCTCTTGCAGTTTCCAGGTAGTCTGCAGTGTTGGCCTATTACTAACCTGTCTTCTGCATTGGTTCTGAGCAAACCAAACAGGCACAACAGTCTGTGCAGAGAAATATAATTTATGCAAACCAGTCACAGGGGTCTGGATGTGACTTTGTGCACACTTGTGAATAAAATTTTTGAATTTGGGGAAGAACATGCAGTTCAACCTCTAGCTTGGCAGCACAGTTCAATATTGCTAGGTAGCCATGAAAGAGTGCAAGAAAAGCCAGAAATTATCAAGGCTTTGTTTTTTTCCTGTTGTTGCTTAAGTGCAGATTGACCATCTTTTATTTTGCTGAAGGAGCTCTCCTGTTGCTGGACAGTCTCACCTTGTGTGGCACAACGTGGGAACTGTCAAGAGAGAGGACAGACCCAGTCCTCTCCTGATATCCTGATGAAATCCTGAATTTAAAAGCGCTTTGGCCCTTGTGGGGGAATATTGAATCTACTGAATAAGCTTCTCTAAATGTATAAACCCTGGAAAGAGTTGCTTTGCCAAACATTTTACTTTAGAAAGCCTTATTCTCTGATTCTTTAGGAGGTCTTGAAAGGATTAAATCCCTTGTGCTGGTGCTGCTGTCACAGTGATCCATCTGCTCATGCTGCCTCTATGGCTGAGAAAAAGAGGGAGAAGTCTTTTGGGGTGCTGAGCTTACCCTTTCTGCACCCTCCTGTGACCCTCAGGTGCCACAAGGAACACCAACCAAGCCCCACCACACAGGGGCAAGCCCCCACTGCTGTGGGGCAAGGGATGCAGAGAGAGAGGAGAAGCTCTGTAAGCCAAAGGGTTTCAAAGAGCATCTGGACAATGCAAACGTGATTGGCACAGAGCCACCTGCCCTTCCTGCTTCTTGTTCAGCTGCATTTACTTTCACTTTTGAATACATGAATTTTTCTTTCCATCACTGCTGCTGTCCCTGCCTGCTCTCGCTCAGCCATGGCAGCAGATCAGCCTGTGTAGGGATGCAGGGCTGGGCATCACAAGCCATGTGATGGAGGAGTAGGATTGCAGCAGAGAACTAAAATACTGAGCTTTGTTATTTCCCATCAATTAAGGATTAATAATAAGAATTAATATTTCCCAAATACTTCCTCCTGAACTACCTTCCTTTCCACAGCGTATTTGTCACTGGGAGACCCTAGAGGAGAGGAAAGGAAGCCAAATTAAATGAGCTCTTTTCCTGGTGATTTGTAGCATCCTTTTTCTCCTCTTTCCCCCTTGCCCCAGGGGCATCCTCTGTTTCTCACAGGGTTCTACCTCTCCCCAGCCCCTTTCTGCCTAGTGTGCCTGGAGCTCAGGCAGATTTTCTCTTGCTTTGCAGCTGCTGAACCCGGACCCAGAAGAGGATGGGGAAGCAGAACAGCAAGCTGCGCCCCGAGGTGCTCCAGGACCTGCGTGAGAACACCGAGTTCACAGACCACGAGCTGCAGGAGTGGTACAAGGGCTTCCTAAAAGATTGCCCCACGGGGCATTTGACTGTAGAAGAGTTTAAAAAAATATATGCAAATTTTTTTCCCTACGGCGACGCGTCGAAGTTTGCGGAGCACGTTTTCCGCACCTTTGACACTAACGGCGACGGGACGATTGACTTTAGGGAATTCATCATCGCCCTGAGCGTCACCTCCCGGGGCAAGCTGGAACAGAAGCTGAAGTGGGCATTTAGTATGTACGACCTGGATGGCAACGGGTACATCAGCCGTGGGGAAATGCTAGAAATTGTGCAGGTGAGGCATTATCTCTATTGGACATCTTATTTGTGTTGCTGTAACCTCTTCACCACAAGACAGCTGGAGCTGGACATGAGGGATATGCTGAGCTGGGTCACTGCTGCCCCTGGGAGGTTCCTGAGCCAATGGTCCCCAAAGGGACCCACAATGGGACCTACGAGATGCAGATGAGGAAAGGGCCTGAGATATGAACAAGGCACTTGTGCAGCTGGCCTGCAGCCAAAATTCTTCAGCTCTCCCTGGGGGTTTCTTAGTGTGATGTTCATGGGATCAAAAAACCCTAAATGCAAATTCTATTGACCTGATTAATCTCAGAATTAATGCTTTGAATCTTCAAATCTGAGTCAGTGTGAACTCTGTATGAAAGGCTGTAGCATGCCTTTGTCTCCCAAAGGCAGAGGACATGTAGACCACAGGCTGTATTGGGGGCAGTGCAGTCCCCTGTGCCCCTACCCCACATGCTGGCAGGGGTTTGGCCTCAGCAGTGGCTGCTTGTCACCCACTGTGCAGCTGAGCTGTGTGTCCTGTGCAGTGCAAGGGAGTCATACATCAGCCAGTGCCGTGACACTTGGTCCTCATGGCTGAGGTGTGAGGTTTGGACTGCAGATACTCTAAAGAGGTCTTATAATTATTCACATTCTTGTAAGTCTGAAGATGCATTTCCTTACCCATCCACAAAGAAAAACAACCCCTATTGCTGTATATTCATATTCACCATAATCCATGTAGCACCCCACATGCACACGTGTAAGTGGGTGCAGGGTTAGAGCCAGACAAAGAGGCGATGGCTTAGCCCAGCTGCAGAAGAGAGGGTTGCACACCATTGTCTCCTGTATTTTAGCTCAGTCCTGCTCATATATTAATCTAGACTCTGACTTTCAGTTAAACTGACCCAGCGCTTCTTTTGAATCATGAATGAATGCAAGAAAAAATAAAAAAGCTGCAGTCAGAAATTTCTATTCATTTTGGTTTATAAAGTCCTGCAGCTGCCTGCCAAGGTCAGCTGTCTTTTTTTGTTGCAATAAGCTCAAATTCTTTTCTCTGTCCCATGCCTTATCATTTGGGTTGTGTTTTTCTTATATCACTTTTTTAACTTTTTTTTTTAATACTCAGGCAATTTACAAAATGGTTTCATCAGTAATGAAAATGCCAGAGGATGAATCAACTCCTGAGAAGCGAACAGACAAAATCTTCAGACAGATGGACACAAACAATGATGGTAGGATTGCCACTGGTACCCCTTCCTAAGCTCTAGAAATAGAGGTTTTCTAGCCCAGCCTTGGTAGACAGCAGAATTTTGAGAGATGGGGTAGGGATGTCCCCACTGGTGCCTCTGGTCTCTGCCTGGCCTCACTGAGCATCTCTGGTCCACAAACAGGGTGAATTCTCCTGCTGGGGAACTGGTAGGGGAGCAGTCCTTCCCTGACATTTCATGTGTGAATCCCCTTCTGCAAAGGCTCTTCTGAAATTCCTGTGTCCATTGTCTTTGTGTTATTTTCTCTGGGCACAGCACAAACTTGGCACAAGTTTTTACTCCCACTGCCCTTGATAGGGTTCCACTTTTGGGCTTGTCATCAGTAACATGAGTCCTGAATGTGGCTGGGCACCTGAAAGCAAAAATTCCCCTGGGTCCATAATACTTATTTTCTGTGCATGTTTATGGCATGTATACATACATGGTCACACACCTCTGTTGCACTATGAGCATCAGGGGGATGTAGAAGCTCCCAGGCCAGGCTGTGAAGCTCCCTGATAAATTATCTGACAGTGTACCCATCACAAGCCCTCCACCTGTGCTGGCTCATTACCATGGGCTTGAAAAATACAGGCAAAAAATGATCAGTTTCCTCTTCTCACCAGCCTGATGACATGTTTTCTCTATTCCCAGCTGAGGTGGAGCTTTTTCCTGAGAATTACCTGTCAGAGGCTGAGGTGGCAACTGCCCACATCAAAGTCAGGAGCTGTGTCCTACTGATGTGCTCAGTGGGAGCAAATATTTGATTCTAGCACTGAGATATGAAGACCTGAAAAAATACCATCTTATGTACAGAAAGGGTTTTATTTATGAGAATTTTATTGCTGCATTTTGGTGTCTGCTGCTGCAGTCCCCAGGGCAAATTCCTGGCCTTGCTGAAGTCCTCAAGTATTTTACCTTTGACTTCATCAAAACTAGCACTTCATCCCCTGGCTTGACATGTGGAGGGCTCTAAAATAACATGATTAAAATATTTTTTGTCTCCAGAAAGTAGCAGTGCATGCAGATGTGCAACAGAGTAGTGGTCCCAAAATTGTTTATATATATGCATCCTCCATATGTTGCACTTTGTTGATGAAATAAAATCATTCTATTCTGAGTAAAACATCAGCCCTGCAAGCCATGCAGTGCAAAGCAATAACATCTGCATGTGTGTGTCTGATGGCTGAAAATGTTTCTTCCCCATCTGACTGTTGGGCATTGCAAATAGACTTTGATTTTGGCTTTGCTTTTAAGTAATACAGGGCAAGGGACAAACTAATAATATTCTGATAATTAGGAGACCTCTGCTTTTGTTAAAAACATTTGGTTTGGGAACATTAGCTTAAAAGCCAGAAGTTAATGTGCCACAGGTTTCTGAACTTCTGTAATTTCTACATGAGGAAGACTTGCTCATTCATGGAATCATAGATGTATGTCCCTAAGTGCCACATCTACACGTCTTTTAAATGCCTTGGGCAGTCTGTTCCAATGCTTGACAACCAATTTGGGGAAGAAATTTTTCCCAATGTCCAATCTAAACTTCCCCTGATGTACCCTGAGACCATCTCCTCTTGCCCTATTGCTTGTTACTTGGGAGAGGAGTTCCTCCCTGTTCAACCTATTTTTGGTGCCCTGGTTCTGAGTGCTGGAGCAGGGGAGTATTGGTGCTAGCTACCTGCCAGGGGGCTGGGTCGCCCCATGATGAGGTCTGAAAGACCAGATGGAATATTTCCTCCATGCTGTGCCATGCCATTCCATGGGACTGTTTGAGCTAGGGGACGCTGGGGTGGTTGCTCCTTCAGAGATCCATTTTCAGATCCTCAGACTGTCCATCCAAGGTCCATCCAAGTCTGTTCCTCTGGCCTAAACTAAAGATGCATAAACCAGAAGTGCTCAGGAGCAACACATAGCAGTAGGTGTGCCCCAGGGCTGGTTTTGCTTGTAAAAAAAGAAAAAAACAAACCCCATCCTGTTCCTGTACACCCAGCAGGGCACAGAAGGTGACTTGCAGAGTCATGGAACCATGGAATAAATTTGGGTTGGAAGAGGCCTTTGAAGGTCATCTAGCCCAACACCCCCGCAATGAGCTGGGACATCTTGAACTAGATCAGGTTGCTCAAACCCCGGTCCAACCTTGTAGGTGCCAGAGAAGCCATGACTGCTCAGCCTTATGTGTCACAAGAAAGAAGAGGACAAAGTGGGGATATTTGGAATATTTAGGTTTAAAGTGCTGTAGTATTACAAGCATAATTTCAAAGCATACATGTGTTCAGGTACCGTAGCTTGTGTTCATGTGTCATGTTATTTGTATAGTCTGGTTCTGAACAAAAAGCTGCCAAATGGTATTAGAACAGTTGTTTTTAGATTTGGGACTGTATTCTTAAAAAAATAGCAATTATTATGCTGGATTGTTTTGCAGAAGAAAAATGCATTTGGGCTTAAAGGCTTGAGTAGGATTTAGCTGCTGTGCATTGCACTAAATTCCCCTCGCAGCCTTTGCGATAGATTAAATAGATGCTATGTTGCCTCGGTGAGGAGAGATTTTTTGCTACAGCCATGGTGACAGGAACAACTGACTTTTAAAAATGATTTCCATTTTGGTTTTCCTCCCTGTCAGGTAAACTGTCGCTGGAAGAGTTCATCAAAGGTGCCAAGAGCGATCCCTCCATCGTGCGGTTGTTACAGTGCGACCCCAGTAGCGCGAGTCAATTCTGATAAAAGCGGACAGTGTGCTCAGAGAATCTCGGCTTGTGTCCTTCAAGCTTTGCTCGCAAACGGATGCCTTCTCAACCATCCCTCCACACTTCGCGGATAAGATCCCGTTGCCAGATTGTGCGTGTGTGTGTGTGTGCGCGTGTGTGTCCGAGCGAACCAGCCCTCGCTCCCCCCACTAACACCAGTGCAGTTTTCCTGCGGCAGCTCCGTTTCTGCTTCCCCGTAATGTTACGATTCACTCTGCACATTTTAAACATTAATCGAAAGGTATGTTTACATGCAGCTACGAGAGAGTTCAATGGCTGGTGAGCTACCACTTCACTTAGTCTGTGAGAAAGGTGATGGTCCTGTAGTTCCCAAGAAGATGCTAGGTAGGACTTTTACCCAAAGTAGCAGATGGTAGATAATTTATTTTGCTTCAGAAATTACTATGTTGAAAAAAAAGAAAAAAAAAGAAAAAAAAAAAGTGGACTGAATGGAATAGAAAGTTAAAAAAAAAAGAAAAGAAAAAAAAAAGCAGCTTTCCTGGGCATGGTTCCAATTTTCTTTTTGAGGAAAATTGCTTGCACTTATCTAATGGTCTTTACTTTCTTTTAATATATATATAAATTATATATATATGGTGAAGTAAAATTTTAAATATTTAGGTCATCTATTTAAGGCATAAAATAGAATTCAAGCTTTGTTTCTTCTAGTCGTCTGTGATTTATTCAAATCTTGGAGATTGTTTTTTTGTGATATTTATGCATTAGCAAATTGCTGTTCCAAAAGAAATGCATGACTAGCAGTTTGTGGATATTTCACTCTGTTTAATTCCTGAATGCAAATATTTGTTCATTTTTACTGTCAGTCATTCCAGCATTACTGTATTAACAAAAGACCTGAAAGGAGTTCATCCTCATTTTGTATTTCTCAGTGGAGTCCTACTTTCTGGTGGTTGCTGCGTTAAATGGCTTTTGAGTGCCCCGAGGTGACGTGACTGGCACTGCTGTTCTCGACTTGGCTACACCTCCTCCCTTTTGCTGTCGATATGTTAATAGTCTTGTGCATTCCAGTGTTATTTAATATCTGCCTAATGCCAAGAAATATTAATTGAAATAAAAGACTACTTTTCTTGTCACTGCCTTGTCACTTGGTCTAAGCCATGCACCAAGTTCCTAGCGTCAGGTATTTGGGGAAGGGCAAGGATGGCTCCCTGCACAACGTCTCCCAGTCTTGTCCAAGACACACTGCCTTTTAAGTACATAGAGATTTTGGGAGCTGGCTGTTGTGGCTGGGTAACACAGTGGTGTTGGTGCTTGTGGGATCCAGCTCCATCCCAGATGAATCCAAGCTAAAGATGGCAGGAAGGTGACAACTCAATTTCAGCTGGATGCAGAACAGCTCAAGGCAATGAAGAAAGAGCTGCTGGCCCTGCTGGCTGGTCTTATGTGACCACAGGTTTACAAAATAAAACTTCTGTCAAGTACCAGGTACTTGCTGTTAGACTAACATTTGACATTGTTAGCATGGGAAGCAGTTTTCTCCACATTCATCAGGTCTGCAAGTAGCTGCATGAGCCTACCCTCTCTACAAAATAAAGTATCGAAAAATTATTGGTCCTGAAGTTAATGTTGAGTATGTAATGAAGGGATTTTTGCTGTGTAGAATGTTATAGTAGTGGTTACATGATAATACTTTAATATTAAAAGAAAGAGAAAAATGCTTGCAATATCCAAGTGGAAATACATTTAGTGAACTTGGTCTACAATACAAACTTGTGTCAGTGCTGCCAAGCAAAAGAGTATGTTCATTTTTTCCCCTGGAAATTCAAATTTGAGCAATTAAACCAACAGACCTTTCAACCACAACGCACTGCTGATGAGGCAATCCTGAAAGGGATGTTAATCAGAAGCCTGCCTGTTTTCCCAGGCTGAGCCCAGGAAAAGAAACCCAACTACTGAAAGAAATGCAATTCCATGGTTGCTGATAGCCTATCTCCAGCCTGCTTGTGTTCACGCTGTCAGTCTGTCTGCCAGAAGATGCTGGGGTGTTGGACATGCTGCAGATGTTCTTACACTAATTCACTTCGTGAATGGGCTGGGTCCAAAAGCAGCTTTTTAGATGTGAATTGGCCACCATGGGCTTTATAATTTCTGAGAGTGTGAAAAAATATCTCTGACCTTGCCCTGGGGTGGTACCTCTGAGGTAGACCACAACATTTGAATCTTGTTTGTGCATTCTTAAAATGAGTCAGCCATATCTTCAGTCAAGCACTGCATGATATTGTGGGCACCAAAGATGTGAAAAATGCTTTGCTGTAGCATTCATAAAAGCAGCAGTTCTTCTGTCATCATTCATTTGCTCCTCTAAGTGGTAATATTGCTGCTTCCTGGCATCTCAGTTCTTCTGGTTTCCTCTGCTGTCTGTAGTGAATAGCAAGTTTAAGTAGCTGTTTAACAAAGCCCAAACTCTCCTCATTTTGGGGGAAAAAAACCACATCTCCTTACAGAAGCTCATTTTGACCTTGTTTTTGCAGAAAGAAAGTGAATCTAAATTTTAGAGGTTAGAAAGTTCCCATTTCTTTGATGTCACAATTTTTTTCTCTGAAATGGGCCAAGGTATCCAGGATGGAGTTTGCTGTCTGCCACAGTCTTACAAGCCCCTTCACAGCCCTGTGCAGACACTGGGATTGTGTCCTGCTTCAGACAGACATCAGACCAAATTTCTTCCATCTTTCCCTTTGCCTCTTTAAACTTTCCAATCCCAGATTTAGAGTTTTTCTCAGTTATCCCTCACTGTTTTCATAGCTTGTAAGGAGTTTCTTCTTTTCAGGGCAAGATGATTTCATTTCAGACTGGGACTGGAACAAATTATGTGAGTAAGATGTTCCCAGCCTACCTTTAGGAAGAAGTGAAGGAAGACCCCCAGGAAAGGTAGTTCCAGGGGAATTGAGAGATGATCTGAAGCCCAACCAGGCTGAGCTTTTCAGAGGTGGCTTCTGATACAGTGAACCTTTTAATTAAAAGGCTAGCTAAGTACTGGAAAGGGTTTTATCTGCTGCTTCCAAGCAGCTCTCTTAAAATCAGACGTGTTTCAGAGGTTGTGTATCCAGAGTCACTGGGTAACTTTGATCATCTTGGTTGTGCTTGAGCACCTCCTCAGAGGATGTCTCTGCTTTCCTGACTGATAACAAGGACTCAGACGGGAGAACAATTTCCATGCTCCTTCTCCAGGATGTCATTTGCATGTTGATCCAGGCAGAGTTCAAAACCGATGGAGAAATCAGTGAAAAGATAAGAGAGATTTACTGCTTGTTGGGCTGCCAGGACTGTCTTTCATAGAGGGACTGTTGTGTAGAGGGGTTAATAATTTGGGAAATTAAGTCCAGGTGATTGATAGAAAACTTCAACTTGTTAAGTGGTCTAAGTGTTTTTGTGAATTGTATTTTTAGTCAAAAATTGAGTCAAGCTTAGCAAAAGTAGTTTAGCACAAGAAAACCTCACCACTGTGTCCATTTTTACCTCACTTTAACAACCTATATGATTATTTTCTCACCATGGAGATACCTAACACTGATAGTTCTGGCTAATTACTACATAAATTCAGGCTTTTCTGTATGAATTGCAGGTCTTGTTAAGCTAATTTAGAATTATGTCATTGCCTTTCAGATAAAGTCTGTCTGGTTGCAGCCTAACTCCAGTGTGGTTGATGGAGGTGCTTGGATTCAGTCTTGGGTGTCTCCCTTGCCAAGTTTGAATTGGCCCTTTGTTTTTAAATCAGGCCCTTTGCAATGTATTTTTAGCGTTAGCCTCTGAGTAATAAACTCCTGTGAAGAACAACGTGAACGTTTCTGCAAGCACGGGGCAGATGGTCTCCATGGATAGTCCTCAATCCATTATGCAGGGCTCTATTCATATTTAAAGGTTAGGAACAGCCATCGACTTTAATGGTCCAGTGGGCAGAGTGGCATTTTGAGCTCCCTGTGCTGCACCATGGCAGATACAGTGCTGATGAACCTGATAATTGCTGTTATCTCTTTTGGGAAGAGAGATGCTTTATTTATTGAAAAGAAGGAAAAGGGTGGGAAAGGCAAAGTATCTCTCTGTGTAGGAGCTCTGGAGACATGCCTGCATCGCTGGGAGCAGCGTGCCTGCAAGCAGACCTTACCCGTGCCCAAGTGTATCCAGTGTGATGGTTTGGATGCAGACACACTTCTGAACACTCTCATGTTCACTCTGGCTGAAGGGTGACCAGTGCATCCCAGAGGGTCAGGTTAATCCCAGGCTTTCAGCCGTGTCACACGAGGCAGAAACCACTGCCAGAAGGAGGAACCGGCATGACAGCTGCCTGGTGTCTTCAGGGACAGACAGGCAAAGTCACGACCACTAGTTGGGTGGCTTATTTTAAGAGCTAGCTGGCTCTTCCTGATGGAGGAACAATTTATCACAAACAAAATCTGTATTGATTGGGCTGTCACTAGAGGTAATTGTCTCTCACATGAAGGTGAGAAGCAGGATCCCCTCCTTGCTCCTGTCCATGCACCTTGCCATACCTTGATGTTTGGTGTTGCTGGGGCCTGGGTGTGTCATGCTCAGCTCTCTTAAACCCTCCCTGCCTGTGGACTGTAGCTTTGAACACATCTTTAGTGTCTTCTCTACCCTGTTCCTGGCACTGGGAGCTGCATCACTACATCTCTGGGCACTGCCAGCTCACAGCTGTGCTTCCAGTGCAACCAACCCAGCATTATTTTTACCTTTCCAAAACAATACAACTCTTTGCAATGCAACTCAGGACTTTGGCAGCTTCTTCTGCCTTAACGTTTTTTTACCTTTGCATAAACTGTTCCATGCAGCGGTATGGGAACTTAGTGCAGAAGGCAGGTCACACTCTAAAATCCAAGTTAGTTAGAGATATATTGCAGCAAATAGGACAAATTGTATGCTGGGTGAAATTTGCCTCTGCACTGTCACCCAGGCCATTCTGCAGGAAATGAAGTGTAAGCTGTTTTTCCCTGGAACTTGGCTGTGGCTTCTTTTTCCCAGCACTGGGGACAGGGTTGCACTTCAGTAGAGAACAGGAGCAGGGACAAGTCCTGCCTAAGGGTCCCATCATGCCAAAGTCACACACAATATAAACTTGCAGTTTTTCCTAGGTCAGGACACCTTTCCAGTCACTATTTGCATTTTGCTTTTTAGTTTCCAAGTAAGTATTATCCTTAAAGCCTAATGTGGGTATATATACACTGAGACAGGATTGAATCCAGATTTTCTTCAGCAACATGTGGAGAAAAGTAGCCTGGGAGGAGACCTTATTACTATCTACAACTACCTGAAAGGCAGCTGTAGCCAGGTGGGGATGACTAACAAGTAACAAGATGAGAGGAAATGGCCTCAAGTTGCACCAGGGGAAGCTTAAGAATATTAGGAAAAATTTCTTCACTGAAAAGGTAATCAAGCATTGGAACAGGCTGCCCAGGGAAGCAATTGAGTCATCATCCCTGGAGGTATTTAAAAAATGTGTAGATGTGGCTGTCATTTAGTGGTGGACTCCACAACTTTACAGGTCTTTTCCAACCTAAATGATTGTGTAATTCTGTGACTGTGCTGTGGCTGTGCATGATTCTGCTCCATCTTTCCTCACTCACAAGAGCAGCCATGTATTTCCTCTATGTATTAAAGCACCTCTAATCCTTCCTTGACTTGCTTGCACAAGAAGATGCAAACTGCTGTGTCCCACTGGTGTCTCCATTGTGGGTACATGCAAGAAGAAACACCTTGTTCCTCCCATGTGGGGTTTGGGTTGTAACCAGTACTGTGCTGAGTCTGCACCAGCGCTTGTGAAATCCAAAGGAGGTATCTGGCAGGCAGCCTCTACTTTCCCTCTCTGTAGGACCCTTTTTCCTGCTTCTAAGAATTGTTCTACTGCATCTTTGAACAGTCCTACTGTATCTTCACCATGGCGGTGGCTGCAGGGACAGCCCATCCCACACTTTCTGCATGTAGCTGTGAGATTCTGTGCTGGAGATCTGTGGAGCAAGCCTGGGGTGTTCCTTGCCCAGGTCTTAAACTAAACATGAATAATGGGCGATAAGTGAAATCAGGCGTGTTTGAAGAAATGCTGAGATGCTCAGACTCAGAGGAGAGTGCCAGCTAACTCACTAGGATATTGACCCATCCCCTCTTATGGAGAAACAGGACTGGGTTAGGGATAAACAGAGCTGGTACAGACAATCCTCTGCTTGAAGCTGGAATTTGTCTTCCATTTGGGTTGTTCGGGAGCAAGATGTCTTTGTGCATGGTTTTTAAAGTGTTTTGGGAGCAGCTAGGGGAAATGCCATGTGCTGAGCATCACAGCATGAAGCTGGGAGCGTCATCCTCTTGGGGACACTGAGACCTCATTTGCTGCAGCTCACAAGAGCAGCAGGCTTCCCATCTCCAGCTCCCTCTGGGTTGTTGTGTGGGAGCTTTGGCCTCCCTGCTCCAGCGCAAAGGTTCAGTCGCAAAGCCGAGGTGGGAGAAGAGACCCCTCCTCTCACCAGACCCAGCTGGTGTGAGCAAACACCCCGCTCCTGGGGCTGCAGCAATGACTGAACTCATGTGGTTTTCCTCTTTATTCTTCAATATTTTCCTGAACCCTTTCAAGGCAAATTCCACTGCTGAGCGGATGCCATGGGCAGCAGGCGCGGTGCTGGCAGCTGGTTCCTCAGGGAAAAGGTGAGTGCACTGACTGTGCCTTAATATGCCATTAATGATCAGGAACAAAACACAGACATTACAGACACTTTCCTTGGACAAAATAAAATAAGCTCAGATGATTTAGATGTTAGTGTTGCACAGCCATGGCTACTCCTTTGCTGCTTTCCTTATGAATTATTAATACATGTGAGGCTCACGACAAGCAGGTTTGACGCCTGCTAAAGGACACAGGCAGTGACACTGTGCTTGTGTGGTGACACCGAGGAGCAGGGTTGCCTGCATGCTGTGGACAGTGCTGGTGTTTGAAATGGGTTTCAGGTGCCAGGGTTTACCCCACACTGCGCCATCCTCCACCTCACCAGCATTGTGTGCAGTGATGCCTCAGGGGGCTGCTGCTGCCGGACACCCTGAGCACTCTGGAGAAATGTGATCTTTGGGGAGCTGGCTTTCATAGCCTTGCTGTGCCCTACCTGGATAGCCCTAGGGGCTAAAGATAATCTTGTGTAAAAGAAGAACTTTGCTATTAAGCAGGAGTGGCTTAAGTCACTGTTGACTTAAGCAGCTGTTGAACCCTTCTGAATTACTTGGCAGGGAATTCCACATCCACTTCTCACTGAGCTGCTGATGTCACCACCAGTTCCCTGTGGGACCTGCTGACAGCTGCAGTGCATAGCAGGGCTCCTCAAGCAGCCCCCTGTGGGACTCCAGCTGTCTCATGAGGATCCCAATGTCTTTTGGAACCAAGGTATCATGGGCCACATTGGTGAAACCTTCAGGACTGCTCACTTGATGAAACTCACCAACTCCAAGCCTGCCCAGACCTTGAATAGCACTGCTACTAGAAGCTGGGGGGAAAAAAAGTAAAGAAAAAATAAAAAAAAAATTAAAAAAAAAAAAACCCAAAACAAGAAAAAAGGTATTTTCCCTTTTTTCCTTTGGGCGTGATGCTTTCCTGATGCTTGTGAGGGAGATGCTGGCCACCCTAGCTGCATCTCTATGTGGCCCCTCCAGTGCCCACCACATGGTATCCAGATGATGCTCTCCACACAGCAGAGGCCAGGGACATTTCAGTTGCTATGGAAACACAAAAAATGGAGCCAGGAGTTTAATTTTTATTTTTTTTCTTTCAAATCAAAATTACTTGAAACCCCACTAGCTATTTTGGGTGACTTTGCAGCCCCCAGTGTTTACCTTCTCTGCACAGTTCACAGCATCCACACTGGGCAGGACACTCGAAAGGAACAGAACATTCCCTGTCCAGCAGCATGAGTGCAACCATGCATGGAATGGTCTGGCAACCAAGACAGTGGAAGGGACCCAAGTCTTCTCTTTCTCTTCTCCATTCTAGCAATTGTCTGACAAAGTTACTCTCAAAGCACTTGTGCTTTGCAGTTCCCCTGCATTTTTTGGTGGAATTTGGCATCACTTAGAACAGAAGGAAAGGAACAAAGAGGACTGTGAAGGACAATTTTGATGAATTTCCATATTCCTGTAGTTGATTCTCAAAACAAAGCTCACAGCACCAAGCCTAACAGAGTTCAAGAAGCATTTGGACAATGTTGTTGAGAATATGGTGTGATTCTTAGGAATGGTCCTGTGCAAAACCAGGAGTTAGATTCAAGGATCCTTGTGAGTCCCTTCCAACTCAGGATATTCCGTGATTCTACCATCAAACATCAAAGTTTATGCTGTTTCTTGCATTTACACCATCATTTTTCTAATTTTAGTTTCTTCTGTGCCAGCTAATTTTGTTAGGCTTCTTCCACTCAGCTATGAGTTTCAGTGCTCTTATGTGGTGTGTGTTTTTAAACTTCCTTTTCATGCTTGAGCCAGCACCAATTGACAGTAACTCCCCCAGCAGCCCATGCTTGCTTGCTTTGGGTGTCCCACAAATCCCAGCAAGCCACCTTGCAGCTGAACTTGTGGGCAGGCAGCAGGCACCTGTGGCAAGGGACTTTATTGAAAATGTCCATCAGCTGATGCCACCAGCAGTGCACAAAGCTGATGGCACTGGCAGTGTGGTTCCTTGCTGTGCTGCTTCACACTCACAAGCACTTTCCTAAGGATAAAGCTAAATGTCCTGCCTCTGGGGTTGCCTTGTTCTTCCCTAGAATGAGCAATTCTAGGGAAGAACTCTTCCCTCTTCTTCAGGACACCTCTGTCCTGAAGTCTGAGTCACTTCAAAATTTTCACTTCCATCAGCAGCACAGCTCTGTCTTAAAGGCTTTTTTTGAAGCTAGACTGCTGAAGTTGATTCCTTCCTCAGTAATGTGATTTAAATCACCCTTCAATCACTAGTCATTTCCTCACCTTGTGGCAATAAGGACAAATTAGTAGCTTAAATAAGAGAAACATGCTTCTAGGAAATGGCTTCAGTTTGGAGTGGGGTTTTGAGAAGCAGCTGCCAAGCTTGGATCAGTTGGTTTCTCTGCTGTGGGTGTATGATGGAAAAGGTCACAAGCAGGAAAAATGGCACATTCCCATGTTGTGCACAACAATGACACAGAAGGAAAGAGTTTCTGAGTGCTGGGGGGGGGTGCTACCAGAGCACTGTAGTCATCATCCCTGTCTGCATCCTCTTTTCACCTGCACCAGAAGCTCATGGCCACAGTGGGTGGGTAGATTTTTCTGGATGGCCCAGCACCCTCTGAAAGTCACAGATTTCAGTGCTTAATCAAGCCCTGAAAGGAGAGGGAGTGTGCTCCCACTGATGGAATGTAGCCACCTGCATCATTGAACAGCAATGAGATTTAGCCTCCAGGTCATGCCTTTACCTTAAAAATAGAGGAAATTATTTTTAATGTGAGAAAGAGTGATGGGAGATGTTAAGACCCAGTTGCAGGGGTTGACATGGTGGTCTTGCATCTGGAAACAAAGCTTGTTCCAACAAAGTTCACTTGCTCTGCCCATGGGATTGAGAGGACTATTGGTACTTCAGAGAATTAATCACAGCCTTACAGGCTGGCTGGCCATCTCAGGTGACTAATTAGTGATTTGCAATGAGTTGGAGCCCACAGGCATGCCCTGTTGCATCCTGGAAGAGAGGATGGAGTTGCACACTGAGTATCTGGGTAAACTGGATTTTCATAGAGGTGAGAAGAGCTGAAGTGAATGTATTTGACCCAGGCAGGTTTTTACCTTTATCCATGTATCTTATAGCAAGCTTTTTTTTTTCACCCCAGAATAGTGATATTTTACTCTTCAAAAGAGAAATATAAAGACTAATAAACCAGTATGGTGGTGAGAAGCCAAGCTATTTCATTTCTTTTCCTTAACCAAAGTTACAACCACTGCTATGGGTGTCAGTGTCCCAGGCTGAGGAGCTGCTGTCACTCAAAATGCCACAGGAAAGGCTTTCCAGCAGCCTGTTAAAATCAACAGTAAGAAATTGCTTGTATTAAGTGGTAGCCACCTAAGTGCACCCAATGAACAGAAGGATGAGAGTGTAACTTCTTCCTTAATTCAGCCTCCAGCAAACATGATAGCGAATTATTAGCTGGGCTTTTTTTAATCGCTCCAGGACATGGTCTAAGGAAGTCCAAATCAGTAAGCCCCATGTCAGGACAAGAAAAAATTAGTAGAAACTTTAGTAAAGTATAGGCATCGCAGATGCTAGGATAAATGTGATGTATAAAGGGAAGAAATAAAATGAGCTCCTACAAATGGAAGTTGTGCCTGATAAATCTGTGATTTCTGCAGGAATGAAGAGATAACACATTCTTAGATGGTCTGAAAAGGGATGGATGGATGGATATAAAGAAGTTCACTGGTGATACAGGATTGTTTAGGACCATTAGAGATTAGGCAAAACATTGCAGAAATTTTTCTCCATGTCAATTTTGAGGCAGCAAAGCTACTACCCATTAACTAAATCTTAGTTATCTAATATTAACTAAAAAAAAAAAAAAAAAGTCTAAAAAGCAGTGGTTCTAACCATTCATATACTTTGAGGTGAAAATTTAAATGGTATTGGGATCACTTTGGGTAGAGGTCTGAAAATATCAGCTCAGTGCTCACCTTACAAGAAAAAGAAACTTTTGGAGACACTTAGACTTGCAGTTGAGGATGTTATTGACGTGGATAAAACAATTCCCTGGGTATTGTGCTCATCATATGTGGTTACACTGGCCTCTAGGACCTGCCACCCCTGCTCTGGCACAGCATGTCCCCCCTGTGCAGCCTGTATGCCCGTGTTTCTGTGCCCTTAGCTCTTTGCTTGACAATTTAAACTTTAAACTGTCTACATGGCAGCTGGTACCTGGCTAAATTATGTACAGTGCCAGCCATACCCGTGCAGAGCAGTGGCAAGAGGCTTCCCAGCTGCCTAATGTAGGCAGGGAACATTTTGATCAGCCCCTCTTGACCCTGCAGCTAATGCAGGCCAGCGAATCTGCCTTGGTAATTTGTGTACCAGGCTTTTACCTTTGGCCTGAGGCTGGAGATGATGTTAAACATCTGCTGGTGGACTCCTGAGGGTGACGTCAGTACTCTTTTGTCCTAAGTCTGGTACCAGCTCAGCTGCATCCATCTCTCCCAAAGATAAATTGTACTTTATTGCACGATATTGCTCAGGACAGAAAACAAACTCATTAGGTACCAGCAATTCAGCACTTTACACTCATAGTAATAAATAATGACCAGAGTAGCTTTTTTTACCCCCTTTCACTTTTTCTTTCCTTTCTTCCTTTTTGTCAGTGCTCAGGCTCTCAGAAAGAACAGATGGGCTGGCAGGATGGCAGAGGATGGTTGCAGAGCGTCCCTGTGCATTACTGGGGCAGTATCAATAAGCCAGGGTAGCAGGGATGTGCTCTGCCTTGCTGCAGTCCCACTGCTATCCTCTGCCCAAGCAGGGTGGTGTTCTGCAGGAGACAACAGCAGTGGGAGAAACTCAGGGTCTCTCCCAGGGCATGTCTTGGGGTACATCCAAGGGCACACCCAGATTAAGCTGTCCAGCCCTGGGTAAAGGGCGGCCTCCACCTCCCACATGCAATAGGCACTGTAAGACATGTGTCTCCAGCCTTCCTTAAGCCATGGGATTCTTGTTTGGTCAGGGAGCTGGGCACAGCTGGACTCATCTTCTGCAGAGGTTTTCAGGGAACCCTCACTCTACCAGCCTTCCCTTATCTCTCATCGACTGCAGACACTTCAGGGAGTCTCTGTTGTGCCCCACAAACCCCTGGACACGGTGGCATTGGGCAGAGGAATGGTGGGAGCTGCTGGTAACCCACCTGGAGGGATTCACCCCGGGCAGGGTGTGCTGGGCCTCCCTGCTCTGAACTCTTCCCTCGAGCTCAAAAGCCAAAGGTTTAAGGAGTTATGTTTTACCTGCAAGTCCTGATTCCCTCTCAGCTTGCTTCAGCAGTGCCAGTCAATTTATTTGCTGGTAAAAAAGAAAATAGTGCGGGCAGTAACCGGAGCCTTGGGAAGGCCCCGGAGCTGAGGGCCTGGTGCCGCTGCGGAGCCAGAGCCGCAGTTCGGGGCTGGATGCAGCAGGGTGCGGGAGGAGCGGGGCCTAGCGCGGGCTGCTGCTGCCATCTAGCCACGGTGCCGCTCAGCCCTCACCCACGCCACCTTCTTGGGCTGCGTTCTGCCCGCGCTGCTGCTTTTCCGCAGCTGTCCTCTTCTGAGCCACCAAGAGAAGGTATCTTTTAAGGTCTCTTTGTTCGGCGCACCCTTTCCAAGAGTGCAGCCGTAGGGGCAGCTCGGCGATCACAGCCCTGCCCTGCTCCCCACGGGCGCTGTGCCCCACATCCTCCCTCCCCGGGATCCTCTCCTGGGGGAGGACACCCCCCGTTCCCTGGATCCAGCGGCTCTCCCACGACCCTGCCCTAAGGACACCATCAGCGTCCTAAACCTGAGGCTGGGAATAGGTCTCGGCTTTTGAAGCCATTTGCTCCCTCCAATGTCTGTAGCTCTCCCAGGAGGAGAAGCAAACAGCGATCAGCACATTCAGCTGGGGACACAGGAAATCTGCTTTAGGAAGCTGAGAGGCCACCTTATAAGGGTCAGGTGGGTGAGGAATCTTCACGCCATGGAGCAGGATGAGACTCTTCCCTTTGTTCCAACAGCAACACTGGGTCCTTGGTTTAACATCTATCACCACTTCTTCCCTGCTACTTTTTCATTTTTTTGAGGCAGGACTGTGTCCTCTCCCTTCAGCAGCTCCTCAGAGGCTGCTGCCCAGTTTAGATCCATTTTAGCACTGGAGCACAAGCCCTCACCAAGCAGAGCCCCATAGAGGGGCTGGTAGTGTTGGCAAACCCCATTGCTGAATTGAGGGAACTGTGCTAAGGGCTCAGACCTAAGGCACTGCCAGATGCACTAGGGAGCAGGGTGATGACAAGAACACTAGGATTGGAAGTCACAAGTCCCAAGGATTGGAAGACAAAAGAGCAGTGACAAGAACACTAGGATTGGAAGGGACTTCAGGTGGTCTCTAGCCCAGGCTCCTGCTCCAAGCACGATCAGTTGCAAGGTCAGCTCGGGGCTGCTCAACACCTTGATCTGTCAGGTCTCAAAATCCTCCAGAGATGGAGCCTGGCCAACCCCACTAGTCCTGGCTGTCCCCATGAAGCAAGTTTCTCCTTTCATGCAGACTGATTCCCAGGTTTCAGCTTGTGTCCACTGTCACTTGACATCAGCAATCCTGCAAAGCTGCTCTACAGAAGGCAGCATAAATCAGTTCCATGCACTTAATCAACCCACCCACCCCAAAACTCTGACAATAGCAAACATAAATCAACCCCAGCAAAAGAGAATAATAAAAAACATCACAGAAATAGCTACTGAAAGAACCAAGCCTCAGACTGGGGTCCCAAGCAGGAAAGTGGAAGCTGACAGAACATTTGAGGTAACAGCCTTAATAAATAATTAAAGGAACTCCAGCGCTTTTTGAAGTTTTTTGTGTATTAAAACCCTCACATGCTTTGTTTCTCATCTCTGTAAATTGATGGGATGAGACCTTTAGTCATGTGCACATACTTTATCCTTGTACTTTCTTATTTGCATTTGTTTGCTCTAGTAACCTCTCATTCATGCTGTGGTCTAACACCGGGAGTGTGGGATTCATTTGAAGCTTTCCCTTTCACTCCTTTTCTCCTCCTTCCCCGGCTCTGACCGACAGTTGCTTTGTGCATTTTTTTTGAGCTGAGCTCCATCTTGTGGGCTTTTCTGTGGCAAATTAGTCACCACATCCTTATCTCTGGGAGGATCTCCCTTGGCTCCAGTCAGAGGAACACCTCCCTGTTTTGCTTGCAGTCAGGTATAATCATAGAATCAATCACAGGGTTAGAAAATGGCTTGGGTTGGAAGGGACCCTTAAAGACCAACTAGTTCCAACACCTTGCCCCTGGAAGGGACACCTTCCACTAGACTAGGCTGCCCAAATAACCCACTGGGGAATGAAACCCAGATGGCAGAAGAAGGTGAGTCCCATAGTACCTGACTCATGAGGAGTTTGGGAGCCATTCCAATGGGGTGCAGGAGAAATCTCCCTCCCCGTAATCAGAAGTCTCTAGCAAGTTGGATTTTCTTTTGCTTTTCACTTCAGTTAATTGTTTGATGCATGCTTTGACTGTGACATGCATGTGTGACATGCAGAAAAGTGGGACAACCATTGCTGAGAAATATTGAGCTGTTACAGTGAAATGCTTTTGCTACTGATGAACTATAGTTAACAGCAAGTAAACTGAGTTCTTAAGCAGGATTTTTTTAATATAATAATGCAATAGATTATTTTCTTCTTATCCTCACAGTAAGGGCAGCACTTCTGTTCTTACTGACATGTTTTTCTGTTCCAAGCATTGCAATCCTGTGCTTTTCAAGATTGCCAGCATCTTTTTTTTTCCAGCTAGTGAGCTTAGTAGCCAAATATAAAAGGTGATGCTTAAGCCAACTGAATGTCCAAATCCTATTCTCACATGGTAGGGAACTGCTATCTCAGGGTAGGTTAAATAATTCCCTGTATTTTGGAAATTCTTTGTACTGAGCTGCTACAGTTGCCCTTTCTCAGCTCCTTGCTGAGAAACTCAATGCTTGCTGAGCTCTCAAGGTATACTGAGCCTCCTCATCCCAAGCAATGATAAAGTGATGGTAACAACCCAGCTGGGAGCAATGCTCTCTGCATCACTGTCTGGAAGTGTCTCTGCCTTTCTATCCCTTCCTGAATTGCTGCACAGCCTTGCTGTCTTCTGGCTGCTCTCTGGACTGGAACGTGGCAGCTGGCTCTGTACCACGAAAGCGGGGTGAACCAATTAGTCCTTTGAAAAGCACTTTGAGAGCATGAACTGAAGAGACTATAACTGGAAGGCACTTAGTTTTTGTGGGAATACTGTAGGTAAGACTGGGACCAGCTCCCTAAAATGAGTGACAAAAAGAAGGGTTGAATTCAGCATGATAATGCTTTTGTCTTCAGGCAAAGACCAACACAGAGAAAAATTGTTTTTGCTGTGTAAGCATCAAGAAACACATGCAAAAAGGGGTGAAATATTTACTGGACTGTAGCAATACTTGCAAGACTACATGGACACACAAGACTGCAGTGTGCTCCCTTGATTTCCCAGTGATTTCCCTGTAATGCTTGTGGCCTCTCCATGCTGAAGTGGAGGGGACTCAGGGGGCCAGTGTTGTTCATGCCCAAAGTGTTCACCTTCACCCTCAGACTCACCCTGCAAAGGGCAGCATCATTTTGGTGGCTGTGCCCCTCTGGGTGCTCATCATCAGCTTTCCAAAAGTGGCACCACTGTGGCTGAGTTGCTCTAAACACCTCCTGTACTGAGAACTATAAAATTAACTGGAGAGCATGAGTAAAGATTACCAAAACCTAAGTCTCAGCCTCAATATATGCTCCCTATTCTCAATGTAATTTTGGGGTGGTAAAATACAGTACTTTAAAGAGCTTAAGACAAATTTGAATTGCAGGCATTTGTGACATGGGTACTGAAACCAGACCATGGCCATGGAGATACCAACTGCCTTCAAACTTGTAAAGAAAATCAGCTGATGCAATCAAAACCAGGGACACTATCCAAAGCAAGTCACTCTCACTTTTGGTACTGATCAGTGCTTCTTTCAAGAGAAAATAAAAAATAATAATTATTGCAATGATTGATGATATTTTTCTTTTTGTCAATTAAATAATATTCATCTAAGCTCCTCTTGCAATATTTGTGGATAATGATATTTTTTTACTTTTTTTTGTGGAAGAGGGTTGGTTTTGATCTGGAAATCTCACTGCAAATTGATGCTGTGTTTAGCTATAAAACAAAAAATAATATAATATGGTAAATAAATATAAATTATAATTATGTAATATAAATATAAATATAATATTATAAATAGAAAAAATTAAAGGATAGTAGTTTCTGGGGATGAGGTCTGTGCAGAGGAGCTCCTTCCAGCAGCTCCAGGTTTGTTTCTGCTCCTGCAGGTGGAGTCATGGGGTTCCTGCTCAGTGCTGCTCCCAGCTCTTGGTTTCTCTGCTGATGAAAGTGAGGTGGCAGAATTGACTCTGCCACAGCAAATAGTGCACCAGCACTTTGTCTGCAAGGCCTATGTGGTAGCCTAGAAGACAGCAGCTTAAAATGTAAAACATGAGTGAAATGGTCCTGCAGTAGGACAAGGGGTACCTGCCCCATGGTACATTGCCATCAGCAACTTCCCCTTGTCCCTTACTTCCTCTCACTTTATGTCATTATTCTCCAAACTCTCCTAAAACATCTCCACCTTTCATTTGCCATCTGATATAATTCCAGAGGATGAATGTTTCTCAGCTTTTTTTGGTATATGAAAGCACCTTTGCAGCAAAGAATGTCAAATGTGAGCTGATCCCCAGTTCAGAACATGTATGGCTGGCTGCATGTGTTGGGACTAAACATAAGACCTCAGCTAGATCCCAAGTCAGATGTCAAGTTTCTTCACCATTCAGAAAAATGGGGTGATGAAAGCCATCTCAGACAGATGTCTTGGTATTTTCCTCAGATATTACTTTCTTTTTACACATGTAATCCCACGAGAATCAACATCACCAGCACTGGTGCCAGTGAGTGGAGTGAGCACCAGGGACATTTGGAGCAGGGATGCCACAGCCTCTGCTAATGTGCCAGCAAAGCTCATTGTGAGACAGACAGAGCACCACACAGAGGCAAGGCAAGCAAGGAGCAAGCTGCAAGGCAGAGGCTATTCTTGGCTCCAACTTAAATATTTTTTGAGCTAATTACATCAGACAGATGCAGTTGATCTCAATTTTTCTGGCATGCAGCTCCTCCCTTCCTCCTGTATCAGACAACCTTGCCCCAGGGAGGAATAATTAAGATGTGCAGTTAGAGCAACTGGATTTGATCAATAAACACAGCAAAACAGAGCAAAAGTTTTAATGTTCCAAAAGGTCATCAAGGGGAGGTCAAACTAAACCATATGAGCTTACTGCTTACTTTGTTGCATCTTTGCTATCCTACATGGTCCTTGCTCTAGCTACCAGTAGGAAACAAATTTCCCTACTGTGGATTGTAGGGAATACCCACAGTCACCCTAGGACCAAATGCTGTCACTTGGGGTATTTTAAAATCAATTAACAAATGGGCAACTAAGATTCTGTGGAAGCCAGGAGCCAGGCAGCTGTGAGATGATCTATCCCAAAGCCCAGAACATCTGTTCAGCATAACCTGAGAAAGTTATATCTTGCTTAAAGACACACCAGCACTACTGTAAACACTTCTTACCCTCAGAAAGTGCTAAAAGTCCCTTGGCAAAATCCATTGGTTTTGGTTTTGTTTTTTTTTACACAAATATGTTTCAGATTAGCTGTTATTAAGCACTTGTCACACTTGTTAGATATGGCTTAGAGCACATCAGCCAAGTCTATGGCATACCTGCCATAGGAGAGAAAGGTAAAGAACTACAGTAAGCCACTTCTCTTTCAGGGAGCATCATATTGATCAAAATGCTGCTTAGCATGTTTCCACACTCCTGGCCTCCAGTAGAAACATAAATTTTGGATTTTTGAGACAAAACTCAGTGAAGTAGCTAAAATAACCACTCAAGTTAAATGCAGGAAAAAAAAAAAAAATTGGCAACCTGCCAACTTCCTCTCAGTGAAGCTCACTAATTAGTTTCTGTAAGTGATTGCCTTCAAACTACCTGCTGGAGATGGTCTCCATTGGCTGTGAGTAGAGGAAGGCAGACTGTGCCATTTGCCCAGCAGGACACTAGGTGCTAGTGCAGCTATCACTACAGATGAACTCCCTTCTGACTCAAAACAGCCACAGCGTTCAAAAAGACACTTTGAAAAAGTAGCTACATTTCCTTTAGACAACTGCAGCTTCTCAGAATATATTTTCTGCATACCTGTCCAAATGCACTCGGCTCTCACAGAGAAAGATTTAGATGTGGAATTGTTACAGTATTAAGATTTGGTTACCATTTACTATCTCTGTTTACATGTAAGAATCATTGAGTTTCCAGCTGAATTTGGAGAAGCTAAAGGAAACCCTGGTTTGGATGCAGTGAGTTTCTATGAGATTAAGGCTATGGCTCCACTATGTGTATGTACTGAAGTCTGCCACATGCATCAGAATAAAGCCAAGTGCTATTTCAATCACAAAAGCTTGAAGCTGGGAATAAATCAAATTTTAAAAAGTAACTTTTGCATGCTTCAAGAGACTCACTAATGAGGTAGCATCACTCTTGTTTACCCTACTAATTCAGCTAATGTAGAGTTCCTGCTGGAAACACAGAATGGAGGTTAAACATTGCCTTTCAGAGCTGCTTGTATGAAAACAGCTTTATTTCTCACCTTGTCACTGTTTCTATCAGCAATGCCAACCTTTGGGCAGCCTTTCAAATTTTAACACTTATTCCAAATTAGCTTAAGCTTTATCTGTTTTCTTGATACATTAACATCTTTTTCTTTATACATCAGGCATTTTTGCTATGTCATGGCTGCAGTCCAGGACCTTCTGGCAAACAGATCAAATCCAGCTCTAGGACCAATTAGTTTATCAGAAACATTTTCTAATTTTAGTGCAAAAAGTGGCAGCAAACTAGCACAGGTTAAACTTAAATCAGAATGCTTTGCTTCAACAAGCAGACTATTTTATCACCAACACCCCTGTATTAGCTCCTAGTATTTATACTTACTACTTAGTGTCATCTATCACATTTAATCCAAAGTCAGAAGGGTAGCACATCTTTTCATAATATTAAATAAGAGCTTCTAATCATATTGCACATACAAAAGATGTCCAGTCCTGTTTCTTATCTTTTATACTAAAGCCCTAGGCACACAGGTCAGAGAGCCCATCAGTCACACATTTTCAGCTTCCTGGGTTTTTCTGTAACATATTTCAGTTCTTGCACACAGAAGCATCATGCCAGTTGTGGAGTCTGTGCTGTGTTCTCTCATTAATGACTAGATGTGTTTGTAACCAGCCATCAGCACTGCCCACAGCACTTGCAGACTAACTTGCAGAAAACCAGCACTGCACCCAACCTGCAATATGCAACTTGCTACAAACATGTTCAGTAGTGAAAAACAAATGTGAATTCACAGGAATTTGCACAGTATTCAATTTGTTGACAGTCAACCTTCTTATCACATATGAAAAAAGACAATTGAGTTTCCCTACCCACTGAGGGTTTTCTTCACTTCAGCTGGGAGGAAAAGGGTAAGGGAGATCCATTTATTAATAAGTTTGGGGCTTGCAGCATGTTGCTGTAAGAGCCATCCATGACACATTAATTTTCTACAGATTAATGAACCACAGGACCAGTTATTTCAATATACTTTATTTTAAAACAGGTAGGTCACAAAGCACTAAGCTTAGCCCGTTCTGCCATACACAAGCTACAAATACTTGTTTGACAGTTGAGGGTCAGTCTTTAGTAGCATACATGAAAAGTGAATAAAAATCCATATAAAACAATATTCAAATAGTTTCCATAGGAACACAGATAATTGTGACCCATCTCCTAGTCATTTGTCTTTTGCCAAACCTAAATGTTAAAAAAACACTTAAAAATTCTACCAAGAATTAAGTTAACAGTCCCCCAAATGCCCTAAATTCAATGACTAACCTTGCACTTTAGTTACTAAATATTACCTATACATTAATACTAGCTGAAGCACAAGTTGCTGGATATTCAATTCCGCTTTCCCAGGCACAAGAAACTGGCAGACTAGCAACATCCTGCTCCTCCACCTCAGCTAGGAACCCTTGCTCCTTGATCTGCTGCATTAGTTGCCTAGAAAGAAAAAAAATAAAGTTATACATTGTTTCATTAAAATCTGCCTAAAAATATAAGGTACATTTTTTTAATTGCCAGTAAGCATGAAATGAACTCTATGTATCACCTGCAATCCAGACATTATTATCATAGGGGGAAAAAAAATAAAAATGAAAGCAGAATCCATGCAGGTTGTTTGTGGCTGGCTAGGCTTTAGGGTAAGTGCCAATACCAAGCTGATTTTACCATTTCTGTGTAGGATTTAGATCTGCAAAGATGCACCCATATACCTGTAGCTGCATCTGTACACCTCATGCTATACATATTTGCTAACTTTGGGCTCAATAGTTCAGAATTTCAGATGTGAAAAATCAATGACAACTTGACTGTCACTTATCCCACACCATCACATTAGTGGGTAACTTGAATCAAGAAAAACTATGGATAACAGACTAGGAATATAAAGGAGCTGACCAGACCAGTAAGAACCAAGCAACTCCTTCCATACTCAGACAAGGGCTGTACTAAAACACAACCTCAGAAAAACTTCAGTTGACTTGAGTTTCTGGACTTCTGCTCAGAGACACATCCAGCCTGGCCTTGAACATTTCCAGGGATGGGACCTCTCAGTTGGAAGCCAGTACCCCTTATTCTCTCACTATGTGCTTTTGCAAACAGTCTTGCCCCATCTTTCCTGTAAGTCCCCCTCAGGTATGGGAAGGCTGCAATAAGGTCACCCCAAGGCCTAAGGTCACCTCCAGGCTGAACAGATCTAGTTTTCTCAGTCTTTCCTCATAGCAGAGGTGCTCCATCCCTCTGATCAACTTAGTGGCCTTCTTCAGACTCACTCCAGCAGGTCCATGTCCTTCCTGTGCTGGGACCCCAGGGCTGGATGCAGCCCTGCAGGTGGGGTCTCTGCAGAGCAGAGGGGCAGAATCCCCTCCCTCACCTGCTGCCCACGCTGCTTTGGGTGCAGCCCAGGGCACATTTGGCTTTCTGGGCTGCAAGGGCACATGGCTGGGGTCATGTCCAGCCTCTCACCCACAGCACCCCAAAGTCATTCTCAGCAGGGCTGCTCTAGGATCTGTTCATCCCCCAGCCTGGAGTGATACCAGGGGTTGCTCCCATCCAGGTGCAGCACCTTGTGCTTTGTCTTGTGACCTCATGAGATTCCCATGGTCCCACTTCTCAAGCCTGTCCAAGTCCCTCAGGTGTGGGGTGGCATTCCATCCCTCAGGTGTGTCAGCAGCAACACTCAGCTTGGTGTCATCTACTCGTTATCTGAGGTATGCAAGGCCAACAGTAGTGCCACTGCATGGCTCCTCATGCATTACCAGTTTTTACTTAGACACATGTAATCACATCTTGTCCTTTATCTTTCACAGTTTCTAGCCACAAATTTAGTTGTACACCTTTACAATGCGTAGATGATATTACAAAAGACTTGCCCATCCTAGAAAGATCTGCACCATAATCTCATTGAAGCATGCCTCTCAGTTAAGGGCCAGCCTCTATCACAGAGTTCTCTTGCCAAAACAGAAAACACACATAGGGCTGAAAGAGGGCTGTGCTGTGGCCTTGCATGAGTTATATTTGCATAATTAAGCTCAGCATGCCTCAGACCAAGTATTAAAATTTAACAGCAGCCTAGTGATACAGTGAAAACACTAATTATTCTCCCACAGAGCCATTTTTAGTTCAATTAGACACAGTTTTAGAGTGTTAAGGGAAGTCTAAAAGCTTCATGTGTTTTTAAAAATGCTTCAATGGACCAGAGGTTTCACTAAGGGAAAGCAACAATACAAGTCCTCCTTATACTGGCAGGGTTAGCAGAGGAATAGAGGAAGCTTCCTCTTACTTTTATGTCAGGAATTCCCCTGAACTAAAAAGATTTTCAATAAATTCAAGACCAACCCAATAGCACAGCTAATCATGCTTTAGGGTAACATTTCTCCCCAAAAGCCTGCCAGTTCAGCAGGCAGATACCAGCAGAGCAGTAAGAGCTTCCTCTTACAGGAAACCCCGCTTTTATAGAAGGCACAGTTCATTAACCTGTGCTGCACTGCAGAGCACCCATTATTTTAAACTGCTGTTTAAGTTGCAGTTTCACAGTATCCTTGCACTTGAAAGGTCCTGCTTTCTTTACTTACCTGTTTAATAACTTCCCATGGAGATCTAGCACTCTGCACTGAGCACTGAGCTCAGCCTAAACCAAGGAATAGCTCTCAAACAGTGAAGCAACACTGTTGAATGTTCCTGCATCCTGCAGTCAGGATTTAGCAAGCTACTAATTTAGAAGACATATACATATTATAACTGATTGTCTGGTCTGATTACTAGCCACAGAAGCTAAAGGTAAAGAATTCATAATGATTCTGTATGTTGTGCAGTAGTGAAAACACTAGCTAGAATACAGATTAATGAAGACTCTTAACATTGCCCCTTTAAAAGCATCTCTCCTATAAGTGTGTACAACAGAGAAAAGTAATTAGTAGCACCAGCATTTTTCTAAACACACAGCAAAAACCTTCAGGGGCAGTGCCTTCTTCCACACCAGGAGGTTTTACAAGAGCTGTGGCACCCAACTACCCCTGCTCGTTAAGGAATAGCCAACTGATATGAGCTATTTATTACAGTGATGTCAGAAGTACTGACAGATCAAGATATTCAGATACTAACCATGCTGGTCTGGACATCACATAGTGAATTGTTGGCCTCTGGAATCCATTGAAAGTAGAAGCTGCTGCAACAGTATAGGCACCCATGTTTTCAAATAGGATCCAGTCACCAACTTGCAGCTCTGGCATATTAAACCGCTCAACAATCCGATCTAAGCCATCACAGGTTGGTCCCCAAATGCTGCAGGAGTAGCAGCTGTCATCTGGCTTAGGCCGCTAAAGAAGAGAGGAGATAAATTATTTGACTATCAAAACAGAGGTTCCAGAAGTAATATCATAGTGTAACATTCCACCTCTGAAGAAAAGGAAGAGTTACTTGCAGGTTTCTTCTTCACCTCTGGCTTTAAGTTAATTTCACTGCATGCTTCGTAAGTTAAAATGCCAAAGTCTGGCAAGATGAAGGGAGCATTGAACTGAGAAGTGACTGCTGTGACAAGGATTTTCCTACATCCATGATATGTGATACTTTTGAACAGGCATACCTTTTGCAGGACTGGCTTAACATGTGCATGATCATACAAGATGCAGTTGAATGATCCATAGACCCCATCATTCACATAGTACATAAGGGTTTTGTCATTTGCATCATCTTCATCTGGAAGAAGTTGTGACACCAGTGAGAAAAAGTCTTGGAAAGAAACACACAGCAGGCTAGATCTAAGACTAGGTCTCAATTTACATACCATCAGAGCCTGTTTGCTCCTTTAACACAATTTTCTTTGCAATGATGTTGACTGCCAGTGTGAATGCAGATGCAACATAATATCTTCCTGGCTCTGCAATAATATTTATTCCAGAATCTGAAGGGAAGTATTTATCCAGTGCTGGGTTGATTACACTTGTGATCTAGGGAAAAATCAGATGCCAGTATTAAAATTTCAGCAGTTACTCACGTGCTACTTTAGAAGTCTGAGATTAAGAACCTCAAATTCAAAATTATACACTAGTGAAACATGTAACATCTATTAACATCTATTGTAATTTCTATTGACTGCTTTTGCTTTTTTTTCTCATTGAAAATCTTGTTTGCAATTAAATTTATACAAAGCAACAAAAGCAGACATCACCTGCAGCCTAAAGTTTACGTAACAAAACAGGTCATGTTTGAGGCTGAAGGAAATCACCCCTCCTAGGCTCATTTAAACATCATTAATGCTCTGCGGGTCCCCACACTTCAGATTTGCTTTGAAGTCCACTTGTAGTGCTGCTACTTATGCACTATTCCACAGCTTACTAAATCCTAAAGATGTCATCTCATGGTATCATAAACATACAGAGGGTTTTACCATTATACTTGAAAATTCAATTGCCTTCATGAACAGTTATTTCCAGGTTCTGAAGTTGTCCTGAAGCTGCCTCTAACTGCAACATGACTCTTTCATGCCATAGATCCCAATGACATAATTTGCTTTTGATGCCTCATGTATGCCATACTGCACTATGAGAAGCCAGACTTCATCAGGAGGTACCAGAAGTGCTACGATGTTAGCTCACACTACTAATAAGAAAACTCTTTCTATGTAACTTACTGTATCCTTGCATTAATATGTAACATTTAACACCTCCTTGGCTTAGGAGGTAAGGTGCTCTGACAATGCTGCTTTAAGTGGAAGTCCAATCAATATTCAGCCCCCTTGACCCTTCTGACAGCAGAGCTATTGCTGAGGTAAAGCAGACTAGAAAACACTGAACCACTTAAAAATTATCCAAAAGCAAGTTGTAAATAAAATCAGACATGGTGCTACCCCTAAGGACCATATGAGCTCAGGACAGCCCTTTCACCCTGTTTGGGAGCAGTGCCAATCTATTCAGTCTGAAGTACAGCACCAACTGGAAGAAGTCTATGCTGGTAAGAATCAAGCCTGTAGTTAGAACTGGCTTTACTTTTTTGAGACTTCTGCATGTTTGTGCAGTCATTTAGCTACATATCTAATGAGGTCATCTAATTTTTAGTTTTCAGATTAATTCCTCTTTTCTTAATTAAATTTCTGACCAAGCAGACACATTTTTGCACGTGTCCACATACAAACAGAAAAAGCAAGATTTTTATTTAATCCAGATCAACACTCAAACTCCACAACCTGAGAACTTCTTAGCAAAGTTATACCTCTTCAAATTTAAGCTTGACATCTTCAGAACCAGGGAAGCCACCACCAATATCAAGCAGATACATACTGAAGCCAAGTTCAGCCTAGAATGAGATTAAGAGCAACACTGTCAGGAAAAGTTTATCATTTATAATTTATCATTTTATCTTAAAAACTAATGTGAAGTAACTTCATTAACACTTGAAACAGAGCTAACACATTTTCAAGTAACAGTCATTTGAGTTTAAGCTGCCAATTTTAGTTGCATCGGTAGATGAGTTTTGCCAAGCTGGTAAAGTAAGCTAACAAGACCTAAAAAATTCCAACAACATGAAGCCAGTGACTCAGCTAGCTTTTAACCCCAGAATAGTTGTACACTTCATTCAGTTTTGCCACAACAGTTGAGCAGTAGTTTCAGAGAAAGTAGAATTAGACTTACTCCCATATCGAACACACAGCGGGCATCAGAAATGGCTTGAACAAAGGTCTCTGGGTCTGTACATCCACTTCCAACATGGAAACTACAAAAAGATACAAAATATCAGTTGCTATTTGGCAAATTAATCAAGAAGTTTTGTATAAACTCATGTCATCACATGCAAAGGCATCTCTATTGTCAGGTAGACCATTTGAAGAAAACTTATTCAATACTACTGCGTTTTGATACTGTCAGCTCACCTAACTCCAACAATGGCAAGGTCAAGTTCTTTTGCACGCTCCAGAAGAAGCCTGCTAGTCTTAAGTGTAGCCCCAAATTTAACACTAAGACGACAGACTGCTTTGGAGTCATCAGTGGTAATGCGCAACACTAACCTAGAAACAGGAAAAAATGAGGAGTTAAGTTTCACTATAACAGACATCATCAGGCAGCTATGATCTCAGAATGAGACTAAGCTTAAAGATATTTTGAGACTAATATTAAAGATACTATATGAGCTGCTCTGTGTAAGTCTTCCTGAAGTGCCAGTAAACTCTACAAGATTAGATTTCACTGGTTAAAAGTACGTTTATTATTTCACAGTTTTGCAGACTACCTTAAACTAATGAAGAACAAGTTTCAGATAAAGCAGGTATTTCTGTATCTTGGGAACCCAAGGAAGAATTATAGAACAATTAGCACTACTTACTTGGCTTTTGGATGGGCCCTTGCAACTTTCATTAGTTCTACTTCACTATCAAATGTCATCATCTGCACACCACTGCTGGCAGCATGTTTAATTTGAGATACTTGTTTGCAGGGATTTGCATATATTATTCGCTCAGGAGGCACACCAATGCTCTGTACCAGCTGTATTTCCGTCTGAAGAAAGAACAGATTACACTTGTAGAAGATATTTCTAGAGGGATGATTAATGTAATCAGAACAAAAGCAACAGCACTCAGTAATGCTTAATTTTATACGAACATGTTTTGTAAGGCTGAACAGATACTAACGTCACAGACCAGAAGACAGTCGAGATCTCACCTTACTGGCACAATCAAATCCTGCCCCAAGAACAGCAAGTGTCTTCACAACAGCTTTGCTGTCGTTACATTTTACAGCATAGAAGGGGGTCACCCGAGGAAGGGCCTTATGCCACCGCATGTGCTTCTTCACAATGTCCCCAAGGTCAGCAACATAGAAGGCATCTTTATCATCCTAGAGCAAACATACATCTTAATGTTACAAACAACAGATAACAGGATAAGCCTAGAGGTCAGCATTCGAGGGGGCTGTCTTGTGGATCATTTGCAAGGACAACTTGTTCTATTAGTTTATAAGTTTGTAGCATCATGAAATGTAGTGGTTTTCCCACTATACTTACAGAAGATGACACTTCATTTATTTTTTGGTCAAGGATATCCTTGGCAGTAAAGCCTTCATCAAGGAAGGTCAACTCAAATTCTTCTTTGCTGAAGTTACTCATGACTTCCAGGATTTCAGGTTTATGTGAAAGAACTTGGGTATGAACCGCTGAAAAAAAAAAAAAGAAAAAAAGAAAGACATTAATGACTTAATTTGAATTCCTGTAGTTTACATTCAATACTTCACTTAGATTCATATAGTCATTATATGACCATTATTTTATGCTTGTCTCATTTACAATTTTACAGCTTCTACACTGATCACCAATAGCTACATATATTAGACATTTGCATGATGACAGAACAGATATAATCACAACCAAGGAGGCAGGCCAAAATAAACTTGCTAGCTGGAAGGCAAGTTCTCCTCTGCTCAACAACTGTAAAATGCTCTGAATCTACTCAAAGAAAAAAACCATCAAATAAACACTGTTAAATATTATTAGTCCGTCTCTCTGGAAATTTCTGCTGACTTTTCTTTTACCTCCACATCAGAGCTATTAATATTATGGCTAGTATCTACTTACCACTTTTCTTTTGTAAAACAACTCCTAAGCACTGTTTTAGCTCACCAGTTTCAGAAGAAAGGGTTTACTTGTTATTACCAATTGAACCCAAGTCAGTAACAGACTTGTGAGTAGTAACAACTCTCATTAGGTCCAAGCCAGGAAAATACATGGATTCCCAATATAGTTCAGATTATGCATAAAGCAGACATGAGAACAGAATAACTTGAAGTTATTCTGTTGGTAGTTAGAGTTTCCCTGTTCTACTCATGACCTCCAAGTTATGTGAAAACCTCAGCTGCCATGAGTGGCAGATACACACTTTAAGACTGGTTTGTAACTCTGACCTGCAGACAAAGTCTTAACAGTGACCCCAATTAGCACTTTTAAACAGGATTTTACAGCAGTCCATTAGAAATCTTCATTGCTAACAGAAATCTACCTGCCAAGTAGAAAGTCCCTTGAGAACTAGCACTAAAGAGCAAAAGCATACTCCTCTGCCACCCATAAAGTCCATGGGCCGCCCTTTTACTGGGTAGTCCAAATACAGAATGACAGCATTCTCCATCAAGCTGTTAAGCAGTGTGTGCTACCTTTCAAAGACCTCAGCATTGCAAGTCACTCATAGGGAAGATATGGTTTCATGTAACTGGGTCCAGCCCTCTTCCTTCCCTCAGCAATTTTTACACTCAAACTAGTCATGCAGACTAGGACTGAAAATTATGCAAACTCTGAATTATTCACTAATTTTAAGTTATGCTACTGTTTCCTCTACTTTCAAAAAGCCTGGCTATAAACCAATTGAAAAAGGATGTTTTGTAGCTGTTACAAATTAACAAGGTTCTTAAACCAATAGAATCATTCATTCCATATGTGTATAACAAAATCCATTGAATTTTATTGAATAACTTTGAAACATCAGCAATTATACTTAATTTCAACCTTCAGAAACATATGGCAACAAGAACCATGTCACATCTTTTGATCATCTCACTAATCAGAGACAAATCAAATTTGAGATTCAAACTAGATTAAGCTTTGATTCTAATAAACCCTACAATCCACTGAGCCTTATTCTCCCTCTGCTCTCATTCACGTGCAGTGATAATTCTACCACAAGCTGGATTAAAGTCTCCTCTTAAAAGCCTCTTTGAAAGGACCATAAGAAACAGCAAATTAAACACTTTTCAGAAAGGTGTTTGTTACTAAGAATTTGGATCTCATCACAGACTTGAAGCTTTGCAGAAATCAGTTCAGGGACTTCAGCTATGGTTAAAAGAAGTAAACAGCATCAGGAAAAATTTAGTTTAACCTCCCCTCTGCAGAGCACTGCATGAAAAGCACTTTTCCTTTTAACATGTAAAAGGGAAATTACTTTTACTGGCCACAACAGATTTTGTTAAAAAGTTCTTGCAAGCTTTCCATTTCTACCTCATTGCACAAATTTCAACTACAGTGTAACTACGCAGCATACAGACAGAACACGATCACGTAGGTGCAAACTGTAGCCTCCCAAAGTATGTTTCTATTTGGACCGTGTGCTAAGTGTCTGCAGCTCCCCAGAAGAAAGGCAATTTATGCTCATTTAGAATTTGTTCTCCAGAACATTCCCCTACTCAGCAGCTGTATTTAGGCAGAGCTGAGTCATGCCTGTAGGCTCTGTACTCAAACAGCCAAGCTGCGTCTAGAAAAGGTGCCCGAGGCGCCGCTGCCTCCGGAGCCTGCAGAGCGCTGCGGGCTGCGGTGGGCACGGATGGGGCCGGCTGCCCCGCTCCCTTCTCCCTGCAAAGCCACACGGTCCCGGCAGCAGAGCCTGACATGGCCGGGCTGGGGCTGCGCTGCCCGGCTCGGCAGCGGGGCACTGCACGCCCAGGCTGACACCGCGGCTCCCCGAGGAGGCGCCTGTCAGCCCCGGGGTGCACCTTCCTTACAGCTCACATCACCCTGCGGCTGGCCCCCACCCCGGGACCCCAGCGCTCCGCGGGAGAAGGGCTCCCTCCTCATCCCTCGGGGTATTCAAGGCCAGGTCGGACGGGGCTCTCAGCAGCCAGGTCTAGTGGAAGGTGTCCCTGCCGTAGGCAGACTCGGAGCTAGATGGTCTTTAAGGTCCCTTCCAACCCAAACTACTCTGTAGTTCTCTGATTCGCTCCCGCGGTCCAGGCCAGTGCCCGCCGGGTGTGCAGGGGGGCAGCGCCCCGCCGCCGCTGGGCCCCAGGGCGAGCCCGGGCGCCCCAAGCCCTGTTCCTGCCATGTTCCTGCCACGCACCTGCCTTTCCCCACCCCGGAAACAGCCCGGCGGCCACGGCGGGCCGTCCCTTCCCCCGCTGCCGGGAACTGCCGCCAATACTCCCCAGGCAAGCCGGGGAGCCGGTCTGGCCCGCTTACAGCCGCCCGGAGCCTCCCGCCTCCCGGCCGGGGATTCCCCGTGCCCGGCGGCAGCACCGGCGCCCAGCCCGGGCCGCTCCGCTTGGCAGCGGCCCCGCAGACACGTGGCTGCGCGCCGGCCGCTTCCGCCGCGGCCCCGCTACTCGCCCGCCCGCCCTCAGCGCTCCCCGGCACAGCCCGCAGCGCTCCCCGGCACAGCCCGCCGCCCGCCTCACCTTGCCTCGGGCAGCGGTGGCGGAGCTGCTGTCAAGCCCCCGCGGCAGCCGATCCCCTCGCTCCGAGCCGCCTCCCCCTCCTCCTGCGAGCCGGGCGCGGTGCGCGGAGCCGGGCGGGAGCGCCGGACCGGCTGAGGAGGAGCGGGGCTGGCGGGACGAGCGAGGCGCCGCGGCTGACAAAGCTTCGCCACGGCCGCCCCGCTCCTATTTATAGCGCCACGGCGTCGCTGTGGCAACGCACCAGCTCAAACCAGCCGCGATCGGCTGGGACCGGGCGCGCTCCCACCGCCGCTATTGTGACGTACGGCAGAACATGCGCACGGCGCCGTGCGCCCCCGCCCGCCCCGCCCCGCCCGCCCGGCCCGGCAAGGCACGGTCCCTGCTCCTGCCCCTGCCGTGCCGAGCTGAGCCGAGCCGCTGCCCGGGCTGTACCCCCCACCCCCAGCGCCCTTTCCCCCTGGGGCCGCCCGGGACGGGATCCACCTGGGGGTGATGTGAGCGACCCCAGCCCTGCCGGCTGCCAGCAGGTGCATGGCCAGCGCCGTCCCCACCGCCGATTCGGTATCTCCGGGTCGGTACTCCCGGTTCGGTACTTCAGCCTTAGCGTGAAAAAGTGGCTGCAGGAGGCCGGAGGGCTGCGGCTCCAAGCGATGCCTTCGGCAGATGCTGGAGGAAAGCGCTGCTGAGCCAGGGGACCCGGAGTGTGTCATAGCCGGAGTGTCGGTGGGCCGACAGAGCCATCCAGTTTGTGCGGCTCTCGCAGCCCCTGTGCTCGGCACTGGCTGCTGTCCGTAGCGGTGCTATCCCTGACTGCATCCCTGACCACCGAGGGTGTTACCCAAAACACTTCCCGTAACGCCGATCACGGTTTTTCCATCCTCTCTTGTCCTGACACTGGTAGCTGTTTCCACTCTAAGGTTATTTTGTATTGCTGTCTCGTTTTAAAAATGGGCGTCGATGGAAGGTGAAAGATAGTATCAATCGATGCTTTCAATCGTATCTGGTTTAACCCCGAACGGCTGTGCTTTCTGCCCTTGCCAGGACAGATATTTTCTGCCCCTCTCCCCCTTTCTTTAAAGAGTTTGAGCCTCACCCCATGGTAGATGGACTGAATCCTTGCCCTGTCAATGTTTGTGGGAGTATGGAGCTGCCCTTGCCATGATGAAAAGGTGATTTTTACACCCTGCCACCTCTGGAGCATTTATAAGAAAGGCAAGGAACCTTTCTGCAGCCCATGCTGCAGGACAGAGGTCAGGGTGCTCCTGCTCCCCATCTCCAGGTCACCGAAGGCTATTTTAATGGCTTTCTGAAAGCGGACACCTGGGCAGCCCCCACCATCCTGCAGAGCTGGAAAGCGAGCACTGCAAGATGGAGAAAACCCTCTGTCCTACATGGGGAAAAGAGATGGAAAATAGACACTGTGGGGTGTGGAATGCTCTCTGGAGGTACCCAAAGTAAAAGGTTGTGCTCGCTGGCCTCAGAGGTACCATCCTCCCACTTCTCCCACCAAGCTCAGCTGGAAAACCCACTGTATTTCAGGCAGAAGCAGATAAATGGGATGTTCTTGTCCACCCCACAGCCCCTGCCTTCTTGAGACGGATTGGGGGTGAAGGGCACCAGGCTGGGACTGCAAAAGAAACCCTTGAAGGACTGACATAAAGGAAAATACCAAGATCAAGCAGATAATAAACAAAAGGTGGATTGGGACACAGCCAAAAGTAATGTCAGGGGACAGGGATGCTGGTTTTGGCTAAAATAATTTAATGAAAGAAAGAACAACCTATCCTAAAATACTTGAAATATATATACTTGGTGTGTGTGCATGTCATCACACATCCAGGCATGAATTACAGAAGGTTTTCTAAATAACAGCAAGGGGTTGGGGGAAACTATCCCAGTGTGTAGCACTTACATCAGCTGGTCCTCAGGACACTACCTGTCCTCGACAGTGACTCCCTGATGCAGTAGGGCTGCTACACAAGCATTGTCTTTGCTGAGTTAACTCATCTTAATCCCTGAGGAATTTCACACCACCTCCCCTGCCAATTAACAGGGAAAATAATGGGGTTCACATGCCTCTAGAGTTGGCTCTGTGGGCAGCAGATATAGTTTAACTTTTCTTCTCCCGACTATGAACAAACAGCGATCACAGAGTAGTCTGAGTTGGAATGAAGCTTTGGAAAAGCAGACAGAGAGGGAAGGGCTGTGCCACCACCACAGGAGCTAGCTGCTCACTGAGCTGGCTCACAAGCAAGGGCTGTGGTCCAGATAAGGACAATGGTCATCACCTGCACCCAGCACTCCAGCACAGTTCTGGTACCAGCTGTTCCCTCTTCATCTTCTGCCCTCTGGCTGGGGCTGGAGAAGAGCCTGTGGCTGTCCCCAGCCATGTCCCGGTTGACTGACCCTGGCTGGGCCAGGAGCCAGTGGGTAGGCACTGCTCTGGTGTGAGACAAAATGGAACTGTACCGGAGGCTGGGGAGGAAAGGCTGGACTGCTCCAAGGGAAAGAGGTGACAAAAACAACCACAGGATGCAATTACCTGAGGAACTGATGCAGTCATTAGCTGTTTGCAGATGCTTAATAGCAATGTTTTATCAGCTCCTCGAAAGGATGGGATTACCAAATATTTCATCCTCCTCCCAGTTCTTGTTTCTGGAGGATCCTTGGGAGCTGGTGGTGACAAGGGCTGGCTTTGGGGAGCCTAATGTTTACAGGAGGTGCTCCAGCTCAGGACCCATGGGTCCCCATGCCAGAGGGCAGTCAAGATTTCAGGCATGCCAGGTTCAAAAAAGGAGGCATGTCTTTTGTTTCCTGTTTCCTGGCCACTACTCTGAGGGTCTGGCCAAGCTGCTCTGAAGGGTATAAGCAGCTGCACAGCTCCACCAGTCACAAGGGCAGCACAGCTCCTGGGTGTGAAGAACTGGGGGATGCTCCTGCAGATCTTGGCAAGTCACCACCAGTCTCAGACTACTGTATATGAAACAGTTGCTTGGGCCAAAAATGTTTTCCAGAAGAGGGCACTGGAAAAGCATTTGTTGGTAGGAGAATGTGGCCATATCTTCCTGATGTTTCTGCTCCTCACTTTCTCTCCACACAGGGCCCTTGCTGCTGTGGAGGGACAGGGGACGGGGAGGACTGTCTGACTCCCCTATAGCTGTCAGTGTGTCCCACATCTTGCAGTACAGCAGCTGCAGCCTGGTGGGCCCTCACCCTGCTGAATGATGGGTGTCCTAGCTCTTACCCCTAAATTTAGGAGAAGCTGGAGCCAAGCCCCAGGTTCCTTGAGCTTTGGCCAGGTGGGGAGAGCAGCTCAGTGAGAGAGAGATGAAGTGGCTAGCACCACCACAGCAGCTGGAGGAAACCTAAAGGTAATGCCTGGAATTTCTCAACTGCTTTCCTTCCCTCCAAGTCTATCCAGGGTCTTTGTGCTTCTTAAGAAATTAAGCCCTGTGACAGTTCACGGAGGCTGGTAAATAGTACCTCCACTTTATGGATGAAAAAGTGACTCAGAGGAAGATTCAGTGACTTACCAAGGATTGTAGAGAGTAAATTCCACATAGGGGTGTGCTGAGATGTGGGCACATGTAAGGTGGAGATACCATGTGGGCTGTGGGATGCAGGATATGTGCATGGGGGAATCTCATGGAGCTACCTCCAGCTCTCTTGGGTTGGCAGCTCTTCATTCCCTTTCAATTCATTGACACAGAGAAGAGAAGAGAAAACCTAAAAGCTGTCCCTGACGTCCAATAAAGACCATTAGAGAAAACAATGTTTCCAGGATGAACTTTTTGTCATCTTTTATTACACATTTTCTAGGCATTTGAATACAGTTTCTTGCAACTCAGAGCTACAAATGTGACGTTGCATCCCTTTGAGTCAGAACAACAAAGTAAAATAACTCCTTGCAGCAGCTAAACTAAAGGAGATAGAGTAACCAAAATTCTTGTGAAGTGACTGGAAAGTTTTGCTTTGCAGCTCAGCTCAAAAAATGCTTATGGGTCTGTTTTTGATTTGCCTTTTTTGGGCTTAGTAGCCCTGTCTGGTTAAAAACGAGTCCAAAACCTCACATGCCATGAGGTGAAGCACATAACTCTGACATTACAGCACCAGTTTTGGGTCTGAGTTTTGTCTAATCCTTCACAGTTATGGATTTGAGATAGATCTATATGAAAAATAAATTTTAAAGTTGGTGCTCTCATATGCATGCTGTTAAATATACTTGATAGATGCGGTGTTGGAGTATCATCATCCTCTGTAAGAGCTCAGCACCCACCAGAAGTGAGCCAAATAATGAGATTTGACTCTAGCATTGTTACAGTTAATTAATGGATTCTGTAGGCAATATACAATGGTATAGCAGAGTTTGAACACTTTGTATTTTAATAGACTCCTCATCTTGCTCTCAACAAAGACAATGTCAAAATTCTCTGAGAGTCAGAAAGAAAGAGAATGCAAGCTGTTGAACGTTAGCTTGAAAAGCAGAGGCCAGCCTGTTCTGTGGGACTAGTGGAAAGGGAGCCATGGAAGTGACAGACAGATCCTGTGTGTGCAGCCAGCAAGTGGGGAGGCAATGGTCAGTCCTGTTGGCACAGCACTGTGGTGCTCAGCCCATACACTGCATCTCTCTCTCTCACGTGAGGGACTGTCTTCTGCCATGGCAAAGCCATTGCTGGGGCTACGGGGCCTTGCTGTCACACACAATCCACAGCCAGCTTCTGAGCCCACCCTGGTAAAGACCTTGATTCACTCCAGAAACAGCCAGAAAGTTTGAGCAGTTTTGAGTGAGGAAGCACTCAGTGCTTGTATGCCCATTGAGTATCACAATCAAGTGGTGATCACTGGTGGTGTCAGTGCTGGATCTGACCCCTGTATGTGTCTTCTCTGGCACATCCTGCAAAGCCACTCAGAAAGGAGAATGCTGTCTGATGAGAACAGCAGCAGCAGCAGGACCTGAATATGCCACAATTTGCGGAAATTAACATCTTGCAGATTTAAATCCTAAAACCTCTCCCATGGATCAGATCTTAGGGTGTTGTGCAAATACAGTGAGATTACAGACTGCTCTATCAAACTCACAGTTGCTACTGGGTAATTCACTGCCTGGTGTGAATAGACAGGGAACAATGGTGACCTGTGGCATGTATTGGTGAGCAGAACCCAGTCCTGTTGGACTTCATGTGTGCATGTTGACGTTTGCTCACAAAGGTTTGTCTTCTGCATAATGTACGTGCCAGTGCCGAGCTCTGAGTACACACTAATGATTTGCAGTAAAAGTAAGGATGGCTGGAAAGCTCAGTGTCTTGGTTTTCCTCACAGCCTTCCTCCAACTTTTCCTGTCTTCAGATAGATGAGCGTCAATAACATGTAGGGCATCTTTTTCTTTTAGGACAGTGGAAATTTTAAGAAGCCCATCAGAAGTCAGCATGGTATCCTGGGGTTTCTGATAATATTAGTCTTCAGTTATCACCTTTGATAGGAGGAATTGATGATGTGAATGGTACAAGTGAATATATTGAATAGTGCATCAAACCTGTGACAGGGCTCAGAATATTTGGGGAAGGAAAGTGTAAAATTTAGGATGTTATAAATTCTGGATATGTTAAACATAACAAGTATTCATTCTCTTCTGTGATAATTCTAAGTATATATCATGTAGCAGAGAGCTTCCCAGACTGAAAATTTATTAAGGTTTTCAGGTCAAGGGAATAATACATTTCTATATCATACATTCTACTCCTGAAAAAGCTTTTGACAGATGTCTTTTGACACTACACAACAAATGATACAAGACTTGAAGAGGTAGAGCTCCTTACTTGTAGTTGATATTCAGGGAATGAATGGGTTATAATCTTACCTCCACACTACCCACTGCAAACAGCCAAGAAATAACACCTTGTATTGAAAGCCTCACATTTTGGATTATTACTGGAGTTTAATTTGGGATTAGTTTAATCCCAGCTGAACTGTTTAATCCCAAACTGAAGAGCAGTTTAAGTGGTGATTATCTCAAGGGTACCTACAAAGATAGTGCAAAATTCTCAGCATTGTCAGACATTATAGGGAAGATCAATGGCCATAAGTTGTGTCACTGGCAGTTCTGGTTGGATATCGAAGATACATCAACACACTCCAGGAGAGTAGTGCAACCCTGAGACAGAGGTGGGGTGGCCATCCATGGAGATTTTCAAGCTTAAGTGGGTGTATGCCATGGCTGACCTGATCTGGTGCCTGCTGATAGTCCTACTTTGGGTGTGAGGTTGGGCAGCAGACTTCTTTTACAGCTAGTATTTTGGCTCTGTATTCTGCACTCAGATAATCACATCAGTGATGCAAACAAACCTCATGACATTTTTCTGACTGGGTCCTTTAATGGTGTGAGTTGAGACGTCTGTGTGCTAGAGACGTGGCAAGGAAGGCACAGAAGCATGTTGTGATGGAAGATGGGTGACCACTTCTCCCAGGACCCTGCTTCCTGTCTGTTGCCCAGCCCCTGTGTTGGACCTGCGCTTCAAACAAGGAACACTGACCAGGATGGTCAAACGGCCTTGCAGGCAGGGGATGGGCAGCATGGTGCTCCAAGCCTGTGAGAGGGGGAAGGAAAAGCAAAGAGCCATCTTTGGAAGGGGATCATGGGTCTGCCAAGCTTGTGGCCCTGCTCCCTTTTAGCAGTTGTCCTTTGGCAACTTGTGCCTGAGAACCTTAGCTTGCCAAATCACACAGGGGGAAGGGCCAAACAGGCACATCTTATGCGTCAGGAATGATATTCAATCCTATACCATTAGTGGGCTTTTACCTCCCTTGTTCTCTAACAGGTTTAATAAACCTCTGAAAACCTGAGTTTTAGAAGGGTCAGAATTCAGATCCAGATTTTGTAATCTGTTCAGTCCTTTCATTAATAAAATGGAATAACTACTGACAGCAATAGCGGTTTTATGGAGTGAGACAGAAAGTTGTGTGTTTCAGTGTGAAGCCTGGAGGCACACAACGGTCTTTTCTTCTAAACAAATTAAATCCTACAATTGTCCCATGGATGGGATCTGCCTGAAATCAAGGGCAGCTCTATGCATGAAGTGGTAGAGCAGTAGGAAGGATCAGGCTTTCAGAGGTACATTTTCATCATAATGTTTGAAGATTTACGTGTATAACTACGCAACTCAGGGTGAGACTGTGCCTCTAAGGCAAAACATATGAGCTCATATAAAGAATTTATCATTATAATAACAATTTGCATTTCTATAGAACCTTTAATCTTAGGATCTCAAAGTGCTTAACAAACACAAATTAATTAATCCTCACAACTCTCCTGGAAGGTAGACATGTATTATGGAGTGTTGCTAGCAGCTAGCTTTCTATTATAAATCTTGTTTTAACTACCTCCTAACTTTGCCAAAACTAAACCAATACACACAAAAATTTCACAAGAATGATCTTGTCCTGGGGTAGGATCTTTTTAGAAATTGTGGAGCAAATAGGATAAGATAGTTTAAGATAAGTAGGTTAAATGGGGAAACCAGAAAGACATCTCTGAATGAACTAATGCACATACTCCACTAGTCCAGAGGGGAGGAAAAAGAAGAATTTGGGACAGACACATGCTTCTCCATTACTTGATGGAATTGAGATTCCAAGGTGATAAATGATCATTCATTGTCCTCCCTATGATCTATAAAACCGGTGAACTAGATTAGTTCAGGGGGTGACCTGCTTTTTTTAGGGAAGAATCCTTTACCAGGAGCTTCACTCATCCCCAGATATGAAGAGGAAATGACTGGGAGCCACATATTACTTCCTGTGGAGAGTTATTCTGTAAAATCTTTTGGAAAAGGCTGGATGAGCAGACCCAGAAATTGTTTGGTGTTGTAGATGGAATGTTACCTTTAAGGAGAAGATGCCAAAATCTGCTTTGAGAGCCAGTGTCTGGCAGCATGCCCACACGTGGATGGAGAGCAATAACAAATTCTTCCTCTGCACGCAAAACAAATCCCAAACAACCTAAACAGAAGGAAGAAAACCATCCTGGGAAAGAACACCCCTGACAACTCAGAGCTGCTCAGACCTGGGGCCCAGGCGTGGAGGAGAGACCCAAAGTCTTTCTTGTTCCTTCCAAAACAGGAGGGTGAGTGTAGGTGGACAATAGGGTGGAGGCTTGTCCCTTGGCCTCCGATTGGGGTTTTCTCTGGCAGGCTTACACGGATAGCAAATTGCTGCCACTCCCAGAGGAAGGAGGAGGACAGGGGATTATGACTCAGGTGTTTGTAGGGTGGTACAGCCTCCAGGGATGCTTCCTCAGCCGAGGTGCCCTGTGCTTGCTCTGGAGTGCCACTGAGCACCTTGTGCCCATGGAAGCAATCTGTGCAGCACTGTGCCTTGTCCTGCTCCCCAGCTGCACCTTTCCCCTCACCTCTGCGTGTGCAGGAATGACTCAGACTCGCTTGCTCGTACCCACACCATGCCACAGCTCTCAGCTGGGATCCACATGTTGGTCTGCAGTGCACAACTGCCTGTCCTAGCAGGTGCTGTGTTTTGGTGACTCTTCTTAAGTTTCACTTAAGAAAAATAGTCTGAAAATAACTCAGAATGGGTTTGTAAAATCTGTGATGAGCTGGTTGTTGAAGCATTTTTCAAGAGTATGTGGTTGGAATGTACAGCAGGTAGTACCTGTAATGTTGAAAACTTTTGATATAGAGACATCAGGGACATCCAGTAGTAATTTTTTATTAAAAAGTGGGATTTTACTCAAAATAGGGAGTGAGATAGACTGTACTTCTAGTACAGTCCTTTGGATATAGACAAGAGGAAGAATCTTCTTTGAAAAATCCATCAAAGAAGGGAGAAGAGAGGTGGAAAAGAAAGTACAGTCTGCCTTTTTCAGGCAGGTGGGTCCCATGGCCCAAGCAGACTCAGAACACTGCAGGGGCCATGCAAACAGCCCTCAACAAAACCAGCAGCACTGTCTGCTGCCAGAGCAGAGCCCAGGCCCCTGGCCAGGGTCAGCCTGGGGCACTGCAGAGCAGCACTGCCTCCTTTTCTCCACTGGTAGATTGCACAGATCAACCAATTGATATTGAAAAGAGTTCCGGAGGTGCAGAGATAAGAATTATTTATGACTAAACACAGTAGACCAATGGTGTTTGTTTTGCAGTAGTTCATAGTTCAATGCCAGGACTTGGCTGTTTTCAGGCCACACATTTAGCCAAATTCTGGACATGTGTTCTTCTACTGTGATGAAATGACCTTGTCCTTGCGAAGGTTGGTAACACTTGGCCTTTGTTTTCATTGCATTTATAGCTGTGCAACAGGTACAGCACGTGGCTTGTTGTTATCAGCCTTGTTACAAAACTGTTATCAAGAAAGCAGAACTGCACCTCACTACGAGACCAAAGTATTCTGAGGAATGAAGACCTTGAGTACTATACTCTTACCCATGTCAAATTGCAGTTTGCTCTTCAGACAACGTTTTGTCTTTCAACAGGGAGAGAAAATAATCAAAATATTCACTGTTAATGACTTTTAAATATCCTTCAACAGTTGCTTAACTTTTCATATTCATGTGCTATTTCATACAAAAGGAAACAGAGTAGACAAAAACCAGAATAAAAATGAAACATATGGGTTTTTCTCTAGTAGTCCTTCTGGTCAGTATTGTGGTCCCCTGTAAAGCTGCACACATCAGGCTTGGGGCAGTGGCCTTCACTGCATGCTGCTGTTAACAAGTGCTTGAATTACAGCCCAGACACAGAGTGGCACAGGAGGAAAAATGCCTTGAGAGTTAATCCATGAGTACTAACATACTGAAGCAAGAAGTATGAGAGAATTGATCAGCATAAGCAACTTGCTCTCTACAGACAAGCCATATTGAAGTTCTCTAGCTGCTGTCATTTTCTTGTCTTTCCATGGGTAACAACAAATAAAACTGATTACTGCAATATAGTAAACCTTGGATTTTCCTTCAATGTTTTTTTTAACCTGAGAGCATTTTGAGAGTTTTCTTCCCAATCCAACCTCCTGCTCAAAGTAGGCTGAGCTATGGTGTTAGAGTATTTTGTTAGAGGTTTAGTTTTCCCTGTCCCCAAACCATCAGAGGAATGCCCTGATCACAAGGCCAGAGTCAGGCTTTCTCCTTCCTGCTTTGCCTGCTCTCACATTTGGCTGCACAGTGACTCAGCCTCATTCAGCACCTGGGTGTTCCCAGGTGAGATAGCAGTAGCAGAGATCTCTCATGGCACAGCATCAAAGTCCTCCTTCACAAATTCTGCTCCACTTGGCTGGTGTGCAGGAGAACACTGCTGTCACTACCCATCTGACTTCTGAGGAGTCTCCAAAATTAATTCATCTTGGCTTCAGGTGCCCTGCACAGATGGACTCTTAGCAGTATCAAAAAGTGAGAGCTCTCCAAACTGGATATGGACATCCAGAGAGCTACCAGGCCAAACATGGATCTGCCCAGTGAATTTGACTGCATGTAGGGTTACCCTGTACAGAAACCAGGCAGACAGGATTGCTGGCTACAAGGCAAGTGGCTTTCATAACCTAAATCCCAACTTTGGAGGCATCTTATTAGGTTGGATGCCTTTCAATGTGCATAAATGCACAGCAACTTCAATGCACAGCACCTCTCTGCAGGTGAGTTCTGAGAATCCTTTATGCATTTGACATTTGCCTACATTAGCATTTGTATTAACACATTGACAATAATGCTAGTATTTGTTTGTGGAATTATATGAATAACTCCACTATTTTCTCTATTATAAGTATCATGTTTCTTACACATTTCCTGTGTGGAAGTTGCAGAATTTAAAAGATACATGTGATAGATTTTATCAGGAGAATTACAGTATAATGAAGGCCCAGGAAAGAAAACCTGGGCCTTCAGAAACACACAGGGAAAACCACCAGATCAGCCTGTGCTGTGGGTGAAATCAATGGTAATAATGCTGATACCCTCCACTGTGAAAGAAAAAAGCAATTAACTAAAATGTGGTGCTGTTAGGATTACTTTCACAAGGGAAGGCATTAATTCAAGGACATTTCCATGGCCAAAGACAGTCACACTTCATGATGATTCACGACCAGCAGCTGATTTCCAGTGTCCTTGGTGGAAGCAGAGGAGGCTATCAGCTGGGTGAATTTCTTGTCATGACCTGGCTGCTGTGGACCTGCAACAGGAGAATGCTGGTTAGCTCTGCTTCCACCTTACTTCCCCCACAGAGCCACTGCCAGGGGTAACATAGCAATGGGGAGATCAGGTTTCTCAGATAAAGTACTTCACACAGGTAGGATGTCTGGGGAAGTGGAGCTTCAGAGTACATTGAGTGCATGTTTCTTTCAGTAATTTATCTACTATACCATCAGGTATGGGCAGATGAAAACTGTTCTACCACCAACCCAGCTTTACATCTTGTCTACGCAAGGACCTGTGTCAAGGTCTAGCCCTTAACAGCAGCCAAGCCCCACACAGCCCCACACACACTCACTCTCCCGTCAGCAGAACTGGGGAGGGAATCGGAAAGGTAAAAGCTGGAAAACTCCTGGGTTGAGATAAAATTAATTAAGTGGGTAAAGCAAAAGCTATGAATGAAAGCAAAGCAACAAAGGATTAAATCACCACTTCCCAAGGTCAGGCTGGTGTTCAGCCATCTCCAGGAGAGCAGGGCCTCATCACACATAACAATGACTTGGGAAGAAAAACACCGTCACTTCCAAGATCTCCCCTTTCATCCTTCTTCCCCCCACTTTATATACTGAGCATGATGTCCTATGGTATGGACTATCCCTCTGGTCAGTTTGGGTCACCTGTCCTGGCTGTCTTTCTGCCTAACCTCTCATCCACCCCACTCCCCTTGCCGCTGTGGCAGTAGGAAAAGCAGAAAAAGCCTTGCCTCTGTGTAAGCTCTGCTCAGCAAAAACAAAAACATCTCTCTATTATCAACCCTGTGTTCAGCACAAATCCAAAACATAGCCCCATAGCAGCCACTGCAAAGAAAATTAACTCTACCCCAGCCAAAAGCAGCGCATCGTGCTAGCCTGGCAGCCAGGGTAATGCTGGAAGGACACCATCATCATTGTTTCAGAAAGAGAGGGCACACAGAACGAGGGTGGGAATCAGGAGCTGGGCTCTGTTTCATTCTCCGTTGTTGAATGAGTAGAAACCAGGCACAAATGATCAGGCTCTAATTCACCCCCCCAGACTTTAGATTTCTGACAGCAAGGCACCAGGTGACTCCTGTGTAGGAGGGAGTCACAGAGAGGACTTGTCCCTTGCAAAAAGGGACTCAGATCTCCTTGCGTATGACTATCTTGCTGTCTTCCTTCGCTGACGGCAGAAGGATCCTAGACGCCTAAAGCTAGAAGGAACAGCTTGGCCTTTGTCTTTTTTTTCCCTACCATAAAGGGAGGATAATGATGATGACCTTTTTAAAGAGCTTCTGACATCCACAGAAAAAATTAAACTTGTAAGGGATTATTATTATTGTTATATATCTTTGAGCAGAAGAAGCAATGACGTTTCTATGACATTTTATAATCCACATGAAATGCTGCCATAATAAAGATAATGACACGTATGAGGGACAAAGTATGCTTAGTTGTGGTATTTGGCAGTGATCATTTGGCTTATTTCTTTTCTTATGTATTTTATGCGGAAGAAAAAGAAGAAAAAATTTAGGAGGCACCTCTTGCAAATCCTACTAAAATCAAAACTCTGCTGCACTGAATGCACACAGAGCTTTTTCAGGCTCTAGAGAAAATATATAAATTAAGCTATGTTAGAAAGAGGTATTTGAAAATGGAATTGTTGATCTCTGAGGATGGCACTGTTATTACCCTGGTAAGAATGCTGACCTTCCTGAGGCTGACCCTCCTGCAGGAGCTGGGCATGAGTACTGTGCTCAGCTCTATGGGGTGCTCATTCTTGACTTCAGGTGTGATATTTTGCCTCCTGCCCTTGAGTGGGTTGGGCACTGCAGAGATCCCTCAGGAGCAGTTAGCTGGGGCTCTGCTTTGCCTTGTGTCTCCTTCCCATGTGCACACCAAGCAGAAACTGCCACCAGAAAGGACCTGACGTGTCAGACCAGTGATCCACACAGGCAGTAGCCAGGATCTGAGGACAGCAGCAGGAGATGCCATTTAAGGAGAGCATATGAGCATGGTCACCTTCCTGGTCACCTGCCATATTCAGGCCTGCAACCCCATCCAGCCCTTTTAGTATCCATCTATGGACCTCTCAGCATGAGCTCATCAAACCCCTTTTGACCCTGTGGCCAGAACCTCTACAGCTGCCTATGACAGCACAAGAAGTGACTCTGTGGATTAAATGTGATAAAGCCCTGTCACAGGTTTCTCAGAGAGGTGGTAGGTGTCCCATCCCTGGAATCATTCAAGGTCAAGTTGGATGGGTTTCTGAGCAGTCTGGTCTAGTTAATCTCCCCATTCATTGCAAAGGGATTGGATTAGATGACCTTTAAAGGTCTCTTCCAACCCAAACCATTCTATGATTCTATTATTGGTCCATGGCTACTAATGATATGGTTTCACTTTTCATTCCTTTCCTAAGAGTTTTTATTGGCTATTTTCACTCCCTCATTTTTCAGAGCAAGCTTATACAGGCTGATTTAAGCAGTAAAATGAACCATGATGTAACCAGATCCTGAGATCCCTTGCAACTGACTCCATTAATGAGGTTGAATGTTGTACATGGCCACCAGTTCTGTGGCTGGAAAGAAGGCATTACAAAATGTGGATATGGCACATCCCCGTATAGTAATAAAATAGAATAAAAATTTTCTTTCCCCAAGACTACTGGGCAAAAGTTTCCAGGAAATAGAAGACAGAGGGACACCACCAGATGAACTAAATATGAAATTTAATATTCATATAACAGGCTCAGTAATACTCACTGATCTTTGGTATTTCACTGTTAGAACTTATCAGAAAAAATTTTGAGGTTATATTTTGCAAGAAAAGCTCTCATGAACATTACTGTCCTCAAATCAAAGCAAAAAACTTTGATTTATCCCCTGGCTTAATTACTGAGTCCTAGCCTTAACCTAATCTGTGTTTGGATTTATGTATCTGGCCCAACTCCAGCCACAGCAAGACTTGGAGAGAGGCAGCCCATTTCTGTATGGAATGAAACATTCCAAAGGTTTGGCAAACATGCACTTTGCCACCAGACATTCTGAAAACCATATTAAAACTTCTCCACTCATGGAACCAGAGAGTCAAGAATGAGGGCAGGGGGAGCACAAAGGAATGAACCTTTCCTCTGCAGAAGCATCAGCAAAACCTGCGCTGGCAAACAAATTAGGCTGTGGTTTTATTGGTCCTGAGGCCAAAAGAGGGCAAAACAACTCAAATCTCTGAAAGAGAGAGTCAGGCTGACATTGAGAGATCTGCTCTTGGTGGCCCTTGACCAATATTATCCCCTGGGCTGGCCCTGGCCACTATTTGGGACATTACTGGAATCTCTACCAAAACCACTCCAGGGATTGTGACAATGGCGTGGGTATGGATGCTAACTCTGATGCAGGGAGCACAGTGCCTGTGGAAATTGCAGGCCACATAGCTTTCTCATTCTTGCCTGGGAAAGTGGCCTGGGAAATGATAAGGAGGAATTAAAACAATCCTCAGAGACAGAAAACAGCCTTGCAGGTGCTGTTTGTCTGTTCCTTGTTTTCTTGCAAGAGAAGGTCAAGGGGTGGTGAACCCCACTGACCAATGATGGTGACGTGTTAGTTTACTAACCAATAAGAGTTTTCCTTTCTGTACTTTTCATGTATTGGTCTATAAAAAAGACCTGAGGCAATAAACCAGAGAAATTCTCCTGATCGACTCCCAAGAGCGTCTGTGTCGTTCTTTCGCTGTTCCTAATAGAGCGACACCATGGGTAATAATATTGCCATACAATAATATGGCCAAAGCCCAGATCTGTCCCCTGCTTCTGTTCCCTTCCTGAGATAATTGTGGCATCTTTTTCACCTTTTGGGAACATTTCTGCTTCAAGGGATGGCCTGCAGATGAGCTACAATGGGGCTACAAGAAGGCAACTGCAATTCTTAGGTGTGACTCAGATAAACCTTAGACCCTCCTAGAGCTCACCTCTCAGTGCTCAGCTGCTTGTGAGAGGGTTTGTGGGAAAAGAAGAAACAAAAGGACACTGACAGTTTTGCTTCTTCCTAAAGTCTTCTTCCTGTTGGGCTAGCCACTCAGCTGATAAAAATGCTCTGGCTGTCACTCGTCCCCAGAGCTGCAGGAATCCTGGGCACTGGTGAGCCACCATGAGGCTGCTGGAGAGAGGTTTGGGTCTGTGGGTGCTGCTACATGTTACAGCATTTCTGGCTGCAAAGCTACTTTGGGAAATGGTGTCCCAGTTAAAGTCATGGCTCCATTGTGTGCCAGCACTGTTGCTTTTTTCCTTTTTAGATGGGCCACCATAAATGTCACTAAGGTGATGCACAGGGACTGAAAGAAAAGAACCCAAACCTTTCTTTGGAAGAAATGAGGTAGCTGGTTGAAGCATCTTTCATTTTTTCTACCTGTTTGGAGATCGCAGTACAATCTCTGCCATGAACAAATTAATCCTCCATTTCTAGAAATTATCTAATAAATAATTTCATCTTTTAGTCTTATTGTGTCCCCAAGAGCTTTTGGTATGGTATCAATAGCTGATAACTCATTTCAGTGAGTCGTGTGTGCACTACTGGTGTCAACAGTGACTATAAAAAGACAAAAAGACAAAAAGACAACAGTGACTACAAAAGTAGCAGACTCCTGACACCCACCCATGATTTTTATCTCAGGATCACAGAATCACCATGGCTGGAAGAAACCTTCCAGATAATCTAGTACCACAAACCTAGCACCACCATAAGCGCCCTTAAACCATATCCCCAAGTGCCAAATCCAGACACCACTTGAGCACTTCTAGAAATGGTGATTCCACCACCATCCTGGGCAACTTATTCCAATGCCTGACCCCTATTTCAGTGAAAAAAAATTAAAATAATCCTAATACTTAATCTGAACCTCTCCAGGAATGATTTAAGGCCATTTCCTCTTTCACTTGAGATGTGGCAAAAGAGACCAACCCCCACCTCACCAACCTCCTTTCAGGCAGCTATAGAGAGCAGTAAGGTCCTCCCTGAGTCTCCTCCAGAATAAACAGCCCCAGTTCTCTCAGCTGCTCCCCATAGGACTTGTTTTCTAGACCCTTCATCAGCTTCACTGCCCTTCTTTGTACATGAAGACTTTCACTGAGATCCAGCCTGCTCTGATATATGGACACCAGCTATAAAGTCATAGTCATGGTGCAGAAAAAGACTTCCTTACATGTTCAAATTTAACCTTGAGTTCAAGTCCAGCAAGCTACAGTCCTTTAGCACACTTCTGACTGCTGGTTTGAATTGGGCCTGAGATCTGAGCCTAAGAGACACTGGAGAAGGTCACCTTCATGATGGCTTCATCAATTTTTGAGACCTTCCTTGCTACCCAGTCTGCTGAGAGAATCAAATTAATCAAAGCTGATTTTTCAGAGAAGCCAGAGTAAGCACATACCAGTGGGAGTGTCCAAATAGTATCTCTGGGTGGACACCAGTACTACCGTTTTTCCAGTTCCTCCTGCATGTCATCTGATGCCTTTGCTTTATAGGAGATCTAAATCCTCCTTGGTCTGGTGGCCAGAACTGCAGGGAAGGTCCTGCATCCATGCAAGTCCCTTCACACCACCAGGGGATCTCCTTAGAGCATGGCTGTACACATGCACAAAGCCAGGTGCCAAATCTCGACTATGCATTGCACTCCCCGTGGTGCAGGGACCTTGTCATTGGGGAATTCTGTTTCCTACCCAAACATCTGCAGAATCAGGGCCCTTAAAGTGCAGAGATTAGGATCTGGTTCTGTGTGGTATTGCTTGGAGGGCTGTGCCCAACTCAAATTGCACGTACCATGGTGAGCTATGCACTCACCAAAGGGAAATGCCTGTCCTGAAATGAGCTCATGCTGCTGCACTGTGTTCTGTGCCTGTCAGCACTTTTGAGGACTCTCATGTTTGCAGGTATATGAATTATCCCTTGGCAGATGGATGGTTTCACCCTTTTCTATTCACACGTGCTTAAAGTGAATATAAAATAGTATTCACTGTAAGCTTTTTATTCACAGTCTTGTTATTTAGATAAGAAAAAGAGGTTTCTATGCAAGCACGTTGTCATCCCCAACAAATCATTCTGCTGGGCAGGATCAATGAAAAGGGACTAGGTGATCTTCTGTGGTTCTTCCAGCCTTATAATTCTCTGAAAAGACCAAGGACAAAGCTGCTCTCATGGTAGGTTAAGTAATCACAGTGTTTCTATTTTATTGACTTCTAATTGTGTAAATTAGACATCTCCTCATATTTATTTTTCATATTTCATGTAAAAAAGCACAAATATGATCTATCTTTGTACATAGATGTCTGTAGGTAAAGGCAAACACAATCAGTAAGTTGAAATTCTAACACTTCTTAATTCTGCTTCTGTGTATGACTTGAGCAAAGATAATTGTCTTACTTACCACAGGCTATAAATATATTTTAAATATTTATTTATTTATTTATTTGTTTGTTTGTTTGTTTGTTTGTGTGTCTAAGGTAGGATCACTTCCGGAGCCTGGATTTGCCTCCCATTTTGGCTGTAGCCTGACTTTACACTACCTGAGCATGCACAGGATCCTTGCTCCCCCTTTGTGCCCAATTCTGCTCAGGGCTGTGGGGGAACTAAGGCTTTCCCTACTTGTGGGACATACTACCCCAACCTGGGCTGGCATCCCTGCCTGTGAACAGACTGGATTCACAGGGTGGGACACTCTGCCAGTGACAAGAAGTAGTAGGAACAAGTGCATAGAGTGATAGAATCATTAAGGTTGGAAAAGACCTCTAAGATCATCAAGTCCAACCATTAACCTCACACTGCTGGGTCCACCACTAAACCATGTCCCCAAGCACCACATCTGTGCAACTTCTGAATAATACCTGGAGGGATGGTAATCCTACCTCTTTCCTGGCTAGCCAGTTCTAAAGCTTGGCCACCCTTTCCATGAAGAAATTTTTCTTAATATCCAATTTAGCTTCCCCTTGTGTAACTTCAGGCCATTTGCTCTTACCTTACACTTGCTACCTGTGAAAGAAGACTGACCCTCACCCGGCGACAACCTTTCAGGTAATTCTAGAGAGTGACAAGGACTCCCCGAACCTTCTTTCCTCCAAACTAAATGACCCCAACTTCTGCAGCCTCTCCTGTAGGTTTGTAGCCTTGCTGTTGAGTCCTAGACAGTGCAGGTTATGCAGTGGCACAGGGTCCATTTGGCAGCAGGAAATGAGCCCCAGCTGTGGCCCGAGGCAGCCGGGGTGCGCCGTGCGCAGGCAGACTGCACAGCACACACCCAGCAGTGTCTCGCCGGGCCCATTAAACTGTTTAACGGGGGAAAACAAGCCTTTCAAACATCATGCACTAATAAGAGATTAATCCACCCAAGAGAACAGTCATAAACTAAAATGGCTTATAAAATAAAACACATCATTAAGTACAATTGAGGTATTAAGTAATAACGTTTGAAATACAGGATGAAATTTCTTCCTGTGTGCAGGGCCAGTGAGTGCCCCTTTGCTCCACACTGGGGCTGGCAAATGCACCAGGAGGAGTTTTTGGCCTGGTCAAAGGACTTCAAGGGACAGTTGTCCAAGTGTCCCTTGGGACAGTGATGACCATTCTCTTGTCACTGAGTTTTGACACAGCACCAACTCTGCTAAAAATTCTGTTTGCAACAACATGAGCGGGTCTCTGGTGAATAACTGACCAGAGCACCATATTCTGCCAGGCTGCAGTCCATGGTGCCTCTTCAGGGGATCAGGGCACAGGAAAGGTGACTGTGCAGTTGTAGTGTCCATGAAAAGCAGTCCTTGCATAGACAGACACCTCCAGTCTTGTTAGTGGTGAAGGTGTATTTGGCAGTGAGTGCCCAGCTGAGCTATGGGGAGCTAAGTCAGGTGTGCTGGAATGGTGCTAGCAGACAACACCACTTGAAAATGTAAATCCAAGGAAACTGGTGAAGTCATTGAGACCTCTTGAGTGAACACTCCTGAAACCCTCCAGCTTTTTAGAGCTGTACCCTAGATAAGAGCTGTATGTGTGTGACTGGTTCTTGCTATAGACATGTATTTACCCTTCCCTAAGATAATTCTATTTTGTCTTTTTTTTCTGACACTCTTCAGGCAAGTAGGCAAAAGACCAAAATGGCTACGTCTTGCAAAAGAAATCTGACTTACTTTTTTTTAAATTTTCTTTTTTTCTTTTTTTTTCTTTTTCTTTCTTCTTCTTAAAAAATATCTATCCTGCATTCTAGGTGCCCTGGAAAGTATTAAAAACACAGAGTGGGATTTTCAGAAGTGTTATAAACTACTTACCAAGTTGCAAACAATGACATCTGCTTGAGTTTTTTTGCTTTCTGTTTGTGATTCCTTATGTCTCATCTGATTTTAGAAAAAAACAGACAGTGACTCACCATGGATAAACCCCTTCAAAAATCTCAAGACCTCAGAATAATGGTAAAGTTAGGGACCACAGGAAATCTCACTTCGTAAAACTAGACATTCAGCAAGGAATGATTCCTACCTCTATCATCCATTGTTCATGGAGTCCCAAGTGTGGGCTCTACACCACCTCCTTTCCTGGAAATTATGGGCTTTGCAGCAGGCTAAAGGGCAGAACAAGGGGCTTACCGGGTATGAGTGGAGAAAGGAATGGGTGCTCCCTCACACACCTTCCTCTTTTGAGTGGAAATTTTAATGGATGGACCCTGTTTGACAGATCACCTTGACAGGGAGGAGAAGCAATGCAGAATGCAGTTATGAATCAGCTGGCAGGTCTGTGAATGCAAAAAGGGTGGAATATTGTGAGTCATCATCAAATCTATTTCTCAGCTCTTCTGTAATCAATCTTTTTGTCTCTTGCAGGCTTGACAATGACTCATTCTTTGACATGTCTTTATAGAGCTGCTAAGTGCACAGCTTGCCAGCCTTCCTGGTGCTGCTTGGTCTATCTGCTGCACAGTGCCAGCAGAGGATGAAAACCTGATTACTTCTGGATAACTTCAAGAAACAGAGCAAATTTGTCCTGTGATGATGCAGGTAGAGAGCATGGTGGGACAAGGACTTGAAAAGTACTTGGTGCAGTTCTAATGGATTTCTAAAATGTTCATAAAGCATCCTCTCCTTGAGCATAGCAGAGAGGAAGACCAGTGCTGAATCCTCTGAAAGTCTGTGGCCCAAGAGGCTCTGCCTCCCTCTCTCTAAGGCCTTGTTGTCTACTTCTGAGCTCTGGGCACTTTGCACTGTGTTGTGGCTCCTTCCCTGGTTTCTGGCCGGGCTCTGCCTAGGCACTGTCATGCTTCAGGCTGTGCCTCCTATTGATACAGTGTCTTCTGTGCTGTGCTCCTTTGACCCATCCTTAAAGAAGTCTGCTTGACATTGGCAGTGGTGTTAAAGTGGTCTGAGAATGCAAATGGCCCTGAATGTAACATTAATCATAATAATGACACATTCAGTACAGACTTCTCTGGACTGGAGCTAATCTGAGACTTCTCATCAGTCAAGGCAAAACTGATATCTATGTCTCTGTGGATGAAATCTCAGGGTTTGGCTGCTCTGGCCTTGGCACAGGAAGGCACAGTGATTGTCCCAGCAAATGAGAGCCTCAGAGCTCACCTGTCCTTTGCTGCTGGCTCAGTTTCTGAGTACCTTGATGCAAGCCAAGGAGGACCATAGCCATTTGTATGTAACTTCTCTGAAGTCTATTCCCGCTCTGCTGCTACCTCCCAAGCTAGTCCCAGGGCAGCATTGCCTTAAACTCCTCTTCCACCCACCCCACAGTGACCATTCCCACAGTCGAGTCATCTCAGGAGTGTTTGGTCTGCAATTTTCTTCTCTGTTTCTTTCCACTTTCCTTGATTTTCGTCATCTCACTGCAAAGAGTGACAGACCTGCCCAAGAGCTGTTTATCTATCTTATCTTTACACCCAAGCTGAGATCAGAAAATGAAAACTGACATCATCCTGTTCATCAGATCTGCTCTGCAAGTGCCATACCCAGGCCAAAATAAATGTTTACATCTCTTTTTGTCTGAATAACGTGGCAAAGCCAACTTAGCCAAGACTAAGTAAGTAGGTTTACCTCCTGCAGAATCACTTGTTTCTTTGTCACTGGAGACAATGAGAGACCCTTCAGAAATGGGAGAGTTATCTAACCAGCTTGCAGAAATGGCTAAAGGGAAAAATGCTTTTTTATGGCATTTGCAACTTTGCCAATTAAACTTGGTCTTGTGATTGTCCTTTTCTGCTCCTGTGATGGACATCACCATGTTTTACTAACACACTCTGGACTTTTGCCATTCCTGCTGCAGTCGTTGATAAGGATATAAAGCATTTTACATCTGAATTCTTATCCTCTGTAAGAGGACTTCTCTTTCAGGCCCATCAGCTTCCCACTGGACACATCTGTCTGTCATCCCCTTTTAAGCCAATTTTTTTCACACTATCGTAGTTATCTCATTTGGTACAGTAACAGAGACCATATTGAAGTCCAAGTGGACTAGATCTGTTGCAGTTTCCTAATGTATCATTTGTTTCAAAATGTGTTAAATCTACTGTCTTCATCTTTAGATAAATCTCTATACCATTTTTTCATTTCCATTTACCTACATGACTTCAATTAGCTGTTTAGTCACACTTTTAAAAAAAAATATATTTACTTCCGTGCGAGACTAATGGCTCAAGGTTCCCAGATGGCTTTTCAACTACCTTTTAAAGCACTATAACTGCAACCTTACAGCCAGAATGTGCCAAGCTGGATTTGGTAGCCTGACTCTTCACTGCAAATGCAATTTCACCTCATTAATATGGCCAGAAAAATAAAATCAGCTCCCTTTGGTGTGTACACAGTGAACCCTTTGGTTTCACTTACATGTAATTTACATAGAGACTCTCTCATTAGACAAGGTGTTTTTGCATATTGGTTTTGCCCTGATGTCCAAATGACAAACACGAGTGAAGAACTCAGTTTTGGAGCCAAACCTATATTATCTTTCATCTCTGCTGCTTTTCACTGCAAAGCAGAACCACTTCCTCTTCCTTGTTCTCCTTTTATTTATAGAGCAAATAAGTCTGCCATTTGTTACAATCCATTTTACAAGGCTGAAATTGGTTGGGGTTTGGATGTTGTCCAGACACCATTTTCCTTGCTGATCCATGCTTTCTTCCATGCTTTGCAGGCTTACTGCTAACTCCTAACACCATGTATCTCATCCAGTCTGGCATTATGCTTGACAGGTCTGTGATTTACTCTGGCCACCTGTTAAAACTGGTTGTCAAACTGACTCCCAGAACAGTTTATGTGGCAAGCCAGGATACTTTGCTGTTCTCTGCAAACATGACAACAACCAGAATAGGAATTCTTCTTGGTCAAGAGTGCCCATTTGTATAGACCTTCCTTTTGCCTGCCCACATAGGTCCTAGGTTTTTGATATCTGTTTGTTCTTCCTTCTATCTACAAGTCACTGTCTGTCTCCATCATTTCTTTCTCTGTTATCCTGGTGTTAGCTATGTTTTTTTCAACTCTTTTTCCCCTTCTACTTCTTGGTGTCTTTATCTTTCTTGCCTTTTTTATTTGCATGTTCCTGCCAAAGAGATGGACTTTGACAAGGAGGATATATGCAACTCCACCACATAGGGAAAAATCTATCTTGTGTGAAAGATCTCTTTAGGATGAAAGAAAACTATTGAGGTAGATTTAGAAATGGACCAAGGAAACAAGGTGATAAAGACTAAAATCACATCTTCAGATTCTTGTGCCACTTTTGTCCCTGTCTGCAAGTGTCCATGTATCCAAATGGTCTTTTCTTCCACTGACTTTATCAAGCAGTAGCTAGACAGTTTTGTTTATTTAAGCATAATATGCAGATTGCAGGCTCTGTATCTAGCCAACTTCATTGTTTTCTGTCTTTCTAGGGTCCCTTCTGAGACTGTCTCAGTAGCTGCCATCAAGTTTTACCAAATGAGATGGTTGTCCCCCTTATTTTTTGTATTACTCATCCTAATGGTTATAACATATTTGATACAAGAAAAAGGTATGTAAAGCTCCATTATACTATGCTGAAAGCTTTTGTGGGACATAAATGTGTCTTCTGTGTAATGGTGGAAAGATCCTGGTTTAGGGTGATTCCTGTCAGGAAAGAGACAAGACCAGAATTCAGCAGATTTTCAAACAGGAAACAGAGTAACGACATCAGTGGAAACTCCAGAACACTATGGCAAATTGTTGTTTTTATTTAGACTGTCAGCACCAGGCCTAGGGGACTGTAAAACCATTACAGACCCACTTACAGCAGAAGTTAGCAGGCATCAGCCCTGCTGACCTTCTGCTGACTTCAATGCACAGACATACACCAGCTTATTGAGGCAGATACCATCTCACTAAGGCAAGGATCACACCCTGAGACACTGAGGGAAGATTGCAAAGGAGCTTCCTTTGGGATAAAAGTATTTTTGATGGGGGATGGTGGGCACTTGACAGGCATGAGTGGGAGGCTGTTCTAGGAAAAAAGGAGAGATGAAGCATGGTGCCAAGTCAGCAGTGAGACACAAAGCCAAGGGAGCGGTTAAAGCAAACATGAGGAACAGGTGAGTGTGAGGAAACAGGATCAGGCAAGATCGTGTGCCAGTGTTGATACCTTTGACAAAGACTGACAGTTGACTCAGAATTTAGTACTTGACTGACTCCTTATATTCAAATTTGAAAAGAAATGGAGCAAAAATTCAGTTCTGAAACACCTGATTTCATACTTTTCCAAACAGTATGTGGTTATGTTGATGAAATGAAGAGCAGCAAGAACACATGAAGAGTCCTTACAGAAGCTGCAGGTGGTCTTACCATTTCCACTTACCTCTTGTCCTTGGGAATTGTGGACCGGATTTGCACAGGTACTTTAATGCCAAAAGGTGCAGTGGATAATTAATCATAATTTCAAAACCAGCAGCTCAGCCTCAGTAGAATGCTACAGAAGGTCAGTATTCAGCAACCCATTTTTCGAGCTACCTAAATAACTAGGAAATGGCTTCAGGACTTCATTTTAGACACTCACAACTGAAAAAAGAAATACTGACAAAATTCCTTAAGATTTATTTCACTAACAAATAAAGAGTTTTTCGGGTTGTAAAATAGTATATCAACGATATCTGAGAAGAACCTTTTGTGAGATCGTACTCCCAAATGGTAAAACTAAGTTAAACATTCTTTCCCAGTTGCCTCTGGATAAAAGGGCTTAGACGGGGCATTTTCCTTCTGGAAAGATGTTATTCTGCTTTGAATGTCACAATCTACCTATAAACTCCCTCTTCAGTGTGACTTTCTGGATATTAATTTCTATGGCAGTGGCAGAGATCTCATTGTTTTTAATGGGGACAAGATTGAGCCATTGTAAGCACTTCCACTGGAATGAACATGGCTGCAGGGGACAAGGGAAAACAGGGAGAGGCCAGGGGATGGTTGAGTAATTAATGCAAGCTTTGACTTTGCTCTCTGGGATCAATTCAGGAGAACTTGAGGTTGGCATACATCCACTGTGTTTCAGCAAAATTAATGACAGATAACAGAACAATGATGTTTCTCAGTGAATAATTAGTAGAAATGGTCTTGACACTACCACAGTACACATTGACTACATGGCAAAGACAGGTGAGCTCCCAGTTTGGTGTCCTGGTCAAGGAATGTCACCGGTTCTGCACAGCCAAAATGACACATGGCTTTACCTCATCAGCTATAGTAGATGGGTAACATTTGAGCTTTTACAATGTGGTCTGTGAGGATTTTCCCAGCTGACCTGCAAAAGACATACAGGAAATCTGCAGTTAGAGCAGAACCAAAAATCCTCTTCCCTCTATGGACCTGCCTCATGCACCCATCTCTTCATGTGCCTGTAGGAACCTACTGCTGTGATTCCCAGAATGGCAAAGCCTGTGGAGATGCTGTGCATCCCAAAGTAGTTTTCATCTATGCACCTTTATTCTGTAATCACAAGGCATGAAGCAACACAATGCCCACAAAAAGTGCTTTATTTGCATCCCTATATGGATACAACCTATGGCAGATATTCAATTCTTGTAATCTGCCAGAAACATCAAACCTTGAAGGCAAGCTCAGATAGGAAACGGGTCATTGACTCACCCTTCTGGCTTGATAATAATAATACTTAGCACTTATTTAATTCTTTACACAAATTAAACAATAAATCAGTCCTCACTACGTGACTGTAAAACTGACAGACATCCCAGTTTTAGAGATGGAGGAGCTGAAGAAGATGAAGAAGATGAGTTCAGTGCTTTGTCCAGCAAAGCTGCTGATGATTCTACAATTAACATTCCTGTTTCCCTGGTCCCATGTGAAACTGGGGGCTTTGAGAAGTCTCAAAAACATTAATTATTTAGAGCTGGTGCTCACATTGGGAGAAAGGTCATTTCACAGTCATGGTTAGTCCTGACATTGTATTTATGATCTGTATAAATAATCTGCACTCTAAATAAAGTCACATTTGAGGCATTGAGAATTCACTGTCTGTTTTTCACAATAGGGAAGAAGGGGAAGAACAGTTAAATTAATTATGCTTTACTCTAGAGAGACTCAGCATGTAAACCAGAGGAGCTGAGCGCCTCTTCCTTTCTTTTGATGACTGAATTCTGAAAGAAATCCCCACCCACTCCAACCTCTTCTATGAAAAATATGATTCTTTGAAGCAATTTTCCTTGAGTTTATTTTCCAGCAGTTTATATAAGGGGTGACCTCTGTTAGAGGTTGATGTGCCACACACATCTCCTCCTGACAGGAGAGACCAGAGAGGGAGAACAGGTGTGGTTGGTGCATACACTGAGCCCTAAGGGGTGGGTGTCTCCAGCCAGACATCAGCACACTTTACAAAGCACCAGAAGGCCCCTCGCTCTGGCTGTGCCATGCCCTGGGGCTCAGCTGTCTCAGCCCACTTTTGCTGGGGCTCATCTGAGGCTTTTTGGGCAGAGCAGGCAGCTCAGGGCTCTCTGTTCTGGCTTTGGGGGAGAAGCTGTCTATTTCCCATGTGTCCTCTGGGATAACCTCATCTAGACAAGGCTCCCCACAGCTGCTTGTGGCAATTGTTTTGTGCCACCCAAAAAGGCAATTTCTTCCCCACACAGAAGTGGCAATCCCATGTATCCCAGCTCTCCTGGAGCATCTTTTGTCTTGGCTCTCTGTGCAGTGACCTTACTCTTGGTTTCTGGCAGGCCATGCACCGCAGTTCCCAGCTTTAGTTGTGCAAAGCATCAATAGATGAGAACTGGAAGTCCTTCACTGGGAGAAAAAGTTTGGGTTTTTTACCATGAAGGTAAACCACTCATTACTACTCACAAGCAAGTGCTCACAAATGCAAGGTTAAGTGTTCAGAGAGCAGCTCCCTACACTCATCCCTCTGAGATGAAGCTATCCCTGACTTGAATTCCCAGACCTACATAGAAGTCCTCAATATAAATCTCTCTAAAATGTTTCCCCTATTTCCACACAACTGAATTTCTATATTCCCATCAGTTCTTCAGCTCTTTCACCATGTGATGAAGGCTATTACAGTTTCACTAATATATGATATACTTGTGTTTCCTTCCAAAATGACAACTTTCATTTCTTAACTCTTGAGCATCCCCATGTTTATTCTCCATTTGTCTGGCTTATGATAACTTCTTTTTGTTGTCCACAACTGCTTCCTTTGAGTTTGATAGGTTTTCCACCAGTCTGTTAGACTGAGGATAATTGTACTGGATTGTTTCATGCCAAAGCCCGTATTTGACAACAATGTGCTTAAACAGCAGATACCACAGCAAAAACAGATTTGATATGCAGGATTCCCTGGCTAAGTGCATGACTACTTTAATTGAAGGACAAAAGTTTCTAAAAACATCTTACAGAGACTTACAGCCCTGTCATTCAACAGAGCTATGCTTTTGACAACAGGAACTCCTCTCAACAATTCCATTTGCTCTTCTTTTAGGGTTAGGATAAAACACCTAAGGCCTTTTCTTCTTCTCACATGACTTTCACACATTATCTTTTAAGTCTTTCAAAACAACTTAAGAAAAGTCCATCTCAGTGCAGTCAATAAAATGTCACCTAGCCTTGAAAACCTCCACTTAAAGTCATAGTGGATCTGCTGAGTGAACCAGCATGAATTGCATTGCAGCATTTGGGGTCCCACCTTTCAGAAGATGGTCCACATACTCATCTGGATGTGGTTTCTGCTCAGTAAAATTCAGTCATTTCATTAGAGGATTGGAGTCCCAGAAGGAGACATTGTCCATCTCACTCCTGTCACATTAGTTTTAGGGAGATTCAGTTCCTCTGCCCCATTCTAGGGTCAGAGCAGCACCAGGGCTGGTGGCTACCTAGTGCTGAGACTGTGGGAACTCCTCATGGAGGTCTGCCAGGGCAGGACTTGACAGCCAGGATCCATCTCACTCCCAGCGGGAAGCAAGTAACTGGGTCGGCCTGAGCCCTACACACCAGGCAACTCCATAGGGACAAGGACAGTGTGGTGGTGGCCAGCCAGGTTAGAAGCCATGACCTCAGGTCAACTGCAAATCCTCAGATGTCCTCTTCTTCCTCTGTTTAGCACACTGTTTAGCACTCTGTTTAGCTCTATTTTCATGTGGCACTCAGCATCTCTTATATTCGTGCTCTGCCAGATGAGAACCCCTGAGAGCATCCCCCAGCTGATAGAACGAAAACCACAGTGCAGTGCTGCAGACATAGTTACTGCCAGAAAAGTGAGTGGGTTTTGCCTGCTTCCCTCCTGGCACCCATTGCTTGGCTATATGCAAACAAGTATGGCTTAACTTCTCTCTGCTTCTAGACGTGTTCTTTAGATTTCCTGTTTTTCCATATGGTTTTCTTTCTTCCTTCCACAAATAACTCAGAGCCAAGAAGTGTGCAGAATTTACATTTGGGGCCAAATGGGTTAAGAAGGCCAAGCAGCAGAGCACAACCCGCTCAGTTCCGCTGGGCTGTCCCTAAAAACTTTAACTTTGCCCTGTATTTTTTTCCACCAGCTGGAATGATTGTCATACAGCCACTGCACTGTTGTCCCTCAGCTGGGGTTTAGGTCCTTGCCCAGAGAGTCAGACCCAATGAGCATGTGGAGTCAAGATACACCTTCTAGCCTTTGATGAGCAGAAAAGGGTGCTAGGTGACAGTTTGCAAAGCTGCAAAGGTTTTGGACAGTTTATGTGGTTTTTCAGAACTTACAACAAAGAAGTTGCACAAGACCTGTTCATTGGTCAGCTTAACCTATGCATTTCTGCACATGCTCTGAGGTGATTCCTTTTTGTTGACATTCACATGCTCTTGTCATTCTTGTGTTACCTTGGTGTGACTCTCCACTTTGAGGACCAAAGTGCTGTGGCTGGTTCCTTCACAGACCTAGTTCATTCTGGATCCATTGCTTTTCATGAAGGATATGTTGGTCCAAGAGTGCTGTCATGATGCGCCCATGGCACAGGTTGGTCACCTGTAGGAAGAAACTACACTTTCTCCCCTTCATTGTTTCACTGTGTCACATTTAGGTGAAATAGGTGCAACCTAGGAAGATTTTTCCTTCCCCTAGATCAGAGGCCATCTTCACACCCAAGGAGAAGAACTGCCTGCCACTGTGAGAGCTCAAGAGGAAGAAATGGCTGAATCATGGCTTTAGGCTCCTGGGGGAGCTCCTAGACAGCCATGAGAGGGGTGAGACACACAGCAACAGAGCAGCCCCACAGCCCTTTGGAGAGCCCAGCGTGCTCCCTTATCTGCCTACAACCAGGACAGCATCCCACCCAACAACAGCTCCATGATACTGCTCTCCCAACAGAAATACAGCCCAGGGCTGCAGAGGAGGCTCGGTGCAGATATTCAGTCTCCTTCTTTCAGCAAAAGACCACCCAAGATAACCACAATCTCTCCATGTTCATAGTTGCAAGAGTAGTAACAAGCAATGCTGCATGTAGAGTGTCAAAAGGGAGAGAGGGATGGCTGGATATTACAACATGAGTGACACATGGACTCAACATGTTGCATTACACAAGTTTAAAATAAGGTTCTTTCTTCTACCTGTTCTATTGCAAGCCATAAAACTTTGTTTTGCTGAGGAGAGAATCTCTGTTGCCATTTCAATATGCTGCAGTGAACTATATTAATGTGCAATTAATTGTAGAGATTAATCATCAGGCAGTGTTATCAGATGAACACCATGACATACACGAGCATAGGCTAACCCCTGGTTCATGCTTTGGCAGGCTGAGGAAATGATTCCTGTGTAGCTGAGCCAAGCTCTCAGGCTGGGTGGCCCACATCTCAAAGGTGACCTTGATTCTTTCAGATGCTGCATCCACTTGGTTTCAAACACATGAAGTACCTCAGCAGTCCCAAAAATTATGTCATCTCATCCAGAATTTCTTTCCAAACAAAACTTCATTATGAAAAAGGTGCTGCTCCATCTGACATCACTGAGCACCCAGCTCTGTTGCTGCACCTCTCATACACATATTTTTGGAATACAAAGCTATGATTTGACTACAGACACAGCTCAACACTCAGTGATTTGCCAAGTTGAATAACTTATTACAGCTGGATCAGCCTGAACAGGGGATACCAACACCCAGGCCACCCAACACATCCGGCTATATTAGACAAACTAAACTAGCTTTTCTCTCTGCACTGACTTTCCTTCACAGAAATGTTTCTCCTCTTTTCTGGATGTGATTTATACACGGGCAAGTCAGCAGCCATCTTCTGGCAAGAAGAGCAAAAGGATTTGGGCACTAGTGTCCTATGGAGTTGTCTTAACCATAACATTGTTTCATTGAGTTCGTACCATTAGCAGGACCAAAATTGTCCAAATGCTGGAAAACCCCTCTTTTGTCTTCATGTAAAGAACACACCTGCATTCCTAAGAATGCCCATGTGTGCCAGATCAAGGATCCATCTATCTCAAGATCTTTTCCCTTCCTGGCAAAAAAGAGATGCCAGAGAAGAGTATAAAAGGACAAGGTTATAAAACTGCTGCTCCAGTTCTTCTGCCCTTCATGGATATCCTGGAGCAGAGGTTGTGGTTTCATATTTAATAACTGTCAATGGATAATTCTTCCATGGATTTGAGCTTGTGTAAACACTGAGCACCTACCACCTCTGGCACCACTGGGTCCCACACCTTCACCTCCTCCCTGGGAGCACAACTGCCTCCTTTCTTTGCAGTGACCTTGCCATCTGGGAGTTTCATTTGGCATCCCCCAATTCTGTTACTGGAAGATACAGTGGTCCCCTAGGTGCTTTCTTCCTAGCAGTCATGACTTTGTGGATTTGTATCTCATCCTCCTCCTGCTGTCTCTCTTCCCAGTCTATTCCACCCCCTGGAGAGGAGCCATTCCTTACCTTTGATCAGCCCTGTGGTCTTTTCTATACTTCTTCAGCACTGCTATCCACACAGGAACATTACAAAAAGCTTACAAATTAGAGGGCATGCCCAGCTATGGACAACTACCCAGAGGTAGAGAAGCAAACAGAACAGTAACCCTCCTTTTGCTGAGGTGCAATCCCACACTTGATTCCTGGCCCTGTCCCCTGCTTACCCAGACTCATATTTCACTCTTTGGCAGAGCACAGCCATGGCACCTTTCTCTTTGTGTCCTCACCCATGAGATGCATGCCACTGGCTTGGTCTGTGTCCTGCTGCACAGCCATGTCAGGTGTGTGGCCACTGCAGAAAGACCAGAGGCTGATGCTCAGAACCACAAATGCAGGGTTGCCTCACCTCATTCAGCTTCAAGAGGAGGAGCACCTCCACCATGTGGAACTCATTCTGTCTGGACTGGCACCAATTAGGACAGCTTCTCTGGGGATGTTGCTGCATCTCTGGCTGGTGAACAGGCTTCTACAGCCAACAGGGAGCTTGGTGCTCCCACCTGCCCAAGCCCTGGACCAACACTAAAAGGTTCCAGGCAGTTTCTCCTCAGGCACTTGGCTGAGATTTATGAAAAATCACCAAACACATTTGAATGCAGTATTTTGGACAGTGCAGTGATAATACTTTCAGAGAGAAGAGCTGAGGTCAGTCAGCCTAAAGCTCCTGATGAAAAACCAAAGAACTCTGAAGTGTCAAGAGGCTGAACAGTAGGCTAGCCAGCAAAATTCAGTGTCAACTCATGGAAAGTAGCACACCTAGGAACATCAGCTCTAAGGATATGCAAGCAGCAAGAGGCTCTGTTTTACCATGGAGAAAACATAACTTAGAGTCATGTCTCTCTGAAATATGACCTCGGTGTGTGACATGCACACAATTACTGTCACCAGTGGTGAAGAAACTGTGCAGGTCCCTGAAGCTTTTCCAGGAAGATAACAAGCATGAACACAAGTATGGAACAGCTTTGCCATGAGGAAAGGGTAAATGGTGCTGGAAAACTGAGTGAAATTTCTAAAAGGATAATCCTGTGAAGGAGATGGATTAAGAAAAAATATTGAGCAAGTATTATCATAAAGTGAGAACTAAGGGCCAGCTGGAGAAATCATTGTGCAACAGGTCTGGACCAAACAAAATCATGTTATTAGCCATTGACTAACTGCATTGTGGAATCCATTACTACATGTTTCTGTGGAGCCCAGAGTGGGGTTCAATGCAGGTTTTAAAATTTGCAGATCCTGTGTGACTGAGAGACAAATTAATGGGGGACAAATCCACCCATCCCAATGGGTCAATTGTCTCAAGCTCCACAAGAGTGACATTTGGAAAGCACTGGGTGCTTGTAAAGAGATATTCCATGTAAACTCTTCACCTGAGCATTCACTTGTGATCAGCTCTCAGCTTTGATGGCCAAAGGTAGTTCTTACACTCCTATGAGCCACTTTGTGATCAACAAAGCAGTATTTTAACAAATGCTTTACTAACTCTAGTAAAAAACACTGCAAAGATATTTTTCTCTTGAGCTTTTCTCCTACTTGTCTTGCACCAAGGGTCTTCAGGCAAACTGTTCCATACTCATCTCAGACTCACCATTACAATTTTGTCTGTATAATGAAAAACACAAGCAAACAAATGCAGACAACTTTTCTCCAAAGCCAGCATGAGCTGCATGTGCCAGTGCTGGTTTCTGTGTTGCCTTTTCATGAGCACACACGAATGATTGCATAGACACAGACGGGTTTGTGGCCAGGAAAGCTGCACACATAACGAGACAGACGAGAGGAAGGCAAGGTAGGGTGGAGCAGAAGTCTGAACACTGCAGGGAGACAGCAGGAACCTTGAGCTCCTGTCTCAAGAACTGCTGTGGGGAGCAGCCACAGAGGTTTTAACAGTGCCTGTCTCTGTTTTGGAGAGCAGGGGAGATGTGAGGAGCTAAGTACTAAAACACTGCAACAGTCTGTTTGCTCCAACATAACCCCAGCCTGATGGTGCTGCCCTTCCAAACCAGCCTATTGAGCCAGCTTGTCCCACACCTTCACTTTGTCACAGCTTGGAAAACTGAGAGCCACCAAGTGGCAGAAAGGACACTATGAGAGGATTTTGGCACTTGAAACTTCTGCAATTTTGAAGCACTGAGGGAATGTACTGGTGTTCTGGTTGGATTTTGAATGGTTGCATGGATTCACCCTGGTTTTCAGGTGACACAGTCACTGGGAAGTCAGAAAGTACCATAAATTGCACAGAAGGGAAGTGACTTTGTTGACACCTCAGATGTCCATGCTGCAAGCAGAGGGCTTATACTGGATTTCTTTGTTCCTTATGCCCACACTTATAACTGGACAGAATCATTAACATGATCCCTGGCAGGATTTTGACCCAGGCCAGGTAGTGCTTGCCCAGGAGTTTCTTAGGCACAGGCTGGGAGTTTGCGTGGGGGAACAGTCATTCCTCACAGGTAGTTAGAATGCAGCCACTGTGGTTTGGAAGCTAAGAGAGCTCAGCAGGGAGGTTGTGATATGGTCTTGCCAGCAGATCCAGGGGTAGAGGTCAGACCTTGTGCAAAAAAATTGTCTTTTAAGTAGATTTAGCCCAGGAACTCCAGACTCCTTTGGCACTTTAGCTAATTCATCATGTGTCACTCTAATTTTGCCTCTCCTCCATCATGCAAGGGTCAACAGTGCCAGTCACGCCTGTTAAGAGGTGTTTGCTTATTGCTGCACTGTACCAATTGATGTGTGTCATGGAAAACCTTGACCTTCCTTATTTAGCCTTTCTACATGCTTCAGTTACACTTGTCTGCACTGTTTTTTCCTGCTCAGTGTTAAAGTTCCTTGTTTCCACTGTGATCCTATTTGTGCTAAGATTTCCTGTCTTTTTGCTGAGTAGTTTTGACCTCCATTCAATAAATCAATAATCTTCCCAGAACTTCACCACAGCCTCCCCTGGCTGCCCCTGCCTTTTGTTCCAGCACTTAATTTTCCACAGCACTTCAGCAAGAGCTTGCCTGGAATTTTGCTGAATTATTAGGTTTACGGCATTGCTCTCAAATACAGATTAAACAGCAATGGGGTGCTTCTGCTCAGTCCCTAACCCAGCCATTTAACTTGACAAAACCCACTTATGTTGCAGTCAGTTAATCTCTTTCTTCCCCCAGGCGGGCTTGCAAAGTCAGGTCTGGGACCAGGTGGACTTTCTGCTCTTCTGTCCAGCTCCAAGGGTGACATTCTTCTGTTGCATCCTGTGGGGAGAGCAGAGCCTTGCAGGAGCAGCCACATCCTGGTAGATGTTTCCAGGGATGGACATCGGCTCCTTCAGTCTTCTCTAGTCTTCTTCAAAAACTTCCTGTATTTCCAGCAGCTCACAAAGCAAGCTATCAAAGAAAGCATAGGCAGGTTCATGGACTTCAGCTCACAGAAGCAAATGCATTTCCATAGTTCAGCCTTTTTTGACTGTATACTCAAGAACAGATTTCTCAACTGAAAAGGAAAACAAAAATTACAAACATTTCTCAGGATATTTATTTTCCTCCAGAATAACTAATCTTTCCCTCCACAGGAGTCCAAAATGATGTATTTTTTTTAGAATTCACCCGAAGTATTCAACTAGTAAATGTTTTTACCTTTCCTTGGGTAGACTGCTTTCCACTTCAGTTTAAGAAGGGAAATAAGCCCTCAGCCAAAGGTTAGATCTAAATTCAGATCTACAGGATGGTGCTGTTTCCATCTTTGTTTGTATTTGGGCTTGTCTGGCTTCCTAGGGTGAAACTCCTGTTCCATATTTGCACAGCAAACATCAGCTTTGCTATTGTGTTTTTTGCTCTCCCTTTGGCAAACCACTTGCTGGAAATCAGCACATCCAGGGAGATCAGTCCAAACTGCCATGGGAAACTGGCTATTTTTCTAAAATACATGATACAGATCAACCACAGGTTACTGCCTAGATTACTAGTTCATGGTACTCATGAGATCAGACTAGGTCATCATGAAGGTGCCTTCTGGCTTTCAAATCTATCACCCTAAATAATGCATTAATGAAGTAACATGGAACAGAGCCACATTTGTTCATGTGTAAGGCATGTTAATGATGTTCCTTTCAAAAGATGCAGCAGTGGATTGATGCACTGAATTTCACCTCTAGGGACTCTGACTTTGGTTAGGAGACAAATGAGTTTGATAGCATCAAGTAAATACTCAATGGATATTTGCCTCCATCCCCAAAACCATCATGCAGTTTGGCAGGAGCAGCAGTCTGTGCTCACGAGACGTCTAGAGGTGCTCAGGGCATTGGCAGTGCTGTGGGAGGAAGCATCTGGCTGTGCTGTGCCTGGAGTTACCCAGCGCTCTCACACTCCCACTTCCCCAAGCATCAGCAACACTCTACTCCCCAGAATCACTGCAAAGAAAACACAAAATTAAAGCTGAAAGAAGGGGGAAAATAAATTTATTTGGGTTCATGAAGTGAACTAACACTGGAGATAGGCTGAACTAAATACTGTATCAGCTTTGATGCATTATTAGAATAGTGAAAACTTTCAGTGTTTCAAGGAAAAGATTTTTTTCCAGACACAAGATCAAAGCCATAGCTAAATAATATTGGGTTACAGAGCAGAGGACTTTCAAATGGCTGGTTTTGACTGCTTTTGTATCTAGAAATGTTGTGATAGGAGCAGCCCTTTTTTACAAGGCCCAGTAACAACAATGTAAATCAAGCATTAACCAGAAGTAGACAGCAAATTATCTTCTCTTTAAAGAGACTTCTACTGCAGCTGTTTTTTAGGAAAGAAAAGAAGGAGTCCTGTTTTTAATAGCATAAAAATACTTGTCCAGGAGGCACCACTGTATTTTTGTCCCAAAGCATAACAATGTTAGATATAAACCAACAGCCTTGAATCAGCTGATCAAACTACATATGGGAATATTTTGACACAGAGCTGCTAGGACACAACTCAGAGTGAATCCTTACCCTTGTTTGATAGGTTTTTAGACTCCTTGCATAAAGTACTCATGCTAAAAAATGAGAGAGACGTACTAGTCTGTGCAAAGTAAGAGGTATGGAAAATCTACCTGCAAAGTGTGTCCTTGTTAGATGGGACATTTCATTTCAGCAGTCTTCTGGACACAGAGATGACAGTGGCAGCTGCATTCAGTTGTGAAGCAGCACATTCACAGCAACAGGACTGTGGGAGCACAGACTAGGAAATTATACAGAGACAGCCAACTCCACAATTCTAAAAATCATATATTCAGTCTGAACTAGTTGTATACATTCCCTCTGTAGGCAAGGCAGAGAGGCAAACACCTCTGGAGGGTAAGTCATCCTGTCCTAAGACAGGTGCTTAAGGCAGTTGCTGAACTGCTCAGCAAAGGTGCAATTTTTTCCTCCTTGGCTCATAGAGCCAGAAGAATTCATGGAGCCAAGACACCTAATTTCCAGGTGGTTAAGGCAGTGAGATGCATCACCCCACAGCTAACTTACCTAATCATCATGACTCCCCTTATGTTTCCAGACAGGAAGAACAGCCAAATACTTTCAGCCTTGGATATGTTTATATAAAGAAACACAAGAAGAAAGAACAAAAGTAAGGTCTTCCTCCAGGACACGGACACAGCTTGTCTCTCTTCTGGAAGGATTTCAGTGAAGAGAGTGAAATGGCTGCCTCCCCATGTTCAGGACTGCCTTGGTTTTCTGCATAAGATTAAAACACAGCCTTTTGTACAGACTCCCCCTGGTCCACAGATGGTTTTGTTATCTGACAGTCCCATAGATTTCTTTAGAAAAAGAAGTCTAAAGGTCTGCTTCCTCCATGAGTTGCAGAAAAAAACATAATTTTGGGCCAAATTCCATTGATGTCACAGAGAAGAGAATCCAGAAGTAGCACAGACTCTCCTCTTAACCCATTCAAGAAGCACAGGCTGTTCTGAGCGTGACTTTTTCACTGTCAAACTTTAAGATCAAAACCATGGTTGAGCAATACTGTGTTTTTTTCAAGTGCTCTTAATGCTAATGTCCTTCTATAAAAAGATGATGTGATTTGCACCCCTCCTCATGCAGCCAGACTGGTGGGGTTTGAGTAGCAGGCACATCAGGCCTGGCCATTACTGTATAAACTGTAACTATGGTGCAAGTGATTCCCAACCACCAAAGATCAATAATCTTACACTGTAGCTGTAGAAGGGTCATTATGACTGTATGCTATTGCTGAGCCTGATAGTCAGACCTATGTTGCTCCAAATTGCTCCATCATGCTGAACTTCTCAGCTCTGCTGTAGAGATCCATTCTCCTTGGGAAGGAAACCAAACCCTGCTGAATGGGCTGCTAGACCCCACGGAGGAGAAGGTCAGCAGCAGAGTTTGTGCCTGTTGATGACACCCCTTTACAGTGAGCACAGATGGACACATAGAAGAATATTCAGACAAATAAAAGGCTGGATTCAGTTTATTAACGAGATGGTGTTTGCTTCTTTCTTGACTGAAGTTTTAACATGCAAAGCCCAAACATTTCAGAAATACAGTTCCCATTGCAAGAACAATATTAGGAAAGTATTTATTTCTTTCTATGTTTATATGATTATATATTCAAATATATGCATACGTATTTGGATAAAATGAGATAAGCTTGTAAGACATGACAGGTCAGAAAAAGTGTACCTATATCTGTACTTCATATACTTATGAATGTACAACTATGTTAACCTGGATAAATAAATATGGAGAGAATAAAAGATGGAGAAGAACATGAAGAAAATCAAGAAAGATGCAAAACAAAGAGTGGTAAGAGACAGGCAAGAAACCCATGGAGTAATTGAAGTTGTAAATGTGATTTACATCATACAACCCATTTGGCCAGGGTGCTCTTTCCATCAGAGAAGGGAACAGAGGGAACAGTGTTGAACACTACAAGGCCCTGATTCAGATACAAATCTGCAAGGTCTTACAGCAATGCTCAAATGTGAAATGTGAAATGTGACTGAGAATGGGTACTGGACTGCTCTCTTTTGCACAACCCTAGATCTGGAACAGCCTTGCTGGAGCCAGTGAAGTTACTTCAGAACTGTACCAGTGCAAGCAAAGATAAAATCTTCTGAGGGTTTAAGTAGTCCTAGAAAAGGATTTGGTCAAAGGAAGCAAAGCAAAAACAAAGGAAGAATGTGAGCATTTTGCTTCACACTCTTTGAAGCGTTGTATCTTTTACATGGGAGTAACCTAATCCACATTTATATCCATGTTTTTCTTCCACAATTTACTCCAGAGATTTTCTTTAAACAATAAATAGGAAGTACTCTCACATACAGCTGTGCAGGATATCTAGTTCACAAGCCATTTTTCCAGGGTGGGAGCTTGTCCGTTAGGCATCACAGTCATGGAAAAGAAAACACCAAATGTGATGCAGGAAGCAACATTGCTGGCTTTCTCATTTAACATCCATTGAATACATCAGAATTGGACAAGGCATCCCTAGGTGACTACCTGGATGAAAATCAGATGTGTTCCAGCTACTTTTACCCAGGGAAAGTGACATCAGCCTCCCAGCTGTGGTCCTGTTAATTTTTGTAATGAGCTACTCAAAATAAAATGCAGACCACCTGAAGCTGCTCTGCAGCAGCACTTAATATTGTAGATCATTCATAAAGAATGTTCCTGGTAACTCTGATGTTCCTAAGATGATTTTCAAAAAGCTCCTGATCTGGACAGAGATGCAAAAAATGTTGGACATAAACAGGTTTAAGCACTAGTAGTCCAAAGCTTTTAATTGATCTGATTTGGCAGATGTGCTCAAGGGAAGCCTACACATAACAAGAGCACTAAAATCAGTCCAGAGCACATCTTAACTTGTTTTATCCACTTCTGGAAATATCCCTATGCCTAGAAAAGTGCCTGCTTCCAGCAAGACCTGGCTTCCAGTATCACCAGGCTGAGTATGAGCTCTTTTCTTGCAGAGAAGAATGTCCTGGTCATGAGGCTGTATTGTGTCCCTGGCATTCAGGGGGCAGGAAAGAGGTATATGTATGAAATATGTATACATATTTACTTATATGTATATATTAAAGCAGGCCACATGCAGCCTGCTCTGCAATTCTCATAAGGTCAGAAGATAAACAAGTGAGAAGCAGCCTCATCATCAGAGGACTGAAATAGACCTTGCTATACCCAGAGACTGACTGAACTGAATTGGAAAACACTAGATAGTAAGCTGGATCTGTTCTTGAGCTATGCCCAGCTGGTCTCCATGATGGGACAGAGGTGAGCCTGAGTGAGCTGAGTTCCTCCCTGAAAGGAGCATAGCTTACACAGGTGTGCTTTATATAAATAAGATTTTTAAAGTGTAATGCTGCTCTGAAGAGCAAAGAGAGGAAAATGGGATGGTAGGTCTCCAAGTTGATTCTCTTGGTGACTCAGAACAGATACGCCCTCCTTACAGAGGAAAATGAGGGGAAGGTTCTTCATGTACCTTAATCTGTGGTCAGATTGGTTGCTTTATACTGTGGTCATTAATTCTGCTTGATTTTGCCCAGGGAAAAATTCAGCTTTCTACCTACTGGAGCAGGGACAATACACCATGGTGAGTATTAACAAAAAGTGAGTGAGTATATGCTGATGTGGTAGAGTGATCAGCAGTTAGCACTCTCAGCATATATGGGTTCTGATGAAAAAAAGGTTATTTTCCTCAACCACATTCCCAGGCACACTGGAATTATACAATAATTTCAGAAAATCTTCAGGTTGAGCTGTGGGTTTTCTTTTCTAGGAGGTCTTTGTCTCCTTGCTGTGTTTCACACTTTGCATGTGCCTGTGTCCCCATGCACTAAAGAGGTGGAGGGCTGAGTCCAGATGTCATTAGCTGTCTTCGTTTGGCAGGAGCACTTTTGATCTATCCCATTAAATTTGGGTGGCTCATTCACCAAACAGATGGTGGTGGCCCATGCACCAAAACACCCAGACACCCCTCGCTTTCTCTTGCAGGAAGTGACCAACACTAAGCAGCTCCAGTCTCGCAATGCCACCACGATGCCATCACACCAGTGACAGGGTTGGCACCAGGCCAGCTGGCTGGGCCTCAGCCTGGTTTCACTCTGCATCTACAAAAGAAGAGGTAAACCAGGCAAGAAGAAAATTCTGGCACTCGGTGCTGGCAAGCACCATGGCATTATTTATTATTTCATGCATTTTCTATCTTCTGCTCATACAGTCAGTTCAGATCACTTTTGTCTTCCAGAGATAAATCAAAGCCCACAATGGGCTTCAGACCAAATTTGATGAAAAGCTGCTTAAACAGGGCATGAATTTTCCCCTCTACCTTTGCTCTGATTTAAGGAAGCATGCATGCCCAGATCATTTCACCTGAGGTAGCCAAACATTAATTAATTACACAAAAGCATTTATGAACCTGTTAAAACTATCTATTAGATGAGCAGTGCTGCTATCTCCACCATCTCTCTAAACGTTTTAATTAATTTGGGGGAATTTGCACATGTACATTGTCTGCCAAACTCAACAAAACTTGCTTTACAAACTAATAATAGCATTTGCTTTCACTGTGGAGTTATGCAAGCTCTGTATATGCATGCAAGTGGAGGGTGCTGGCCACAGCACACAGCCGGGTGCTGTTCAGTGATTTAGCAAGAAACCTATGTTCTCATCAATATCAGTTTCATATTTCTGTCAATAGAGGTGCACCATGCATGAAAATGTGTGTGCAGCATCTGATAGGATCAACCCATCAAAAATAGTCTTTTTTTTTCCTCCCTACAGGCTGAGAAAAGGTGCAGTTTGTTTTCTCAGAGTGACACAGAGCTGTCAGTGAGGCCTCAGTGGCTTGTGCTGTCCTGTTTTTCTGCAGCCAGTTTCACACTGCATTCAGAAAACACAACTGCAATGGCCCATCAGGGCTCAGCTGCTGCTAATGAATGGCTGGAGCATGAATTTTAAATGAACATTACTGCCCGTTTTGGCAGACTTTGAGAGGATAACTCATTAATTAGGCAGCTCAAAAAGCAAAGTAAAATCCTAATCACCTTCCCTGGATTAGCACACAGGGTGAGAAACAAAGCCTGCATAAATGTGAAGAAACTTCACTGAACAGGGCAATGTCAGCTCAGACCTCATCCCAGCAAAGTCCTGATCCTCTACTGCTTTGATGGCATTCTCCTCTAGCACCTGGGCTAGACAGCATGAAGCATTCACTATGAAAATTCCCCATGCACCATCACAGGTGTCTATGCCAAGTTTCAACACCTGCCCCATAGTCCTCATGCCTGGATAGGACAGGGAGGTGTCCTGGAGCATCCCAGGGGCCCTGGCCCCCAGCACCTGCAGCCACAGCCCCTCAGTGTCTCACAGTCTTCCACGAATCTCCCTCACCCCACCCCTGCCAGCTGAGGGGAAGGCATTTCCAGCAGCTTTCAGACACTCAGGCAGCTGGTCCTGGATCTTCAAAGCTGCTAAGGCTGTGCTGCAGCTGGGGCTGAAGTGCCCCTGCACTTGGGGTTTCTCCAGTCTAACTACACCACTCCAGATACATCTAAATAAACTGATACAACTTTTCTTGTATAGACAAGACCTTAATCTCTCCATTTAATCTGCTCTTGCTATTGTTCCTCCTGGGCTGGGCCTCTCGACAGCCCAGAGCACTGAGGTGCTCAGTTCCTGGGGATGAGCTGGGATCTACCCTGTGAATTCATTTCCACTTGTGGCTGGCATTGGACTTGCACTCCAGCTCCCTCAGGCAATATTTGTTCCGAGGACTTTTCCAGCCCATTATACATTCAAAATGCATCTCCTTAATTTATCTCCTTCCCTTGATACTATCTTTCCCATGTTCCTTGGTGATTTGTCATGACAACCGCTTTTGACAAAGTTCTCCTTTATCCAGCTGTAGCAGGCACGAAGAGGTTTGGTGCACCACATCACACTGCAGGTCTGTCAGATTGCATCTCCTGTCTTTGACAGGCCCTGCAAACCCATTTTTGGAGAAATGTGGGGAATCCCATCCCATCACCAGTCTGTTAGAGAGTCATTGGTGCTTCACTGCCTGCCCAGCACTGCCTGCTTACTGCTGAGGGCATCTGCATGGCTCCCACACAGATCTACCACACTGGGCAGCTCTGTCCTCTGTGATAAACCCACAACTGCTTGTGCACATCATATTGTGCCATTCCAAGCATGGACTGGCTCAGTTTCCCCTGCTTCCTTACAATTGCTCACTCCATCCAGAGTGAGCACCCTTGCTGTCCCCTGCAAAGCAGTGAGCTCCCACTCCAAACCAGCCTTCACCTCTGCAGCTCCTCTGCACTACAGCACTGTAGCCCCTCCAAACAAAACACAGTGCAGAGAAAAAAAAGAGAGAAAAATAGACCCTGCAAGAAACAGAAGCCCAGAAACAGTGTTTTGTGAGCATCGACCTTCTGGTGTCCCCTGACTCACTGGGGGAAATTGCTGCAAGAAGAAGTTGGTAGTTAATTTCCTTAGCCTGAAGTCCTATGCTCCCAAGCCTGTTTACTGGTCATGTTTGCTTGAGCAGATGACTGTGACTGTGTTAGAGTGAGGTCATGGTCCTGTTGGAGGTATCACTCCAGGTGACCACTTAGCTGTGCCCTGCTCTGACCTCAACATGGATAAACCAGAGGAGACAGTAAGTGGGAGTCAGCATCTGGCTGGGGCCAGGGACCCATCTGGTGGGAGGTAGCAGCTGTGTTTTATAGGATCTCTGTCATGGAGGCTCGTGACCAGGTCTTCTAAGACTAGGTTATTGCAAAAAAGTAATAATCAGAACTATAATCTTAAAATCAGTCTGTATTTATGCAAACCCCTTGCCTGCCTAGCCTGCCTCAGTTCCTTTGGAATGTTTCCCAACAGTACCCACAACTAAATGTGCAGATGACATCTTCTGAGAGACAAGAAGAAACGTTTTCCACTTAAACAAGATTTGGAAATCAGTTTGGAAATTTTCTGCCAGATGGTCCCCAAATCTCACAAGGCCTCCAATATAGGCCACAAATGTACACCTCTCTTTTAATAAAGGTGGCTCTTAACATCCCATGAGGAACATATTGCAGTGCTCAGGGCTGTGCAGATACTGTTTCTCACCTGCAGAACCTCTGCAGCGATCCATTTGTGGTTGCCTAGAAAAGTAACAACACGTGAGAGTGCTCATCCACCGCCGGGTCTGCGGGTGTGCACAGGGTCACATCCCCTTCCTCACACTGCCTCCCTGACAGTCGGTATTTCACTTACCATTAATGAGCCCAGCTCCTCATTCATGTGAATGTGCATCTGTGCCTGACATACCATGTAAGAGGAAAATACCAGAAGGGAAATTTGAGCAGACACATCTGCAGGATGTGCAAATCAAGCACAGAAATGAGGAATTTGGCAAGTCTCTCAGGAAATGATGATAGTGATTTTTTTTCATCTCATGCCTTTTACTTGTTTAGCCAGGACACTATTTCCTATTTCAAGACATTTCCACACTGTGTATCTGCTGGGAATGTAAACACAATCCAGGATTCAGCTACTGCTTTTTCAGGAGAGAAACATCTGCTTTCCAATGTCACCACTGGCCAGGGCCCACATGGGGAAGCATTTGGGGGAGGAGCAACCAGCCTGACATGAGCTGGATGGACTGAAGCTCCGTGTTGAGTTCATGCTGTGTGAGCAGGGCAGGAAAGCTCTCTTTCTTCTTAGCTTACTTTCCATCCCATGCAGTTGAGGAATTAGGCTTGGAGTATTCCTCTGGATGACCTCTGATGTAGTCATGTTTGGTTGCTTCCTCCTGCAAGCAAGGCATCGCTGCAGCCCTGTGAAGCTCTGTGTTTGGAAAAGGGTTCACACCTTCCTGCTGTGGAAAACACAAGGCACACAGAGGGGAGGTGTGTGGGGACTGGAGGGGAGAAGCTGGGATGCAGTGGCTCTGGAACCAGCAACTCAGCCAAGGCTTGCAAATGGCAAAGAGGGGAGAACATGTCCAAAGCATGGGGGAAAATAAGTGTCATGACCTGCTCACCTCTCAGGGTGAAGAAAAAAAACATGATTAGTGATGCAAAGGATGTAATTTTTTCCATAGGAGTTAATATAACTGAGGGTGGAATGAATGCATTCAGGGACTTACAAGAAGTACACGGGAGCAGTATCTATGGCTTGGAGGATGGAGACAATGCGGACAGAACCATCAAGTAAAAGTTTTCAGAGGCTGACTTTTAGGAACAGAAAGGTCTCCCCTGCTTTTCCCATGAGGCTGGCAACTTAATGTGCATCTACTTGCAGGAGATATTATCCTGTCTCTCCTGAATGATGACTTATTTATTTTTGTCATCATCGTCTTCAGGTGAATAAGTCCCAGTAAAGCCAATATGATGAAAGGGATGGAAAAACAGATCAGTGATGGAAGTTAGCAGAAACTCATGGGTGTTGAGCCTCCAAAACTGCAGGCAGAGAGAGGCCAGGGAGCAGAGCATTGCTGTGCTTCCCAGCCTGCCTTCCCCTCTGCAATGGACCTGTTTTCCATATAGAAAAGCAGGTTTCCTAAGCCCTCAGCATCCCACACTGGTTACTTCTTCAAGGTGGCAGCAAGTGAAAGAAGGAGGGCAGAAACCCCTTTCTGCCTTCACAGGATAGTGATGAAGAGTGAAGATCCTTGCTCTTGATGCCCACCACAACTGTTGTACACTTTGTACTCAGCACCACAGTTAAAACCCATCAGACAGAGTACAGGCTGTGCAGGTACTTTAGATTTTTTTGCTTTGGTTTATAACTTTTGCCATTAATATCATCTCACTTGGTGCTCCCTGTGCTCTCCTCACTTTGGCATGATGCTATCAAAGCACTTAGCTGTCCTCTTTAAAGTCTGTCTCACAGTGCAGGTATTTGACCCCTTCCCTGACTTTACATCTCTGCTGCATTTTCTGCTTCCGCAGAGTCATGCTCTCTCCCACTGCAAAGCTGTGTGGGGATGTGGTAACTTTACATCCCTTGAAGGTTTGGCCCTAAAAATCCACCCAAAAGGGCTGCTGAATTTGAAAAAAATCCCAAGATTGCTGTTCAAGCTGTCCTCCTTCCCCTCTGCCTGGTCAGTGTATGGGTGCCTCCTTTGCTTCATGTTGCCCCCTCCAAGGTGAATGGAGAAGGTTGCCCCTTCTCCATGGTCTATTTCTGTCTCACTAGATTCTGGCACCGATCTGTGTTAAGGAAAACAGAATAAATTAGGACTGATGCTCCTAAATATAAATTCATGATGGGCTGATACAAGAAAATTCTGCCATTTACTATTACCTAGCAGATGTCACCATGCCTTGCCAGCTTAGCCAAAGCACACTGACTCTCCAGCTGACAGATTTTGCAGCCAGGTATCCTAAATTTAAACTAGCATCAATGCCTGTTGGATGGTGACCTCTGGCCAGTGCCCAGCTGAGTACCCACAGACCATGCCTGCACTTTCTCAGACACCATGGAAACTGGGACTTGGGGTCACTGCCCCAGGCCCTTGATGAAATGGTCTTAAATGAGTTCTGGAGTTAAAAACTTAACACATCATTTCACACAGAGAACCTTAATACATCCTGTTAATTACCCACACAAGAATAAAATTGTGATAATTAGAAGATCAGATAATGGTGTCTGGGAAATACCAGAGCAACTACAGCAGAAATGTTGGTTTAGTAATGAATGCATGTTAAATAGCCTTAAATATCTTATTAACAGCTGGGATGTGATTCCCAGCACCAGACTCAGTGTGCTAACAGCAATGAAATACATGGAGCTCTAAGGTGAAATGGATATTTTTGCATTTTTTTTTTTAATTAGTGCAATGAAATCTCACAGAAAAAGGTTTTTCACATCTTTTTTTTCAGCATGAAAGAGTTTATATTTTTCAGCATGGTGAAAATCACTGAGTGAGTTAAGCTCCTCACTGTTATTTAACTTTACCTTCCCAAGAGATGTGGGGAAAAAACTGAAAACCAGAGCAAGGAAGAAGAAAGGATGTGGCATCACTGCAGGAAATTGCCTTTAAGAAGACATCAAATAGAAAATTCCACAGTAGAAAGATCTTGCGCTTTGACTTTGCCCTCAGCTCAGAAATCTTCTGGGAAAAGAGCAGTAGAGAAATCCATGAAGTGGGTAGGAATGAATCAAATACTGTACCTGTAGCAGGGGAGTAGGGCACATCCTCTAACAGAGACAAGCTGTTGGAGCAGTTGCTTTTTCTGAAACACCTGGATTCACACCTGCTGGAAAAGTGAGTTAAACTCAGGCAATTACAAATCTGTTTTTGAAGCTTTAGCTGGACTGCTGTAGGATATTCAGGAAAACAAAGTCTTTCCCATCAAGAGGTGTAGATCAATATGAGCAACGTTTAGAGTAAGTAATCTGTGACTAAACCAAAACCAAATAATGACAAGAGCAGCATCACTGGTTTTAAGCCTCCTTAAATAAAACCAAAGGAAAGAAAGAGGTAGGAACAGCAACCACTGAAGCAAATGGAGGGTTATCCATCTCTGGAAAAGCTACAAAAATGTTCATCACAACAGCCAAAGCCACTCCTGCAGACAGATTTCCAACTCCAGTTTGCCCCAGCTCCCAGCATGTCTGGCCACAGATGGGTGAGCTCCCACTAGGAAGGACAACCTACCATGTCTGGTTCCATTTTGCTGAATGTGATACCATTAAAACTTGTCTGTCAGAGGAGGAATTACTCTTTAAGTTATTTGCTGGCTGCTGAACAGCCCTCTGGCCAGACCTGGCACTGTGGCAGTACTGGGTAAGTGTCTGAAAAACACAGCTCAGTTTTTAACCCAAATACTCTACAGATTCTGAAGGGGTTCAGAAACCACACAAGCAAACAAGCTGAAGAAACTTCACACAGTCCAGGAAAAAACTGTAAGTCTGTCATTGAAGATGATGGGCCATGGCAAAGGATGTTGCAATTGTGTTCACCAGACAAATTCACTCTATGGAAGGGATGCAGCCAGGAGTGTCTTCACAGCACGACCGTATGTGCACAACCAGGACTAAGGTCTTCTTATTGCAGGGAGTTCTACTGTTGCTCCCTGGAGAAACACTTTGTCTTCCTGTCCAAAGCCTGTTATTAAATTACCAAGTTCTTTGCAGTTGGGAAAAAAGAGTTCATTGTGACTGTTCCTCAAAGCTTGTGAAACATAAGAAACGCTGAACAGCCTTTCTTCAGCAACTGTAGGTACTGCCTATAGATTAAAATAGGAACATTTTCTAGGGATTCATTCCGGGTTTTTCTTAAATTACTGAAGGCTGTGAAGTTGCCAAGCGCTTTCTCTGCTCCGGACATACTTTGATAGCCAACTGGCAAAATATAAGAATTATAGGATAGGGATCAAGCTATTTAATCATTAGCACTCTGTGTCTCCAGCCCATGATTCTAAAGGTAACATCAGTCAGTTCTTAATTAAAAAGTGATACAATTTCAAACTTGTTAGCCAGTGTTTTGGGTTGGGTGAGACTGAAGAAAGGGTACTTTCCAACTGAGGATTTCTTCGGCTCAGCAGATTTCTGTCCAGAATATTTTGTCTACTGTAACATTTTTTGAGAGGCTACTGAACTAAAAATGGGCTTTGGACAAAGGAGCAGCATTTATATATCTGTGAGGGTTACCTATAAATGGATCCAACATTCCAGGTTGTGACCTGATGGACTCCCTGTGATTACCCCAGGGATTTCTCCTTGAAGAGCTCATGCACTCAGGCTGGTCAGAGGCATCCATGGCACAGCCAAGGCTCTGTCACCCATGTCTCCTAGACCAAAGATAATATTTCCAAGTTAAAGCCAACCCTTCACTTTGGACTGAAACATATCTACATAGTATATCAAGTGTTTTATTTTCCTGATGTTGCTATGGAAGAATGAAAATTGGTGAGTGATTCCAACAAAGAATAAAGCAGCAGGATTAGTTCTGCTTCTTGAAAACTGTAGTCCCCAGTCAGCTCTTGGAGATCTGAGAAGGAGACACCAGCCCCAGTAAAAGGGGAAGGGACAACATAATAGGATAGCAAATAGCAAATGGTAGCAGTCCAGTCACATCACTACAGTCTCCTCAAGATGAAAGATTTCACAAGTCAGGGGACACTGCCCTTAGCTCAGTGAATGCCCAGGGGGAAACTGGGCATAGAACCACATGGGCTTACAGATATACACCTGTGTATATGTATATACACACACATATATACGCATATATGTGTGTGTCTGTGTCTTGTCTGCATCCATGTCCCAGGTGCTTTCTTCATGATATCTCAGTATACACTGAATATCTGCCTACACTCTTTATAATACTTGTTATGTCTCTTTCACACATCCCTGAACATGTGAAATTCAAAGCCAGGGCTGGAGCTTCCACTAGCCTGAGGCAGCTGGGCCCTTTCCGAGGAAGGGGCTGTAGTAAGTAGGAAATCCAGTGTTTAGTCCCAATGCTAAAGCGAGTGAAGAAAAGGTGTTCTTGCAGCTTCCTTAGAACAGGAAAAACATAAAGGTCCAGCACATAGAATCCAAATACAAAGGCCCCAGTCTCATCAACTTAGATTTTGCAGGCCTCTATTCCAGTGACACTGGGAGATGAAGTGCTAGTACCCAGTCCCAGGCAGCAGACCTTGGGTATGTGCCCATCCTCAGGAGAGAGACAGCAACTCAGAAAGTCCCATGCCCAGCATTTCATTTTGGCTGGCTTTGGAAGCCTCCAGCACAGCCTAGGGGCTTTCTGCATCTCTGTCCAGCAGTAATGACCCCTACTGACCCTGTGCATGGATACATGCACCAGGCTGCCTTTGCAGGGCTGTGGCAAGACTGTAGCAGCAAAGGGACATGAGCCAGACACCTGCCTGATCCATCCCATCCCTCTTTTGGATTTCCTACATTTTTCTGGTGCCAGGAGGAAATAATCCAACCAAAATATGCTCATCAGTGAGCAATCTACCTCAGTCAAATGTTCAGAGCCAAGACAGGCTCTCGGCCACAGCAACATCAACTTCTGTACAGCAGCCCTAGGAGTCACAAAGCACAGCCTGGGAAGGGATCTCTCCTGAACTTGCAAAGTGCAGAACAAATTAGCCATTCCCATCAGCTACACAGGATCAGTTCAGTGGAATCATTTATCAGGTAAGCACCATTCACTGTTCATTGATTTATCTGTTCTCAGGGAACCCCACTGTTTCCAGATGGATATGTGATCACAGCACCACTTCCCACTCTAAAGCCATGTGCCTTGCCTCTTACCCCAACACTAAACCTAAGGCACAAATCTTTCTAATTCATTGTGTTTCTGACACATTCCTGGGTACTGCCAACAGCTTTGTAGGACTGGGCTTCAGTAGTAGTATTCTTCCAGTGTTATCCTCCTCAAATGAGGTGTGCTATGTCTGATAAAACTGGAGTACAGAGAATGAAATAACACTGTACCTGGCCAACTCTTTGTCAGAAGTTACTGCACATCTGTTTTGCAAAACCTAAGGTGGCTTTCAAGCTGCTTCTGGTACAACAGAACATGCTGCTACTGGAGCATGATGTAGGCTACTGGGTTATAATACATGCTGACAAAGAAATGTAAAGCAATAAAAAGATTAGTAGTTATAAGGCACTAAGCAGCAGAAGTAAAATGGACTGATTAAAAGTCTTTTTAAGCTGTCCCATCATGGTTGTTTCATTTGAAAGCCATTTACTGAAAATGAGCATATCCTCTCTAATTTGTGCTCCTTCTCAGGGGATTATCATCTCCTTGGCACAGTTTGCACTGCCTGTCTGCATGTGTGATGGGGCAGAGCACACCTTTCAGGGCTACCCCATCTGCACCAAAGAGGCAACATGGGAGTTCAGGGTTGAGCTACTGATAGTTTACACATTTAGTCCTGCCTGGAGCCACAGCTGCCCTGCATTCCCCATTCTGGGTCACACCAGGGCCTCCACAGCCAACTGCACCATGTGAAAGCATTGCTGAAGAGGTGAAAGGTCTGGGAATATGGGGCACAAGAACTAAAAGCCTGCTCTTGATAGGTGTCCCAGCACTTGTCAATGGTCTCAAAGGGAAATCTTTGCAAAGATTATATAATCTAGCCCAGTATTTCTGGTATCTCCTTTTATGGGTGCTGCTGACTTTGTGTTACGTACTACAATGTATGTGGAGTATTCCCATGCAGCCTTTCACACCAGACATGAGTGAGTTCTGTTCCTGCTCTGAGTGAAGCCAAAGCAAACCAGGTGCAGCCCAGGCTATGCAGTGGCAGAAAGCTCAGGAACACTGTGACCACAGTGACTTGGCTTCTCGTTAGGTATTGGTTTGGCTGGTGACAGGAGAGATTTTCCATGTCACATCAATCTGCAAAAGACTTGGACTCACATCCTCAGAGAGCCAAAATCATGTGCCTAGTGGAGGGTTTTCTGATCTGCCAAGCTCTTCGGTTTGTGTCTGTTCAGGCCTCTGAGACAAAGACATTTGTGAGTTTGCAAATTCAGAGACCCCTTTCTAAAATGCTTGTGGGGGTGTTTTCTGCTGAGTGCTCTTCTGGGGTAAGCAGGGACAAGTCTGAGTCTAAGGGCCCTTCAGGGAAAATGCTCAGCTACACTTCCACATGCAGAGGGGGTCTCCAGTGGTTGTAACCGTGACAGTATAGCACACAGTAAGGAAAAAATTTTGTAAGCAAGACACAAAATTTTGAGGTCTAAATCAGATTGAATCTAGAAGCCTATAAGCATCAACTGTCTAGATGACAGTGTTACATAAAAGAAGCCTCAACATACACTTTTAATTATTTTGCACTTCAGTAGCAACTGGAAACCTCAGTGGAGTCATGCTCCAGCATGCCAAGCACTATATTAATAAATGTCATGGGCTGGTCCTTACCCCAGAGAACCCAGTGTACAGAGACAAGGCATATTCTAAGAAGGAAGCAGAGATGCAGAGACAGATGACATGACTACCCCAAGGCCAAACAGTAGGTGGTTGGTGGGGCAGAGATTTTCCAGCACCACACTGCTTTCAGACCTCAAAAGTTCTGGCTTTGTGCACCATCAATTGGCAGTGGTCAACCACAAAGCCCTGCTTAGTACCTAAAGGTCAAATTATGTTTTTGTCCCACATTCCAATATCTTTTTGGAGGAGACAGGAGATTTTTTTCTCTATTTTTTTTTCTCATAGTCTTAATTTTTTTGGGTGTTTGTTTGGTTTTTTTTTTTTGGTTTTTATTTTCTTTTTTGCTAAGGAGGCTTCTATAACTGCTTACAGAGACAAAAAATAAAAGACAGGTATCTAGCTCTGTCCTCATAATATCCCTGGGTACACATCCCCCATGTGGTGAAAATACAGGCATTCACCAAGAAGCAACATTTGTCTGTCCACTCCTAGAATGGGACACCAGAACCTGTGTCCTGTGTCTTTGTACATAAATACACTCACTGGGCAGAAGCACCTGGATTTTTTAACTTTATTATAAGTGCCTAAGACCTTTCAGAACAGAGGAGATAAGAAGCAGACCTAAAGCCAGTCAAAAGGATTGCAAACAGCTCCATGCCCAGCTTCAAAAACCTGATGGAAAACATCAGCCAGGTAGAGGCAGCTTGGAGACCACCTACCTTGTCCATCAGTGTGTCCTGAGCTTTCTGGTAACATTGCACCAGCCACAGACAGAACAGGAGGCACAAGAGTGCAGGGAGCTTCCTCAAGAAATGCAGGGATGCAGCAGCATCCATCCTGCAATCATTTCAGCCCATCAAATCATTTATCTTCTGGTAATTAATGTTTAAGGAAGACTGTTATTGAAAAACAGCTGTGGTCCAGAGCCCTTTAAGCATTCTCAGTCTCTGGGTTCAGGGTCATGAGACAATGCCTCACATTGCACCAGGCTCACTGCCAAGGCATCAAGAGGGGATGAGTTAAGTGTAACTGCAAAGTGCTGGCCCAGCTCTCTGTAGATTCTGCAGTCTATGTCCAGGCTTGGACACCAAGAATCACCCCTCCATGTGCAACATAAAACAGTGTTTTATAAGAGTGTGAGGATATTTATTAGTGGCACTCCACAGCTCAAACACACAAAAAAATTATTTGCTTTCTTTGGACATAAATACTAACCCAGCTGAAGCTTACCCCCTCAGCAGGTGCTAGTGATACACTTGGCTTTCTGGACATGTTCTGGAATAAAAAGTAGTGTTATTAATTACCTACAATCAATGTATTCATTACATTATGTGGGACCTGGATGTTTCTGTTGTTCATTTTCAATTAAATAAAAAAATGCGTTTATTGCAGAATTTAGCAAGTCAAATGAGTTTCTTATGTACATTAAATGCTCTTCCAAGATTCCTCTGTTCTTGCAATGTCCATTGAGGACAGCAAACACGAGGAATTGCTTACACAAGGATGTAAATGAAAGACAGGTCCTTAGCACTGTAGCTAACAGGCCACCACCTAAAATAACCCATGATCCTCATTAGACTGGACAGATTTACAGAGGTGAAGATGCCAAAGTAGCTTGTGGAGTATCTTGCTCGTACCAGGCATGACACTGGAGAAATGCCTCACGTGTTGCCTGTTTCAGCAAGCAGAAACAACAACCTGTTTTCTAGGTTGAGGAATGATGGAGATTAGAGGCTGACTTGAGCTGCCACAGTAACAATCTCAAACGAGGCAAAGGAAGTAAAGTTAAGGTGGTGAAATTGATTTTTCCTCTTGTTAACTACATTAACACAAAATTACTGAATATGATTGCTATTAGACAAGGAGTAACAGTTCTTTAGTCTGATGGTCCAAATTCACTTCTAAAACAGGCAGAAGCACTGAAAACAGCACCAGTAACAACTAAGAGGAAAAAAAAGAGACAAAACAGCTGCTGTATGTATATGGCTTACATAAAAAAGAAAGGTGTTACAGATTTGTTTGTTACAGACATTTTTGAAACAGAATGGAACATGATGTATGTAATGGTTGTACTGAATGCTGGACAATTGTAAGGTTAAATTCATATTGTATTGACTCCTGACTGCCTTAAACAGGCACACTGACTGGAAGATGGGGACTGGGATCTCAGGTAGATCATTTCCTGGAAAAATCTGAGTTCCTCTACCCTGAATTTTTCACCCCATTCACCAGACATCCCAGGCTCAAACACTGAGGAAAACTACTACTATCTTTTTAACCCAGAGCTTAGACTATTCCTGGTTCAAATCTGCTGTCTCAGCACAAGACTTTAAAGTGGGGGTTTGCCATCACAAAATGAACTCTGAAGTGTCCTGGTGTGGGTACCCCTCAGTCTTTCCTGTTTACAGAAACAGGAACCAGTGCCTGAAATTACCTGTTCAGGGCTAGAAGACTGGGTTTTATCCTGTGCATAAATGATCACTTTATAAAAAGCAAAGGATCCAACATGAGGGACAGAGTGCTTGCAGTGTCTTTCTCAGCTCCCTCAAGAGTATTCTACTTCATTCCTGGTGGCTGGGGCATTGTCCTGGGAAGATGTGCAGTTTCAGATTTGCTCAGGCAGAGGAGTCAGTTGAGCCCTTGGACTCCCACATCCCAGCCCAAACCATCTACCTACTCACTGCAGCCAGCAGCCATGTGCTGGGCTGCAATGCCTGAGCCTAATCTTGCAAAGAACTTTTAGCTCCTCAAACAAAGCAGCTCTTTGTGGATGTCAAAGCATCAGCTCTTCCCAAAAGGTTAAACAGGGCCTTGACTCCTTCAATTACTTGGCTTGGAGACAATGAGCTTTCGCAGGCTAAGCAAAGCTCTGCATGTGAAAACAGCTGAGCTGACATGTATTTAGTGTGTTGCTGGTTTCTCCTCCCAGAGGGCTTTGATCAATGTTCAGAGAGCAGGTAAAATGCACAGCCCATGCCCAGATGCCAGTGGCAGTTCCAACAAGACACTCTGGCAAGAAATCCTCCTGATTGGATAAAAGTGGGAGGTCTGTGATGCAAATAATGAAAGCCACACAAATGCTCCCATCTGTTGATCTAATGAACTCTTCTGATGGATCCTCATTGAGTTTTCTCTTTGGTTTTACACCACTGGAGTAACACATTTTCTCCATTTTCAATGCCAAGACACTAAAGCATAGAGAAACTTGGTGAAAGCCATAAAGCAAATCTACCATGCTAGAAAAGAACTTCAAACTTTCAGCTCCTATTTGTTATTTCCCTTCATTTTCTCCCTTTGGCCTTACTACTTCTTGGTGCACTGAGAGCAGGGAGTCCTGTGAAGCTACTAGGAAATACGACTGGAGACCACATTACTCCAGTCCCACCTGTCTAATCAAGTCCATCTTCTGTGTTCCTTGAGAGCACTGGAATGCACAGGGTGACCTTGGGGGTGCAGAAAATCCTAAGAGATGTCTTGAATGGTCAGTCCTATTTCAGGTCATGTCTTTGTATTACAGTGCCATCTTTGGGATTTAGAAAAACTGGTTGCACACACTGGACATAGAGAGGCACAAAGGGGACAGTAATACCAGCAAATAAAATGGGCCCAGGCCCATTCTCTGATCCTGAGGACAATGACCTGCCACAACAGATCTGTCTGGTTCAGCTTTTTGCAGCAGGGTGGCAACATCCAAAACACTGTGAGACTGAGTCCAAGCTAATTCCCAAGCTGTGGGATGAATATTGTCTGAAAGTCCAAGCTGACTTAGCTCCAAACCTATTCGGGTGCAAACCATGCTAGGCACAGCAGCAGATCAAGAAGACTCCACAGACACCACGTGAGCCACAGCAGCAAACCTTCTTCATCAGTGGAGAGGGTGTCTAGTCCACCTCTGAGTGCACACAGAGGCTGAGAACAGGATTGTCTCTGCCAGAAAAAGGCATTTTCATTGCCAGGCTGTCTCACAACAGCACTCTCTTACTCACTGTAGCCACACCTGTGATGCCCTCTACAGAAGGAACCCTCTACACCAGGACTCCCCAGCCTGCTATTCCCAAAGTCACACAGATTATAACAGCAGTGCTGACTTCAAATCAAGATGATCTGAGGCTGAAGATGATCTGAGGTTGTTTGCATGATCTTGTCCAGCATCAGAGCTTTGGAAATGGTCAGCTGCAGAAAACTGACAGTCACCTGCACCATGAAGAGTCAGTAACATCTTCAAATAATGTAGCTGACAGCAAAGGGAGGGTTTGCTTGTGCCCTCACTGCTGGGGCACTCATTTGTCTTTTCTGGTTAATGAAAAGCACTGAATCAATATTTCTGTTAAAAGAACTGTTGCAGCAACAACACAGAAAACAACATTACAAAGAGAAAATCCAGGCAGGACAGATATTTCCAAAAGCTCAGAGCATCTTGGTAGATCAGATTGAGAGCAGGTTAAGCTCAGTTGTGGTGGCAAAAGGGATTGGATTGATATGAAAATGAATAAATTGTATCAAACCTACTAGAAAGCTACTGAAGAGCATCCTATTTCTATTTCATAGAGGCCAATGGATCCAATTCATAGCCAAATTAGCAACCCAGACAGTGAACTACCCATCCAGACCAGAAGCTATCTTTAAACACAGCAGGAGCTCTGTCTTGCCTTCAGACCATCCCAGATCTCTGGGGGTGAGTGTGAGGAGGCAAGAACAAGAAGTAAAGAAATGTACCATGAAAAAATGTAAAGCAGTCTACAAAGTTTAGTCTTGTGGACTGACAGTGGAAAAGAGATCATAAAAGAGAATAACCAAAGTGCACTGACAAAAAGGAAACAGTTGACCTTGAAAAGATAAATAGATTTAATGATGTTGTGAAAGTATCTGTAATTTATGATGTCAGTCTGCTGCTTTATAGCATATGAACCAAGGTGAATAATTTTTTTGTTTTGAATTCCTCTCTTTCTTAAAACCAATCTTCCCTGGTTTTATTTGGAACATTCTTAAATAGAAAGGACAAGATCTGAGATTTTGCCAAATTCTCTTTCAAAGTGGCAAATAAGTATTTTACCTTCTGATATGAACCACAACTTGTACAAATAAAAATTGGTCACACACAGTGCAAAGAAAGGCAAAAAAACATATCTGTGCTTAAATTTCTTCACCAATGTAGTTGCATGCTTTGAAAACTGGTTTAGAGAACTACTTAAGCAAAACCATGTTCAAATTGATTTCAACAACCCAATCAATTTCACAATATCAACAAGCTTTAAACTGTGGTACTTAAATCAGCACAAAACTGTCTGTGGAAGATGCTTCAGAGCTCCTATAAAAATGTCCCTGGTTTATCAGCAAACTTCTGACATATACATGTGGAAGACCCCTTGAAAACATGGGCTTAAGCAAGCCAAAGCAGAACTGCTAACAGCTAAGATAGAGCCGCTTCCTAGCTACTAACTGCAAAACCATTTCCCTTTGGAAAGACCAGGAGCATTTTCAGAAGAGACAGCCTCTCCCAGCTTCCCATCTCTCTCTGAATCTGTGTTGGCAAATTTGTCCCACTTGTGTTTCTCAAAGAGCAGCAGAGGCTGCTGCAGGTGGGCTGGCTAGCTGGGACATCAAACTGCCTGCTGGAGCAGCTAAGGGGAGTAACCCATAATGCTGGATGGAGCTGATGACTGAGCAGCTAAAGCACCCAAAAATTCTCCATCAAGATTCAGTGAAACACCCACCACTTCATGAAAATGGGCAGGCCAAGTCCAACTCCTCAGTTAAAATACTTGCATTTGTGGAGCCCTCTTAGCTTATTTAATCAGTTCATAGAAAGTTTCAGAAGAAACTCAAGTTCATAAGCTGGGTTTTCGAGACAGAACAGCTGTCTTGAAAAGATCACCAACAGCTTTGCCTGGCTGAGAATATGGCCTTGTTGAAGTCCAGCGCTGGTCCCAAGGATCCTGTGATCCCTCAGCCAAAGTGGCTTATGCACCTTCCCTTCTGGCTCTTTGTTCTGAGGTCCAGCCATATCTCTGCAGCAAAGCCTTTCCCTACCCCAGTTTGGTCAGCACTGTTTTACAGAATGGGACAGAGGTCCCTGCTTAAAAACACCTTCCACTGATTGAAAAACATGGATGAGAAAATCCCAATCAAAACCACTAACTGTGAAATTCCAGTGTCATCTGAGGCTACCAGGTAATTCTCTGAGGTGTCCTCCACTTCTCTCCACATCTTCAGAGATATAGCAAAGACAGTGGGGACAAACCAGCCAACTGGTCTCCAGGTTGATCACTCAGCACTTCTGGATGTCTGTTCCTGAGAGCAATCTGACCCCAAATAGGTGTTTTTAAACAGATTACCAAGTGCTGTGCCTGTCTGTCAGTGATGGCCAAGGTGCAGGACTGTGCTGTCACAGCAGCCTTGTGCCCACCATGAGAAAGAACTTTTCTTCATGGGCAAATTTGCCTACCTACAGATTACACACAGAAAGTTATACACAGCAGAGTAAAATCTCTCCTTGTTTTTAGGCTGAATTCTTCAAAAATCACTCTAACTACAAAAAGCTGAACTTTGTGTGTCTGTAACAGACACCTCAAGAAAAATAAGAACCCACAGCAAACTTGGAAGACTTCTGCCACTGTGACACCTTTACCACCATCAAACTGGACCCCCAAGTGCCACAGCCTATCAGCTTCTCACATTTGTTACTTGTTAAATTCTCACAAACATTTTCTTCACAATTAAGCCACAATACTAAACTTTTTATCTTCTGAAACAGGGAATTAGGGAATTGCTCCTATTCCTAAAATGGAAAAAAATGAAGCAGATTTTAAGTGACTTTCAAAATCACACAGGAAAGTCCAGGTAAGAGCTGTTCAGTTCTACTAGTCCAGTGGTCTAACTGTAGAACCATCCTTCCTTCCAGACACTCTACTTTAACAGGAAGCTGAGATAATGAAGAGGTTTTTCAGTGCTGCTGTCTCCCACTGTTGTCTGCTCTGCAGGGCAGGAAGCACCACTGTTATTCTGCACTGGGCAATGCCCATGCACACATGTCTGCAGTGAAAACACAGCTAGCATCAGCACCCACAGCCAAGAACACTGCTGATGAGATAGCACATTGAAACGTATGCCCAGGGTGTTTGTGATCAGCAGGGCTGTAGATCTCTGCTCCTGGAATCAGTCCATTGCAGAGTTTACAGTCTTCAGCTGCCCATATCCTGGCTTACTCTCATTCTTGGATCCCAGCTGCTCTGTAGCTGTGTGGCAACATTTTGTCTTGTGTGGGGTAAAACAGGGACACAGAGAAATGTCCTTTGCAACACATCACATGAATGGGCACTCTTTGCCTCCATTCCCACTTCCTCAGTTGACTTAAATGACATACATCCTACAGCAAATAAAAAGACATGAAGGCCCTATCTGCTGCCATAGCCCTGGGAGGAGGAATGCTGGAGACTCCAGGATGAGAAGAAAAAACACTAAAAAATCCTGTGTCTGGATGCACATTCAGTTTCTTTGTGCAGACCTTCACTGGGGTTCCAGGACTGCCCCGGCCTCCAGGACTGTCCCAGGTGAGCTTGTGACCCTCTGCGCATTGGAGCTCGCACAGGTAAAATTCCTGCTGCCTTCCAGTGGTGTCTGCATTTTCACAGCGTACAAAACAAACAGATCCCCACTGGCATGAAGAGGCCTTTCTGCCAAAAGGCTCAATCACAGGAGCAGTCTCATCGGCCTTGCGGGGGCCGATCCGATGAGTAAGGACTAGTCCCATGAGTAAGACCCACGGGACTGGACGCAGCTTGTCATTCATTCTTCAAGTGCGTGCAGGCCTGCTAAAGCTGACCTATAAATTGGGAAAGAACACAAGCAGTAATGGGTATACTGTCCTCTCTTCTAAGGCAAATCCTGGGATGCCTGAGGCATCTTTCCTCTTCTTTCCCATCAAATTTCCTTGGTTCCTCCAGGAGGCCGCAAACTTGGGTTTTGTGGCCCTTGATTGAAATGAGAATATAATCTGATAATTTAGAAGAGCCCCACCAATTTCCCAAACACTGCTTGCTCTCCTTGCTTTATCTGGAGTCCCTCCAATGCACTAGTCAGCATGCTAAAGCCCTAACATGTACTTAGAAACAGTCTCCTTTAAAAAATGCATGCAAAAGTGTTAACACCAGCATGGTGAGAAGAGCCAGAGCAGGGGCAGCAGGCAGGCAACACCACTGGCTTTCCTCTGTTGAGATATTCCCTTTCATTTTTTGGAGTGAGAGCTGACCTCTTGTCAGAGCTCTTTGGATGAATCACTTTTCCTTTAGAAATGTTTTTACTGATTCTACAACTATGGAATAAACTCAGAGAAGGAGAGTTTGCTGGAGGGAGGTGTGTAATTCACCTTCCCTGCTCTTTCAGTAACTCATTCCCACAGGTACATTTACAGTAACATATGAGCACTGTGTGTGAGTAGAAACACAACTGTTGCTTCTGCAGTGTCAGCAGCACCAAATGTGAATGAGAAACAAACAAAAGCATGTTGTAAATGCTGGTTGAGCACAGAATGCCCTAAGATTGGAAGCACTGGAATTTGCCGTGTATTAAACCACAGAGAATATGTGTTTGCATTCTTCCTACGTATCTTGAATTGCTATTCTTAGATTCATTATCACCAAATAGCATATGCATGCAATATTATCATCATATTACCATCATATGATCAGCTCCTGGTTGTACACACAATCATTTAATTTCCTGATCTCTCTGAAATACCTTCTGCTACATGGCTGACACAGAACAAAACTGAAGAGAGAAAAGATCAGTGAGGACACTGACCTAGTAAAAGGTTTGCTGAAGCCAGTCTGTTTACCAGGGATTACTACAATGTGCTGATTAAAGAGATTATGATTATCTCTTTCTAAGAGATTTATCTGCTGTGATTGTGTGTACATAAATGCTTCACTGCAAGCAGCTAGAGGAAAAGCTGTAGTCAGATAGTACCAGATCCACAACCAAAGTATTTGGGATAAGTAGTAGAAAATCTCTTAGGAAGTAAAGAATATCTAGCCAGATGCCACTGAATCTTGGCTGGGAAAGATGAATATTTCATCTGATAAAGCCAGTGCCCAATCTCCATCTGGCAACTACTGGCAAAACTCCAGTGACTGGCTGAAGAGCTGGCCTACATTCAGCAGAAATCCCATCTTTCCCTTCTGCTTCTGAAATACACAAGGCAGAAGTCAGGAAACCTAGCAAAGAGTCAGAAGTGAGCCAATGGCTCATGTGGGTTAAGGTGGACTGCCATAAATCAGCTTTCAGATTAGGCTTCGAGAAACCCTCTGGGACTACAATGACGCAAGATGCCACGCACACAACACAGCTGTGGCAGGTCATAGCCAACCTATAGTGCTGCAGACGTGAAAAAGGGGGGAAATCCAGACACACACCTTTTTACAGAATTATTAGTCCATGTATTACCTAAGCTTAAAAAAAAAAAAGAATTAAAAATTGTTTGAAAATTAAAGGTCAAACAGATGTGATGTCAAATTCACATCAAGTAAAAATCTCAAGAGACTCCATGGCTGACCCTGAAGGGGCAGAAGGGCCACCCCAAGTGATTTGGATGCAGGCAGCCAGGGCAGAGATTCTGGCAGTGGCTCCATGCTGCCCTGATGGAGCAGCTGCAGCTCCACGACATAAGTTCCTCCAGCAAAGCTTTCCCTGTGAGCAGGATGCTTTCACAGTTGATTGCTACTCTTGGAGTCACTGGGGGATGGAACTGCTTAAATTGGGGTGTTGCAAAAACTGTGACTTCAGAGCAGACCCGTGACAGCCAGTTGTTTGTGATCATCTTTTCTGGCATTGCTACATGGAAAAGGTCTCCTTTAACTCCAGGCTCTGGCAGAACATCTCTAACAAATTTAGCCACAGTGGTTCAAGGCATCCCCTTTTATCTTGCAGCACATCCAGACAGATGGGGCTCACAAGAGCACCCCAGCTGCCCAGCCCATGCACAGGGGATTAGCCTGTCACACACACAGGCACTGAGACCAGCTGAAGGCACCACACTCTGCCACCATGTCACCTCATCCATTGCCTGACAGTCTGGGGGGATGGCAACGGGGAGAATGGTGCTGCAACATGATTTAGTGACCAAAATCACCCTGGCCAAGCCAAGAGCTGCAGTGCACACTGCTTGCTGATGGAGGTATGGCAACATGGTGTTCACAGTGCCCCCAGCTCCTAGAGAGTCACACCAGGGAGGGGTCACCCACAACAGAGGTCACTGACAGCCCAAGAAGCAGCAGCCACATTCATTATGAAAGAAAAGCAGCCAGACAGCCAGAGGAAATGTCAGTGATCATCTTCAGTGCAGCATTCCAGTTCTCACCTCAGGAGAGATGGAAAGATAGATCTTAGGTTCTCAGTTTCTAGACCTTGCTCCTATGCCTGTCTTTTAACACCTCTCTTTCCTGGGTAACCCTATCCAGCTGCCCCAGAGACAGGCTCCTCTTAGGCTGTGAATCTTGCTGGCAAGAGCGGTGCTACTCCAGCCTTGATCTGAGCTCTGGGACACAAGTCAGGTAAGGTGGTTTCAGACATAATCCTCTCGTCATCACTGATTTTCCTGTCTGCTTGCACTAACTGGTGGCAAGTCTCAGATGACCTGCACCACAGAGGGAATCAGTGTTCACCTTTCCCTTTCCAGACCCTTTCAACAGCCCCTACTTTGGACTTCTGTGTCCCCACAGCAGAGCATCACAGTAAATTCAGTTTCTACCCTTCCATGCTTGCCCAAATCTGTTCTCCAGAAGACCAAACTGTGGAACTTTATTTTCCTTGTGCTTGCACTGGTATAGAATATATCAACATCTGCTAGCAAGCCTTCTGATAAAAGGAGACCCTTGCAATAAGAGTTTCTATCACTGGATACAGAATTTTATTAGAATGAGAAAAAAACCAAATTATTGACACTCTTCTGCTTCTCTCCATGCTCCTGCTGGGTACATACCCAAATTACTCCCATCTGCCACCCTACTTAAAAATTTAAAAGCAGCAGTAATCCATAGATCCTTGCAACTATGATTAATTCTATCTGAGAAGGAAGAAAACCTCAGAATTCAATGAAGAAGTTACCACATACAAAAGAGATGTTGCCTAATAGTGGCAAGCTTTTATTTTATTAGAACTATAACACTGAAATTAGTCACTAATGTTTTGAGGTCTGCCTTTGATCTTAATAATATATGTGGTGAGAATTGGACAAATTGGTAATTGTCTCCAGCTGGAGACAAAGCAGTTGGAGGAGAAGCCATTTCAGGATCCTCTCTAGTTGCTTAAGTAAATCCTAGGATTAGGAACATGCAAATTTTACTGGGGGAGGGAAGAGAGAAGGGACTTGCAGTGCCGAACAGAAAAATGAACAAAAAATATTGTAGGTGGGCTAGGAACTGAAAATGTTTGATTTTAATTGATTCCAAGAAAATGGAAAATTCAATTTCTCCCTGTTCTGTCTGCAGTGAAAGCCAAAAGCTGGTTCACGGGTGCAGTTTGCAAACCTATCCAAAACTTTTGTTGTAGCTAGGACAGAGAGAAAGAAGAGACATAACGGCGAATTGGCTCTGGAAGTCTCCTCTGCTGTATGTATGGGTACAAATGAGTAATGCTTCACAATGGGATCTTTGAACCATAGGCTGTAGAACCCTTGTTTCCTTCTGCAGTCCAAGCTGAAATTTTGTGTAAAGGACACCTGTCCTGCTTGCTGAGCAAGGTGAGCCCTATCCCTAAAATGTCTTGTTGCTCAGGGCTGTAGACATGTAGACTTCTCTAGCCAGCTTGTGCAGGAGACAACAGTTTTCTGGCCTGTTGTGAGTGATACCTGAATCCTTTAAGAGTCCTGCCTAAAAAATCTGCAGAGTTCTGGTCAGAGTTTAAACAGGTCAAAACTACACTTTTAAACAGAAAAAATCAGAAGTACCTTTGGAACAGCAGAGATTATGTCCTGTCAGGCTCTATTTTCCAGCAGGATGACAGAAATACCACCTTCGAGACTACTAGCAGTAAAAATGTCATTCTTCCAATCAGATTTTACTCCACAAACTCATCCCTTACAGTCTAATTTTTTGCTCTATGCCTGCATTTCATAGAATTATGGAATAGTTTGGGTTGGAAGGAACCTTTGGATGATCTAGTTCCTAGAGACTCCTTCCATCAGACCAGGTTGTTTAAAGCCCCATCCATTTAATGAATGAAAAATAACAAAAATAAACAAATGAAACTCTCTAATCACTTCAGATGTTATCAGCAACAGTTGAAAACAAGCTGGAAATATTTTCATTTGGTGCTCTGGTTTCAAAAGTATTAGGGAAAGATCTTGTATAGGAAAAGGAGAGGACTTGTAGAAGCAGAAGGCATTTGTGGACTGCAGGGAGCTGTTCTCAATTTTTACTTGTAAAGCATACTTTAATGTAACTACACTGAAGTGGTTGTGCTTCACAGACTGGGTGTTACTCATATGTGGTAGACACCATGAGGCTGACTTGGGCAGGAGCCATCAAACACTTCGGACTGCTCAGCCTCATAACATGCATGATATGGCCATGGAAAGCATCTTCAAGTTTCTTCACCTAATACCTAGTCTGAGCCTGGAAGCTATTTTGCCTCTGAGGAGGGATTTCCAGGCTTGGGTACTTATGGTTACATGCAGCTCTAGTCTTCCAGACTTAAGGCCAATGACCACTACTGAAAGTTAGAGGTTCAGCAACTTTCCTGGCAATAGTACTTGTCTGTTAATAAACAGGAGACTTCAGAGTAAGACCCTGAGAGGGAAAAAAACCTTATAGTTCATATAAATCTTCAGGTATTTTTAAAGAGGACATAAGGCAATATGCACGAATCCACTGTTTGCTTATACCTTTCTTATTGTGATGTGATTTGCAAATGCTAGTTCTTGCTCTGCTCTTCAAATTCCTTGTGAGCTCAATTCACCTCTGTAATTGCAAGTATATAATTTTTTTTTTTTTCTTTTTGTTTTGCTCCCAGCTCTTCAAGTCCCTTGTCCATTTTCAGTGGTATCTGGAAGAACTGGTATTGTTGGGGCAGACAGAGCAGGAAGGATACTCAAGTCAGTGGTAACTTCCCCAATCCATTGTTCTTAAAGAATGTGCATTCTGAAATGCATGGGCATCAGCACCTGCACCCTGCATATCACTACAGAGACCTGTGGGTTGGCTTACAGTCCAAAACCACCATATTACCAAAAGGAGAAACAAAGAGCAGGGATGAGGCTGATATCAGTCCTGTAAGCCTATTCATGTTCTGCCCTTTTTCCCATGGAAAGCTCATGGGACAGATGTGTTGTGAAACTGCTCCTTAGATGTTTCATCTGGATCATCACCACCTCTGCTGTGATGATATAACAGCAGCTCGTTCCTACAGGCTCAATGGTGCCAATTTGTTTCTCCCAAAGCTTGGAAGAACCTCATTCTGCCCCTTGCACTCTGCTGTGGGTATGCTGCCAGTAACACACCAGACTGACACAATGTTGGCTCCAGCACCCACAGACCCTGCTTCTAGCTCAGCCTGGCTTTGGAGCCACATCTCAGAGTGTCTGGGCTGGTGCACTTCTGGGGTGTGACTTACCCTCCACCTCCACTGTGATTCCAGTGGTGAGGGGACTGCACATCTGCTGCTGACTCTGTCCTGTTTCAGCCTTTCTAGCCCTTTAGCTCCCAGGACCCCTTTCTGCCATGTCCTGATGAGAATCCAGAGGTGGGAAGGGGAGAGGTAGGCACTTTTACTGTTTCCATAGAATTGCAGGAAATGGGACAAAGTGACTTTTGGTGGATCCTGAGCGTAGTATCACTTCTGGAGGAGGATAAGCTCTACCTATCCTGTATCACTTAGGTGTTTAGCTAATCTATTCCTAAGTGCCTGTCACGGAAATCTCACAACCTTTGGTCCCCTCACAGACAACTGTAGGCAGAGCAAAGTTCCCTGCTCCATAGCAGATATGTAAGGAAAGGCATAAGGAACAGGCCAAGTACAGAGCGAGCTTCTCTACAAATGCTTCCAGCTTGTAGCAATCACTGAAGGTTTCTTCAGCTGGAGACAGCATCCAGGCTCTGAGGTACAGTAAAGCTCAGTAGATATCTCACCCCTTCTAGGACTAATACCTATAGCTGGCCTCCATAATAGCCTAAGGTAGCTGGTCTCACAATGTACATGTTTATCATACATGCAACTCTACATGTTTGTCTTAAACCTGCTACCTGATAATTTTATTTGATAGTATGTGGATCTTACATCATGAAGAATACTTAGTAGTTTTGCAACCTTCCTTTACAGACCATTCTAACCATTTTATAGGCTTCTATGATATGACAACTCAGCTGTCTCTATTGCCAAGCTGAGGTGTTCCCCACTATTTCATTTGCAAGGAAGCTCTTCATTTTGTTATAAAAAATGCTGTTTCTCTTCAGTTCATAATTGTACCTCAGCCTTTTTCATAGTTAGATGACCAGAACTCAACCTGATAGCCACAGTACAGGAGCTATTGAGGCTTATGTATAGTGCAGATACTAATTACTTCTTTTTATATTCCTCTCCTCTCATTTCTGGTAACTTTGGACTCTTGCTGAATCCATGATTTCAGACAACTTTGTCCAAGATCTTTTCTGAATACCAGTAATGAGCTGAGAGCTCACTGTTGTGACCCTGCAGCTGACTGTCCATATTACTTTGCAGAGCTGATGTGCCACTGCCATGTCACATCATGTCACACTGACAGCTGTCACTTTGTTTTCTGTTCAAGTTTACTGAATTGTCCTACAGCTCTGTGCAGCCTTCTTTATTTTTTATTTTTTCCTGGTTGATGATTTATCTTTCCAAATCAGTTGCAAATACATGGATGTGCACAAGGTCCCTGGGAACACCCACACTCCCCTTTTCCTGTCAGAGAAGCTGCCTATTGACTGCAACCCTTTCTTTCCTGTCTATAACAATTTATGACCCCACAGGAGGACCTCTCCTCTTTACCCCCTGAGAACTGACAGAAACCAAACCTATGTTCCAAGCAAAAGGTAAGGTATAGTATTAAGAGATTTTCAGAAAGCCAAGTAATTTGAATTGCTGGCATATTTACAGATATCTCAAACATGGGATATCTTCTGTACAGTTAACAAATAGCTCAGGACTTAGTCTGGAAAAGAGACAACTGAAAAGGGTCATGGAAGAAATCTGCAAAATCAGAAGCATTGTCACAAAGAGGATGAGAAGCAAACAGCTGCCTCACTGTTTCCTCAGAGCCAACAGCAGGAACGAAGCTCAGGTGAAGCCACGGAGCCCGGCACAGCATTAGCAGTAGGAAGTGTCACACCACTGCAGTGGCAGTAGATTTGTGGAATCTCAAGGGGAAGCTGGAAGAGTACAGAGAAATCATTTCCAGCTAAGGCTCTTCCCAAGCTAAATGGTGCTGGTGCTGTTGAGTAATAGGTAGAAGGTGCTGCTGTAGGAAAAAGTCACATGTCCAGGTCAATATGAGCTAAACCAAAACTATACATTGCTCAAAGAAAAATCACATGAAAGAAAAAACAGCTCATCTGATGTTGCAAATGTTCACAGCATTTTTGCCTTTCCCCAGGTGCTCTGTCAGTTTGCAATCCCACTACCCTTGTCTAATCCTACAACTATGGAAGAAACCTACACAGTCACCTTCAGATGCTGAAGCTGTTCTCTGAGGGAAACTCTAAAGCCTTATACATATAAAAGCCAACCAAAAATGGCATTTAAGACCTAACTTATTCCTGACTGTGGCTCCAGTTATCTTTGTGAGCTGGATCCAGAGGGTTTCAAGGGCACATACCACACAAAAGTAGACTGCTGGTCTTCTTTAGCTCAGAAGTAAAATAGGAGAAAAAAATCCCAGTGTATTGTTCTGATTCTTTATAAATATTTTTAAAGATTCTCTTTTATTCCTCACTAATTGTATCTTCCAGAGAAAAGGGTGTCTTCGGTTTAAATCATTAGCAACAACAACTGGGGACAGGGATGTTTTGACAAATACAGTCTCTAATTATATCACCAATTTCAGAGCAGGGAATGCAACTTTTTTCCCTACCTTCTGTTTAAGGCAGAATTTATTTGAATTTAACCACTTTTCTGGTGTATGGTGTGCCCTACTGTCAGGAAATTAAAGATGTAGACAGTCTTGTCCATCAGAGCAGACCAAAATTTTAGCTCCTTGCCACAGCAGTTAAGACAGTGCTCTGACAAAAACAGTCTGTGGATTTGAAAACTTTCACTATCTAGAATAATCGGATCATGGAATAATTTGGGTTGAAAGGGTCCTTTAAAGGTCACCCAGTCCAACCCCCTGCCACAAGCCTGGGACATCTTCAACTAGATCAGGTTATTCAGAGCTCCATCCAACCTGACCTTGAATGATTCCAGAGATGGGGCATCCACCACCTCTCAAGACAACCCATGCCAGTGTTTTATCCCAGTCATTGTAAATAACTTCTTCCTTATATATGATCTAAATCAATCCTCTTTCTGTTTAAAACCATTACCCCTTGTCCTATTTCCATGGACTCTGCTAAAATGTTTGTCCCCATCTTTCCGCCTCTGTCCTACCTTGTTCTTCTGAGACATCGTCCTCATCTCATCTCTTCTGATTTTGGGAAAAACCACAACACAAACATTGAGAATGTGTGTGAAGTGATACAAGAGCAGAAATCTTACACAGCTTTCAGCGTTTTCCCTGCAGCCTCATTCCAGTTTGGAAAATTATTTAGCAACCAGGAAGTGGGTTTGTGAAAAGCATACAGCAGATCTGATTTCCCAAACAGAGCACCCTGCTAGACTTTGGCCTCTGAGGCAGAGGAGAAACCATGGTCTGCTCTCCCCAGCCACCATTAGGGGCCAGGGCAGCAGCTCTGAGAGCCAGGGAGTTCTAACACCTACACAGCCACTACCCCTTACCCCAGCATGACGGACTTCTTCCCCTCAACAGCACCCAGACCGACAGGCAACCAGTAAGCCAGGCAGCACCTTGCCATTGTCACAGTAAATATACAGCCAACATCATCTCAGTACAGGTAATGCTCCTCCAATGCCAGCAAGAGTGTGTCTTGCACAGAAGATGCAGAGCCAACCCCAGTGTTTTGGAAGGAAGCTGCATAGATGGGAAAGACAAGATCTGCAGGTGGAACAAAAGCCCAAACAAAATGAATTGAAAAGATTATTCAGTAACAGTTCAAAGCTTGCATGTGGGATGAATGCTTGATAATTCTAATAAATGCTTCAGTAATAGTTCATCCTGTGCAATGGGTTCTCTGTAATGAATGCAAACAGCATCCATGAGAGCCAATAAAATTATCTACCAGTCATTCAGATTACCTCTCTCTGCCTTCAGGTAGTTATGCATCCAAATAAGAACTTTCAATTGAGAGAAAATGATCACATGCTAGTTCAGTTCACCCGAGATTCAGGACTGTTGTTGAGGGATTTGGAGCATGGCACCACAGCTCACTCACATGTTATCACTGCTTCCTCAGTTAAAATACATGAGAGCCCATTGACATAGCAATTTCCCTCCCTCCGTGCTTGAAATCCACATGCAAAACAGTGTTAAAAAAAACTGATTAGCTTTCAGATTTCTTGCTTTGAGGCATTTACATCATCTGATTTAGAAACTGACTGAAGTTCTCCAGAATAGTTACTGTCCCTTGTGTATTTATGTCCTTCTGCCTTAAGGCTTAATACTCCTTTCTCTGAACCTAGTGACCAATTTTACTTTTATAGACCCTTAATACTTATAGAAGAAAGTTAAATCTCCTATGGAAAGTTTTGATTCTATCACTTTTCTGCTAGGTGGTGAGGAACACTGCTTAGGATCCACTGGGAGCCTGAGGTACCTTGCTGAAATACTGAAGATATTTGTAGATACCCCAGCACTGACATTCAGAAGGCTTTCAAGAAAGAGCAAGTAGATTGCTCAGAGAATGCACAGTAGAGGGAAGGCTGGAGACATGGATGCTGCCAAAATCTGAGGACAGCCTTGTCCTGGCAATTTCTGAGCTGTGTTCAGAGATTTGGGCACACCTGAACTATGAGCATGCCTGCAGGCCAGTCACAATTCTTGTCTTAGCCAAGAAGTAGAAAATTTAACCTGTGGGAGTAACACAAGCTCATAAAGTAGAAATTGGTTGGCTGTACAAGTACTTTAGACAGTAACAGCTCCTTAAGCCCATATAGTTCTTCTGCCTGTTTTGTATCTTGAAGTTAGTTGTATAGGTGCCCTAAAATGCATTACTCAGTATGGTGAGCTAGATGAAGAGATAGATGAAGTAAGCCAGAAGTAGGGGTGTCCCAAATTCAGAAGCTCCAAGGCTTTCTGTGATTAAGAAATCATTTCCAGTTAGCTCCTATCTGTTAGTTGTCACCAAATTCCAACACTAGGGAAAAACAGCATTGATAATAATTTTCATTTCTACTATTCCTACTTAGTGCAGAAATTGTTTTGCTGTTAAAATTTACCAGCTACAGACAGACTGAAAAAATGAAGAGGTTGTCTATCAGTGGCAGGTTGAGCCTGGCTGGATGCCAAATGCCCCAAAGCTCCTCTATTACTCCTCTAGTCTCCCTCAGCTGGACAGGGAGGAGAAAAGTGTCAAAAACATGCCTACATAGGAGGAAGGGAAGATTAAAAGGGTTCAGATACTCCAGCACTTTAGCCCTTGTGATTAGATACTGCCCAAATATCTAACCCCCAATAATTCCAGATGTTGCAAGGGATGGGGGGCAGCAGAATCAGCAAAAATGTTTGAAAGTGTTCACATTACTACCTAACTAGCTGTACCAGCCTTGCCATGCTGGCTGGAGGAATCCAGTTTCTAAAAGACCCTGAAGTGAAAGAAACCACACCAGGTCAGGACAGGACTGCACCATCTAGGAGAAAATGGCAATAAAATTAAACATTGAAAGTTTTCACTGAAAACCCCAAATCAAAGCAGACTAGTTTCAGCTCCTGAAAATTTGACATTTACATTGTTAAACTCTTTTTTTTAATTGGAAAATGTTTTTGCCCAAATCTCAAATTATTTTCCATACCTCCTCTCTCCCTTTCTTTCCAGCTCCTTTACTGACTGCCTTACTAAACAGGGACTTTTTCTAAGCTGCTTCCTCCTATGAGAAATTCCTTCAGTTTCATGGGAAGGGGCCTTTGAAAAGCTCTGATTCTCCCAGATCTTCAGAGGCAAGGGAAAACAAATGTTACAACTGACACTACAGGTCAATTACTGTGATTAAGAGGAAGCATCAAGGCAGACATCCACACTGGAGCATTACTTTCTAGAAATCATTTCAGTAGTCATCATGCACACAGCATTTAAGAAGGGAAAGAGAGATCCTCTGGAAGGAAGGAGCCACCTGCCCTGACTGGTTGGTCATTTCATCCTGTAGCACCCTGAGGTGCAATGTTCTCTCTGCTTGGGAGTAAATCCTCCTTGCTTTGGTCACATTACATATCCAGCATATCCTGGCAGATGTGCCCTCACATCTATCCCAAATGCCATCACCAAAGCAAGCTTTCATTCCCACCACTCCAGGGACAACAAGCATTTCTTGAATACCTGACATAGCCTTGTGTCTCACCTCTGCTCTGGAGAAATTTCCATCTTCTTCCCGTTTTTAATTGGAACCTTTCATGGTTTGGGAGACGGATTACAGGAATAAAGTATTGTCACCTTTGAATTCTCCTGGTATAGCTGCCTCTGAAGTTACCAATCATTCTAATGCCTTCCCTTACTGGCTAAGTTGCAGATGAGTGACACCAGTCCCCAACTACAGGCACATGTGAGATGTTACACAATGCCTCTGGCTGTGTCTGTACTTGTAAACTGAACAGCGTCAGGTCCCATCCTAAGAACTGGAGAATGATCAGCTACACTCTTCTTCTCTACTGATACTTAAATTGCAGCAATGCAGTTACCATGGCATTGTGCAAAAGTGATTTGTTGAAACCTGTCTAAAATACCTCTGATAGAGGATATTTATTTGCTGTGGAGATTTGTTTAAAATATTACCTCATTTTCAGTGCCTTAGTGTCATAGTCCCATTGGGCAATCTACAATTTACATCTGGGAAAGGAGAAAAAGTACCTATGATGAAACTTCCCTTTTGATTCAGTTTACAAGAATATCAGCAGAACCTCAACAGACAAGATAATTACTTTTCACAACACTGTCACTTGCATAAAATATTAAATCCTCACAGGCAGGCTTATGGTCTTTTGTGACCCATGCTGTATGCACTCCACTTATGGCAATATTGTAACAGTTAAAAAAAAGAAGAAAATGCATCTACAGAAGAAATGCTGGTAAATGGAAAGGACATAATATTAATGATTGAAATCAGAAAAGTTATCATTTGGATGCTTTTGAACACTAAACATTTTGTGTAGTTGTACATAATGTAACTGCATGTATATAACTGTACATTGCATTTACACTAATGCTGCAGGTAAAATTCTTTTAAAAAAATATAAAACACACCAATACCAGTCAAAACACCCAGACCTTAGTGAAGGAGAGCTAGCAGTAGTAGATACACACAGAGCAGAAGTGGATTTTGGGGGGTTTAAAGCCTATTGCCAGTAAAATGAACAGGAGTGTGCACCAGCTCTCTGAATCCCCTCTGGTGCCACAGCTCTCTGTATTTTCAGGCTCACACAAATCCTTTCTGCTCAAAATGTGCCCTTACACAGCCAGTCTACTATTACCATTTTAGTGCTCATTCTCAAATCTGTGCTGCATCTGTACAAATTTGTACCAGAGATCCTGATATTAACAGAAGAAAGTGGAGCGTAGAGAGGCACTCCAGAAGAAAGAGCCAGATGTTCGAACAAGATAGTAAGTAGGAGAGAAAGTAGCTTTGGCAGAAAGTGCTGTAGGGAAGGGAAGGGTGGTTCCAGGAATTGGGAGTATAAATTCTGATTAGGGCTGGGCTGGTATTTCCCACTTCAACTGCCTAGTTTTCTTTTTAATGAGGAAATGGAATTTTTACTTTTGCCCCCAATCAATTAAGAACTGGAACAAGGACTTGCCTTCATAGGTAAGCTGACCCAAATCTCAGCATAACCCCACTGAATGAGAGCATTTCAACTTGTACCTGATCTTACTGCAAAATTATTGTCCTTCAACTCTAATTAAATATATCTGTCAAATGAAGTGCAGCACTCAATCCTTTTCAAAGAGTAAGATAAAAGTTACTGCTTTCTGAACATGTTCAGGGTAGATCTTCTCTTCTTGGATATGCTCCATAGTCTAAAACACTAAGCAAAAAACGTAAGTCAGAGATCCTGAAAAACAGTCAGGAACAGGCAGACACATTTCTGAATTTACACTAATATGGATGGTTTGGTTGTTGTGATTTTCATTGACTTGTACAAAAAGCCCACCTATTTTAGCTCTGCTGATACATGAGTGAAAACCAGTCTGTACCAGGGCATACTCACAACTATTTTGTATGGAAATGCCACTTACAGGACAAACACAAAGTAATGTGTCACTTTATCAATAAAATAAACTAGGCCCCAAGTAGATTAAGGATCTGAGTAAAATTAAAAAACAAAGCAGAGCCACTAATTTGGTCACAGGGCTGGAACATCTCTTATGAAGACAGGTTGAGAATTGGGGTTGTTCAGCCTCAGGTTCTCAGAGAGAGAAGGGTTGGGGTGACTTCAGAGCACCTTCCAATAGCTAAAGGAGGCCTTCAAGAGAGATGCAGAGGGACTTTGCACATGGGCATGTAGTGAGTGTAGAGACAGGACAAGGGAGAATGGCCTTAAGCTGAAAGGGGGTGGGTTTAAGTTAGATATTAGGAAGAAATTCTTTACTGTGAGGATGGTGAGGCACTGGCACACGTCACTCAGAGCATATTTGGACTCCCCATCCTGGTAGTGTTCAAGGCCAGGTTGGGTGGGGCTCTGAGCAACTTGGTCTAGTGGAAGGTTCTCTGCCCACGGACAAGGGGCTTGGAACTAGAACATCTTTTAAGCCCCTTCTACCCCAAATGAATCTATGATTCCATGACCTAGAGATCCTTTAAAATTCAGGAACTCCTTTTCTTCCAGTTACATAAACTGGAAGTGGTGCTAAACCTGATTATTTTCTGCAGGTTTTACTATAAACTGTTCATTTTCATGACAGGACTATCTAATATTCAACACAAAGAGTCAGCTGACGAATACAATGAGCTTTGAAATAGAGATAATGATCAAGAGGTAAAATTTATTAATAGATTTATGTGCTTCCATTCAGTTTAAAATCCCCATGCTTCTCAAGATCAGACAAAATATATTAGCTATGGAGACATGCCAAAAGAAGTACTTAATCTTTAAGAAAGATAAAAAGATAGAACTGAGTGATTCAGTGGAAGGATGAGACAAAGGGGGAAAATTACTCCAGTCAATTAACGATACATGTTTCCTCCTTATGCCCTGCAACATTCATAGAGTAATCAGGCTGGAGAGGTCCTCTAAAGTTCATTAAACCATTCCTCTTCCTCAGGGAAGGCACCACTACACCTGAAGGTACACAGACATCTATACCTGCAGATGTTTAATCCAACATCACAAGTCTTTTCGTGGACATTGCACAACCTCCCCAGGCAAGGAGATGCACTGCTTCACTGTACTCCTGCATCTGAAATATGGTCCTTTCTTCCTGAAATTAGATTATATTCACCATTTTCAAACCTGGAAACATGAATACAAATATAAAAGGCTGCTGCAAAACAAGATGGAGTAATCTGAAAACTGTTACATCCTCTCTCACAACTCCTGAAGCTGGACATCTCAAACCTGCTTTAAGCTCCATATATAAACCCCATGTGCATAATACATTTTACATGCACTTGCTATGTATTCAGGGTAATATTTAAAAATCACATTTCTTTTGTTCAGATATTAAAAACCAGCAGTGTGTGGTAAATCTTTTCACTGTTTTGTTTAAATTGGTAGATGTGCTTAATTTCAGACAATTATACCAGCCACAAGAACACAGAATGATTCTTGGCTTGGTAACAGAATTTTAGAAAGAACATTAGATAATTAGTTTTGGTTCAATGTTTGCTGAATGACTAATAGCTTAACTGATATAAATCATATTACCTGTGGAGTAAAAAAATACTGAAGTAGAGATGACACATCAGACCTAGATGATTCCTTTATCTCCTCGGCATTTCACTCACATTTAGCCACTATCTCTACATTTATTTATAGTGAGTTTTAAAAACTGATTCTCACCACTAAGTTCTAACATGTAAGAAACAATCGAGGTTTCCATGAAGGCTACAGCATCTGATCACACTTACCATAAGAGTATGAATCTTAAATGTCACAAAGGATGCCAGCAGAGGCTCAACTTCTAGGAACTGCAATTCTGGATAAATACTGATTCCTCCAGTATGGAAAATGAAGTGACCACTGACTGAAAAACATTATGAAACGCAGACTAACACTTGCCTGTTTAGGTTGCATGATGAAGTTAATTTATTTGCAATGATGTTGCATTAATATGCCAGCTTCTACTGAAACTTCCAATCTTCCCCAGACAGCTGTTCAAGAACAACTTTAACCTACTGTTAATCTGTTTAATCAGTTTAATCAGTTTTCTCAACAAGCTTCATGCCAGGTCCTTATGTGGATAGTGATGTGGATTGAGAACTGGCTGAATGGCAGATCCCAGAGAGTAATCAGTGGCACAGGCTCTACAGGCACAGGACAGTGGTGGCTGTCACGACTTGTGTCCCCCAAGGACAAGGGAATATTGAACAAGGTTCAGTATTGTTTAACTTATCAATGACTCGGATGAAGGGGCAGAAACCTGCTCAGCAAGTTCCCTGATGAAAACTAAGCTGTGAGGAGAGGCCAATACCCCAAAGGGCTGTGCAGCCCTTCAGAAGGACCTCAGTGGGTTCGAGAGAGGGGCAGAGAGGAACAGTTTCAAATTTAACAAAGGCAAATGCAGTGTCTTGCACCTGGGGAGGAATAACCCTGGGTACCAGCACAGGCTGGGGCTGGCCTGCTGGGAAGCAGCTCTGCAGAGAAGGACCTGGGGGTCCTGGTGGACAACAAGCTGTCCATGAGCTGGCAGTGACCTTGTGGCCAACAAGGCCAGTGTTGTCCTGGGGTGCATTAGGAAGAGCACTGCCAGCAGGTCCAAGGAGGTATTTAAAGTGTATCCCAACTTTCTTTGAGATGACATAAATGGCATACTAAGGGCAGTTGGCATGCACCTTTTAACAGTACAAAGCATATTCCTTTAATCATATAGGCTTCAGCCTAACTACATGATCAATACTATCACAATACTTACATTGTGAATGCAAGTGCATGAAAAGCAAAACACTCAGTCAGTCAGTCAGAAGAATCTCAAATCACAGGAAATACACTCATTTTAAGCTGGAAGTTAACCATTTCAAACTCAATGCATTACCACCCTACGGATCAACCACTGTGGGGACCAAGGGCCAATTACCAAATTCCCCATCCCTCATCCTTGGAAGGGTTGCAATAAGTAAAACCTACCAAGGCTAGGGTGAGAGAAGCCTTCTCCCCACAGGCCTTTGCATTCTCATGTTAATTAGTTCCTAGTTCCACTATCTCACTGGTCTGTTGGCCCTGACCACCCCTGTTCAGCCCCCACTTCTCATTTATGTATACCCCCTAAAATGTTCCCCCTTCCTTGAACCCCTATTGGCCCTGCTTTGGTGCATTGCCCTGCCTTGCCAATTCCCAATGGTTGTCCCTGTCCCTAACCCCTCCTATGCACCACTTTGCCCTACTCCCATTGGATCCTAGCCCTCTGAACCGCCCCCTCTTACCCTGTATATAAGCCTGGACCCTCAGCCTGTTTTTGTTCTTGTCCTTGGACCCCATTTGAGGCAATAAAAGCTTTTGGACACCCAAACAAGAACCTGTCCCGATATCGTTTTCCCGGTAGCTTTCCAGTAGTCTCTTGCCCCAGACCCGAGTGTGCAGGCAGCCTTGGGGACCTCAACGTAGCACGTTGCTACAAACCACATTTGGTTTTTTACTGCTCTTGACAGCCCACAGAATCGTTGCTGAAATACAGATGCCTTCAACCATAAATGCAGCTCTAGATCAAATATAATGGGATTTAGGCCCACCACAAGAAGGAGCAAACTCTGCCAAATTCCTGCTCTTACAATGCCAGTTCTGTCCATCAGTCCCCAACTCTCCCTGTACCAACCACGATGGAGGTCAGTTTCCACTGTTAACCTTTCCACATTGCTATAGCCCCAACTATGATGTACGCACATCAGAATTGCACACAGATACCTTCAGAGATAACATAATGCTCTGGGGGGAAGATGTTGCATTAGTACAAATTTTAACTTGCCACTGCATTTGGATTTCAAAGTCTTGAATATCAAAAGTCAAGACTCCAAAAAGAGGGACAAACCCCAAAGCAACCACAACTGCATTCACATTTTCTCAGTGCTTAAGGAGAAGTAATAATGGTACTTACAGCATGGTGAGACTGACATTGGAATACTGAATAGTTCTGTGCTAAATAAAAAGCATGAGAAGCTTATGGACAATGCAGAAATTTGACAGCTAGAGGTAAAAAACTAGGTATTGAGAGACTCATCCTTTAGTTGAATGCAAGGGCAGAGGTGATGACTACAATGTAAATTTTTAAAGATAATAGCAGGTGAAAGGGCCTTTTTAAACTAAAGGCATCAATACAGTTTAAAATCCCCATGAAAACATTAATCATCCGTTAAAATGAGAAGGAATTAAAGCAGTAAAATTAAGTCAGGAAGAAAAAAAAAATTATCCATGTGGCTAATTTTTCTATCATCTACCAAAAATAAAAAAATATGAGGCTATGAGAAACCAAGGCTTTTACTGAGGTAATTGCAAAGATTCTATAAATACTCTCCAAGAGACCTGACCATATTAATACCTCCCTGGTTTATAAAGCAAAACACTTAAGAACCTACGGGCCTCTTAAAAACATTTACAGTGATAGGGAGATTCACTAATTCTTGTTGGATCCAAAGTTCAGTTTTTTTTATCTACAAAAAGGCAATTTATAAAGGGTTTTAAAAAGCAATAAAAAGGTTCCCTTAGGATCAAAGGTAAAAATTTAATTTATTTGCTAAACAGTGACCTACTTAGGTTCAAGGATTTTTTTAACTTATTTAACTAAACACTTTTTTTTTAAGCATAGGATACTACTGGCATGGCCTAGAAGTGCTTGTTACATGAACATATGCCATTTGATCTATGTTGAATCATGGCTGGCTTTCCAAAACAGAAACATCAGGATCAGGTTTTATATTCACTAAATCTAAATTAATAGGACCCTTCTGTACACTTTGTACACTGGTGTGGAATCCTTACAGAAAGACTCAAAGGAACACAAATCAGGTTGTCCTCCTGACAACCATTTGCTACTAAAGGCAACCCAAGAATATAAAGCCAAAGTCAGTTTTTGAAAAATACAACTGTGTGTCATCCTTCAGGAACCAGAAAAATTTGTTGTGCCCTTGTAAAGATAAGCTTTTTAGACAAAATAACTTACTCTTGATCTTTTATCTAAGCAGTCACAAAGATTTCAGAAACTGAAACTAACAGCTCTTAAGTTAAATAAAAGACAAGCAGCCTCATTGTATACAGGAATTCTTATATAGAAAACATCCAGGGTTACACAATAACCAGTTGCTGGTCATTTCTGAACAAATACAGTTCACAATGGACCATATTCAGTGTCCTTTGGTCAGTACTTCCATAAACTTTTCAGTAATTAACACAAAGTTTAAGAAGTTCTGGTTTCGTGTTCAACAATGAATCAAAATCCAAATCCATTGGTACTGTGTCCCAGTTTGAAACAGCCCCTTTTTCAAATGAAAAATGAGGTAAAAATTTTCTTGAAAAAAATAATATAAATCAATGAAATAGTCGTCCTCTTCCACGTCTGCTCTTGAGATGACTGGCAGAACGCCGAAGAGTTTTCCTCTCTTGACGATGTAGTTTCTCAGCTTCCTGCTGTTTCCTTTGCTGCTCTGACTGGAATATTAAAACAGAAATAGACTCAGGTTCCTGTAAATTTACACATCATCTCATTATCCCAGGATGAATATATCAAGTCAGAATTCCATTAAGCAAATCTGGAAATGTTACCATTAGTTGCCCCACGCTATCTTGTGTCATACTGTGACTGTTAATTCTAGATACCATTAAGCATTATCATTCCAAGTTTTTCAGAGCAGATGTTTAACATAAAGATATTAATAATGCACTTCAGATAAAAAACAATGCTTAACAATACACTCCAGAATTTATGGTTAAATACCCTTAAGAACATCCATCCCAATTTGTGGCTACTCAGTATCTACTTTGGTTAACTAGTGTTTCCAGGTTTAATCACAGAATAGAAGCAGCTGAGTTGGAAGGGACCCACAGGTATCACTGAATCCAACCCCAGGCCCTAAGGAGTGTCCCTGGCCAGAATCACACTATGTGCCCAAGGGTATTGTCCAAATGCTTCTTGAAATCTGTCAGGCTTAATATTGCACAATTTAATTTTATAAAGACAGAACAATTAGTTAAATTTGCTGAAGCATACACGTTTCCTAAAATGTGCTCTTAGGAGTTATTGAAAGTGTTTGATATACTGTATGCAATTCTAGAAGGACTTTCTACATAGAATTTCAAATCTCTGCTCTTGTGGCACTTGCTCTATTAATGTTTCTTCTCATAATCAAAAAAAAGCTGGAAGATGTTATGATGTACCATGTAGATGAAATGGCTCTTACAGACACAAACTACTATTTTCTTTGGAAGACTAAAGCTTGTCTTTAAACTAAGCATAAACTGTAACTAGCAGACTTGAACTAGCCAATTTCAGGCAGATGTCCATGTCAAAAAGTATTCCAGTAATTCTAGCAATTTCAAGCAGCCCAGGATAACTGCACCAACAGTGTGACAGAATTCCCACTGTGGATGCCCCACTGCATCTCATTCTGTACCAACAGCATTCATGTCAACTCATCTCCCCCAGTCTCCCATGCACACACCATTTAAGCTGAGCTAGAGGTTTGCTTGCACGGACAGCATTTTGGCTGAGGTGAGATACAAACCAATTTACCAGATGTAGCGATCAGCCCATACTGGTATCAAGGCAGAAAAAGCTACTGGTCTTTAGACTTTGATGAAATTTATGAATTCCCATTTTCACTGCAAGTAGAACAACAAGAAATCCACTATTTGAAAATACAAGTAGTTTCTCTCTGTTGCCAGACCTTTTCTGAAAGTCTTGATGAATCCTACTTAGGTAAGAAGATATACACAGAGTCTGTTTATTTGAGAAAAGACTTTTAAGTCTTTGTTGTTCTCTTGATAGGAGAAAATATCTCCACTACAGATGCATTATTTTTCCTTAAAATAGATTTTAAAAAATCGTTTTAATGCAGATGATTACATGCACATATTTCAATAAAGCGGTATCATTAAACAGTCAGGAAAAGAAAATCCATAAATGTTAGAAGCACCATAATTAAAGAAAACCCTCAAAGCTGTATCTTATCTGATGGAATCAAGTAAAATTGACATTCCAAACCACTGCTGTATCTGTCTTCTTCTTGCCAGGTCTATCTACCTTGCTCTGAAATCTGTCAGTAAAAGGTGACAGTTCAGTGTGCACCACCAACTGCAAGAAACCCTGTGGCTTTGCACTTCTTAAGTTAAAGCTACTGTAAAAAAAGACTGTGCTTTGACCCCTGCAAAGCCCATTTAATAAGCTGCAAGACACCAACATATCAGTTTACAGAGCTGGTAAGATTGCCAGAGAGGTTACCCTACATGGCACTGCAGAAGAATTTGTAACTTATTCCACAGTCACCACATTTCAAATTCCAGCAATATAAGGAATCAAAAAGAGACAAAATAATATATCTGAAAACAGATGATAATCAGTAAAGTAAGGTAGAAACAGTCAATAAATCTTTTTTATTTTCCCCTCAGGCATATCCAATGTGACAATTAAATAACTACTTAGCCATTTTTGTGAGAGCGTTTTACAAGTGAGAACAGCATTTGAATGGTGGTAAGGAGAAATGTATTACAGCAAAGATGTTTACCTGAGGAAAACCAATTTTAACCAAAGTAAATTTTGTCAGGTCAAGTATCAATTCATATGGGTCTTCAGCTTTTAGACTGAATCCTCTCTTCAGTTCTAAAGCAATTTTCTAATAAAAAAATCCCTAAGTGTACTGTAGCAGGAACAGATGCACACAGGCATTTATTTAACTGTCCCTACACTATAAAGCAACCACCTGTATGAAATCTACAGAAGTCTTTAGAATGGAAAATCAAAACCCTCGGGAAAAGTAATTAGGCAGCAGTCAACTACACATTCTACGTAGAATTTGACAGCCAGTATAGGACCAGAGCTCATTCCTGTGATCTGTTTTACATAAAGGCAAAAACAGAGGTGGTTTGGAGCTCAGCTTCTATCTTGCTGATACCTCTCAACATGCTAAACCAAGAGAAAGCCTAAATTGAAGCACCCTAAATTGCATTTGGACTGCAGATCTGATCAGTGCTGGCACTGAAGTCAGGCAAGGCCACAAGCTTCTGGTGGTACCTCTGCAAATAAACTATTAAAAGATGCATGCTATTATTTTCCACTGGAACATAAGATTTTATGAGTGTTGCCTGAGTTATATGGGATAAACACAGAGTACTACCGGAGGCTTTCATTCTCTTGCCAAGAACCTGAAGAGTTGGCAGCTTATAAAGAAATGAAGAGGGACATTTGCTTGACGGTTTTAAGTTCCTGTTCTTTCATGCAAAAACTAAAGTTACTTGTGCATTATCTTAAAAATTATATATATATAGCTCACCTTCTTTAATTTGAATGTTGCCTGTTTGCTTCCTACTGTGGTATCAGACACATTGAGTGTGCCAAGTTTTTCTTCAAGCTTTAAACGATCTTCAAGAGTTTTCCTGCAGAGAAAAACTAATGTTAGTCCCTATTCTTGCCATCTTTTTACTGTAATAAAAATTGATAATGCAGCTAGAACTAATCTCTATTTCTCTGAAAATCTGAAATGTCATAACTAAAAAAAATAAACATTCAGGAAACAGAAAGAAAGAAATTCAAATCATTCCCTCCAGATACAGCTTTCAGTAGAAACACTTTTAAAATTTATGTAAAGTTCATTGTTTTTGCTGCTAAAAAAGTAACACGACTCTGGTTGAGAAAGAAAACATGCCCTTCTACTGCTATAGGTTTCTATGAAATGTCCGAAAAGTTGTTGATATTAAACTGCACAAAAGCTAGATATATTCAGTTTTCTTGAAATATTATAATTTCTGAATTGGAAACACTTTTGAGGGAAGGAAGTAAGCCTGACTATACACTAGAATGAATTATCTTCGAATGAATCACTTCACTCCTTAATCCAAGCACAAATGCCTGTTTGGACACTGTGCCCGCAACAGTGTAAGTAGTTTTCTGAGTAAAAGAAAAAAAATAAGACAGAACAAAAAAGAAAAAGAAAAAAAAAAAAAGAAAAAAAACAAAAGAAAAGTATAAACAAGAGAATGTGATAAAGACAGACTCTGGGCCCAGACAGGAGCTCCACAGAAGCATGTGTCTTCCAGCACAGTGTTTATCACTAAATTTCTGTCAACAAACTGGTGCAGAGCTTCTCCCTCAGGCACCAAACTCCAGCATTTCTGTGGAGAAGGGGGAAGCTGGTGTGGTCAAAACTGACACTGTTTTCAGCTTTTCTCCATTGGAAGTTAACGCCCTGCACATGGCCCAGCTGCTCCAGGTTGTGATCTGGTATTTAATTTGCTGAATTCAGTTAAGGTGGGCTGTAAACTGGAAGAGCTGAAGAGTGGAAAAATGCCTTGTTCCCCCATAGCCTCCAGCTCAGGGGAGAGGCAGGCAGGGACAATACTGGCTTCAGCCAGCCACCCTAAAGGCACCTGTGAGTCCTGACATGGCTCATCCTTCTCCTAGAATGTAACTCCTATGAGCTAAGTAGCACCCTCTCAGAATAAGACATGGCTTGTACAATCAAACTCACTCTGTGTCTGCTTAGAAAACAGTCTCCTATTTGTAAACAAAATTCGTTTCTGCAATTTGAGATGCTATTAGTGCCTCATTAGCTCTCTCTGAAGAGGGCCAAGAAACATTTTCGGTACAATTTTTAAAGTGGAAAATAAATCATCATAAAAATAGATATGATATATATATATAAAAAATGGCAGCCACCAATGTCAATGACATTCATTGTGTATGAAGAACTCATGGCTGTGGCCTAAGCATGAAGTCTCTGAGTCCACTGAATTTTGGTTAATGAGCCATTTTATGTAACAAAGACTTTTCACATTAACAATGAAAAATTACTGTCAAGAAATACTTTATTTCTCATGACTAGGTACTTTGATTGTATTTTTTTCTGTAGTATATTTTTCATTGAGTACATGTAAAAACTTGTTCCATCTGTGCGAATCGGAAAGACAAGCTAAGCCTTAGAGCTAACTGTGGCAGAAGATCAGTCACCAACATTGTGGTGGGATTTCTACATTCAAGTGAAGTCCCATTTTTCTCCCCTTTGAAAGTGAACTGGAGAAATATGGCTACTACCCAGCAATTATTTAGCATGACTGCTTAGACACTGCTTTAGTCAGGAGAAAAATTAAAATGAGTAGATACTAGCAACATGCTGTGGGGTTGTAAGCTTACTGAAAAAACACAGGTATGGCTCTATCTGAGAATGTTCACACTGCAAGGGATAGTGAATTGTACATACTGCTACACAAACAACAGATGGGTTTTTTGTTTTGGTAGGGATTTTTTTCATCTTCCTCAACAAATTAATTCAAGGGATACATTCAGAGCATTTTGAGAGTGAATTCCTCTGCCTTAATGTAAAAACCAAACAAAAAATTATCCATGCAATTTTTTTCCTCATTATAAGAACAGTTTTTCAGGACTTTTCCAGCTATAAACCAGGAATACCTCTTTAGCAATAATAAGGAATATCAACTATGCTTTTGTTGGCTTTCTTGGCCACCTCTGAAGATACATCCATTAATTGTCATACCTTTTATAAAATATGACTACTATAATTTTTGATTTTGACACATTTTAACTTCAGTAACATACTCTTTAAAGGGACAAAGTAAATCAAGATAACTCTTAGCATACAGATAAAGATCATTTCCTTTTACAGTTTCCTTTCAAGTTACTAGGTAGGAAACTTATGTTGTAGGGAAAGAAAGCAAGGATTTGCAGGTTTGTTGTACAAGCTTAAGTGTACAAAAGGGGAAAATTAAACACACAGGGATTTGAGACCAGGTGTTTTATAAAACCATGAGCAAATTTTGCAGTTTTCCTGCACAGAGAAATGTGTAGACTGTTGGTCCAAGAAAAAATTTATAGTACGCACCACTGCTTTAAAAGTTGGGCTTGGAGCCGTGCTGAGTCAGGAACATGTCAAAAGAAACACCCAGTTTTATATAAGTCATAAACTGTTTCCTCAGGTAGAACATTATATGATTAGAGAAAAAAAGAACATCTAGCCATTAAATGCATAGTGAAGGTATTAAGATACTTAATTATATTGGTCACAGACCATCATTCCGTAATTTGGATATATCAAATCAAAGACAAACATGCCAGCCTCGCCAGATTGTACATGCCACTACAGTCTTCCCAGTTTTCAGCATGCTACTTGAATTAATTACTTTTATGCTGACTACTTATCACTGAATAAGGCCAGCACAAAACATATTTATTTTCTTCGTAAAATTCTAATAAGCAAAAACACTTACTAACCAAACAAGTTAGCTCAAAACACAGCCTAAATCATTATGACTACAAAATCCTATCAGATATGCATTATATGAAACAGGTATCAGCTGTTGATTTTTAAATTACTTTTAAGAGTTTGAGTAACACCAAACTCCATACTGAGAGCAATGCTTGGATGAACACAAAGGGGATCAGGGAATATAGAGCTAATTGCTTGGACAAAGATTAAAAAACCCCATGTAAGTCAATTCAATGACAGCAACTCAGAAAACAAAGGAAGTGATGCTACCACGTTCAATTTTTTGGTCATCCTATTCTGTCCTCAAATTCCTCTACATTTTTTTTTACATTTTACATGATATCCTATCTGTGCATCTACCAGAGATGGTATCCATTAGCAGCAAATCTTATGACAGATTCTCCTTTCTTTCCAAGCAGTCAGTTAAAAGACTTTTGATGACTTATGTCATCACAGATAGTTCTTCATCTACAGGACAGGTCTGTGGTATTTGCTTTTGATTTTCCGGAGGTGAAGAAATTATTTTTCTTCCTTAAATCCAGATGAAAGAATTTACTTTGTTCAGTGTCACACTGCATCATTTTTTTCTAAATATTTATCTTCCTTCCAACTGTCTTGGCTTATTTACTTGAATTTCCACACCGCTATTCACATTTAAGGCTTCCATGTTTTGAATAAAATGACATTTTTATGCTTCAAATTGAGCGTCCTTGAGAATTTGCAGCTGAATTTGTGCAAAAGAACAATATATTAACAATTATAAGGCAGCCATACAGCCTTTTAATGAAGAATTTCACTTGCACTGAGAATACAGTGTCATTTGACCAGTGTTTCAGGCTCCTTCTAAATTACAGCTATTACAACTATAAACCTAAACACAATGTAAAAAAAAAAAAAAATAAAAATTAACCTATTGTACTTTGTCAGAATATCCAAAGTAGATTTTCTCCTGACAAAGAAGAAAAACTGACAAAATTAAAAAGTTGCTTCATCTTCTGGAACAAAGGAAAAAAGAAAAATAATCAGAAGAAAGTTAATGGAAATATCTAAAGAAATTAAAAGTTCAGAATAAGTGGGTATATTCAATAAAAAGAACAAAGAAAAAAATCTCTGTGTGAAATTCCTTGCTGATAAAAAACAACTAAGGAAAACATGGCAATCAGTCCTGCTGAACTGCTATAAATCCCTATTTATAAAATACCACTATTTCTACTTAAAAGAGGTCTCACTGGTACAACATGGAAATCATGTTGTAGACCATCTGACTACCATAGGAACACTGTCTTGCTAACACTTAAAAATCCATTTTACATGATCATTCCAGTTAAAAGGCTGAATTTTTATCGAGTGTTTCTTTATGCGTCTCCTGAAAATTTCCATAATAAAACAACTAGATTGTAGTCATTAGTGACATAAAGGAACAACCCCATTGTATTATTCACTTTATTTTCCTTGACTGTATAATTTCATTCTAAATAAAACCAAAATGTTTATTACGAGATCCATCTAGCCCAACTACCCATTTCCAGCGTCAGTCAAAATCCTGTTCTGCACCAGCTGTGCTGCAAGAACTTTGAAGCTACTGTCTTAAAAGGTTTAATGAGTGTCTGTGCTCCAAACAATAAAATGCTATCAAACCTCAGGGCTCAACTAACCTCTGAAAAAAACTAAATCAATGAGATTTGCAGCCACTGAGCGCCTCAAAACCAAGTCCTTCAATTTAATGTGCTCCTTCTTTAGTTTGACATGCTTATCCATGTACCCATTATTTCAGATGACCATCAATTTAAAGAAATGAAAAAACCAAACCAAAAAAACTACACTTAACAAACACCCTCCTAACCTGGTGTTTTGTATTGCAAAAAGAAAAACAGAAATAGTAGGTCCCCATATTATAAGGACAGTGTAGCTTTTGAAAATTACTAGATTCCATAAAAACACCTAGACAAAACACATTTTCTTTTACCATGTTGACCCATGTTGATACTACTCCCAAAACAGTGACTACTCATGTAGCATTCTAAATCCTTTTAGATAGCCAGATGAAAAACATCCAGTCTGTTAACCTCGTACTGACACTGGTGGAGAAATATAACCAGTCTCACAAGCCAAGTGTTACCTGTGAGAACAGCACTTCACCAACACTGAGTAATGGATCCCCCAATCTGACTCAGTAATATCTTACTCATTTCATGTGTGTTGTGCCTCTGTCCCACTTTAAGTAGTGTATTGTTTATAAAACAAAGCTTTCAATGACTGTGTCACTTTAAGTTATACCCTTGGATCACCAAATGTAGCTTTACCAGCAAGTGCTTCCAAGCCAAAACATCATGGGCCTGCACTGTAGGGAAATACTTGAGAATCATCCACCCCCACCTATTAAAATAGGAACATTAGTCTTACTTCATTAATTTCTGTTTTTTGGCAGAGTCTTTGAAGCTTCTGAATTCCTCTCCTTCTTTAATCTCAAAAAACTGAGGTTTTAGTAATGTTTGCTGATCCTCCTTGAGCCTTTCCTGCCGCTTTAGTTTTTCCTCTTGGCGTAAAAGCTTGCGCTGTTTCCTGACCTCTTCAACCCAGCCTTTTTCATCATCTGAACTCTCAGAACTTTCTGCATCACTTGCTTTTCCTTCTGGTTCTTCCTCCTCTTCCTGCTGACAAAAATAGTATAAAATAAGAAATCATCAACTAATTTTCTTTCCAAATCATTCCTGCAGTTAGAGTATGTGACAGCTTTTACACAGATACAGCTGAACTACAATTTTTGAACCTAGGCAGCAGCAGCAAATGAAGCTGAAAATACATTACAAAGGTTGTTACCATCCACATATTTTTATGTTTTTCAAACCTGTATTTGTGCAAAAACTTTATTACATCTAAAAACTAGATTAAAATTATAAATACAGTTAATTATTGTAGCTGATAAGACATTCTTGCATTGCCTCCATCTTTCTGGGTCAAAAGTCTGAAAGCTTGAAACAGAGGAAAATAAAGCCTATGGAGTTTTCTTAATCCAAATGGAAAACATTTTACCTGTCCTTGTGCTTCCAGTTCTTCTAAGATCTTTAGCTTCCTCTTTCTTTTCTCACTTATTTTAGAAACAAGTGGATTAAGTAGCCTAAATTCTTCACTCTGCTCATCCACCTGGAAATCTGGATTCTCAAACATGACCTTAAAACGATCATCTTTGAGAAGGCTGGGCAGATTCTGGAACAGAAGCAAAGCACAAGCCAAGCTAGACAATTCTGAAACAGACATTAATGAAATAAGTAACACTTTATCTTAATTAACAAAATTAATAACCAGCATATGAAATGCCAGTTGCTTTACCCTTCCAGGTCAAATAAAAATTGAAATTTATGCTTATTGTACTTTTACAAAGATTGTTTTAAGCTACCTGTAAGCAAGAGTTTTTTTAATGCACAGTACAGACACTTTAAATACACAATTACTAATATTTTCAAACAAATATTTCTCATGCATTCAGCCAGCTAGTCTGGAGACATGTTGATATCTACTGACTAATCAGCAGTACATCCAAGGCAAATATATGGCCGGATGGGGATGAGTCTACAAGATGCAAAACAAATTATAAGGGTGATGGAGTCAGAGATACAGAGTGTGTGCCCTTATCTCTGATACCTGTCTCTGACATCCAAGAAAGCACTGAATTTCATATAACACCAAGGAAACAACTGTTAAAGTTAAATGGAAAAACTAGGAGTGTGAAAGTTAGAGAGTTTTCTTAAGTCACTAGTTAAAAAGGTTAAGAGTTTAAGGTTTGGGTTCTTTTATAAAACAAAAAACAAGATGGAGGATTTAGGGTGCTGTCTCTTCCTTCTTCTTCCTTCATCTTCTTTTTTTAGGGGTTTCTGGGTAGTAATAAGTAATTGGATAAAAAGTGCCTCAGTGCAGCACACAGGTATTGCGTCACTAACAAAAATAATTTACTTGGCATTTGTTAATTGGATAAATAGACATATAAAAGACCTTGAAGAAGTTCTGTGTTAGCCCTTTTGCACCTTTCTATCTTAGTGCATGTAGCTCCTTGTACTCTGTATACATGTAATGTAGATAAGAGAAGAATAAATAACCAAGTCTGAACAAGAGAAAACTGCCTCTCTCATCAGTCTCAGTCCAAGGGGGAAAAGAACTCAGCCACAAGAGTCCCATCAGGACATAAGGGTACATGGCTTTATGCAATGCTACTATAATTTTACTGTAAATACTTAGGAGGAAATGTTCTTATACATATTATAACACTTTTTCTTCACTACTTTCACATACAGAAGGAAAGGCAGTATAATTCATGTCAAAGTAAAATGAACTCAGTGTAAATTAATGCTACTGGTGAATACAGAACAGTTCAAGCCACTAATTCATCTTATGAGAAGGCCAGTTATTGTAATTTTAAAGTCATTATATACATGGCTTTTTATTAGAAAATGCTTCCTTTTTTAACATTGCTCAACTTATACGAGCTTATTAAGTCCCACCACTCTATTAGTTTTCATTGTTACTGAAAAGGAGGGTGGAACTAAGGATACAGAAAACAAGAAGAGTAGATTTCAAACACAAAAATGGTGCAAATGTGTAACTTTCATTGGTATTTTGAATCTGTTTGGCCAAACAGCAACAACAAAAAAGAATCCTGTAAGTGTTGCTAGTTCTGTGCTTCCAGCTAGAGATTTCACCAAAACAACAGCTCACCTTTTGTTTCCTTTTTTTACTGAACTGTTGCTCTTCTCCTTCTTCTTCAATCAGTTTGAGTGCAAGTTCTTTATTAACTTTTGGGAGTTTCTAAAAAGAGGAAAGCAATTAATAATTAGACTTTTATGCATGCAACCTACACGCTTTACATTCTTACAACTATTGCAGAAAAGCTCCTTGACTGGTTCCAAATATCTCTATGTACTAGTAAAGCAACTGCATTTAGAGAAGATTTAAGAACTTGTATTTTATTTTTAACTTCTAATGCATCAACTTTAGAAATTTAAAAACAACTCTTTCTCCTTTTATGCTGAACAGATCCAATCTAGAAAGTTACTAGTTATAAACACAATACATTTTTATGTATCTCTTTCCAGAGTATCATGTTTCAATGGCTTAAGAAATTTAATGACAGAAGCAGAAAATGCTGTTTTACCAGTGGATTATCTGCTCAAGTGGCAAATGAGAGCTGCTCTTATAGTTTGGTATCAGCCTTTCAAAATCACACGTATGGGAATTTTATGTTATAAATTACTTTGTGTGTCCAGTCATAAACACAACCAAATCCTAAATCACTACATCTGTAAGATACACTTAGGAAAATATTACTCTTTATGAATAGTTTTCCCCGAAGTATTCTATCTGTTTCTAGGATTTACCTTCAGCTGAACTCTCTGTGCACGTGTTTCTTCTATCTTCTGCCTTATTTTCTCTCTTCTATATTCTTCATAGGCAAAGGGGTTGGCCATCATTTTTGCCTTTGAACAAGCAGGAAGACATAAAAAAAAAAATAAAAATACCATAAATACAGGACACAGTCCATTATCTGGATGGAAAAAAAACCCAACCAAAACAAAAAATCACAAAAAGACAAAGAAAACCCCCAGCACATACATTTTATTGTTAAGAATAAAAATTTACAAGATTAAGCCTATATACCTTATGATAAAGTCTTATATCCATGAAGAAGCCATGCATATATGCTCTGAGCAATGATGATCCAATGAGATGAGCAAGGCCTAGGAAAAAATTCCGGAGAATTTCAAAGAACTTTCATATCTAAAGAACTTCTATTCCAAGCCAGTGAGTTAACTTCCTTAAGACAAACAAGCACTGCCCATGCAAAACAATAATCTAACAATCACAATCATGACATCAATACTAAATAAAACTGGGAATAAAAATAATTTTGACCAGCAAAAAATTTTAAGCTTCTTCTGAGCATAAAAAAACACTTTTCTTGTCATAATCCATGTTACTGAGCACTTTAAATAAAATGCCCACATTCACCATGCTCTGTAGAAGTTCACAAAGAATTCCAGAGGATTTTTTGAAAGTCCATAGGTGTTTGATAATACCTTTTTTAGTATGATAGAAAAACTGTTTTATTTAAAGAGTTTTGCTTTGGGTCAAACCCAACACTCACAGTCAGAGGTAAATTAAGTAAATTGGAGGAAAACATTGCAATCAAACCATGTGATGGACAGACAAAGGACTAAATTCCACAGGAGAAGGTTGTTTACCCTCTCTGCTATATAATTTTCAGTATTCCAATTTCTTGAAACTATTAGCCCTAGAATGATTTGTATTTTCTGAAAATTATTACATTCAAATAGGGTAGCCTTTGGCTGTGTGTTCCAATTTCTACTTGAACACCTCAAAAATATTTTGAAAACTAAATCAACTTCTCTTCCTATGCCTTCCATGTGACATATGAAATTACACACAACAGATTCCCAGACATACATCAGCAAATATCAATTACCTTCTTGGGATAAAAATCTGAGAAACACAAGTGTCTAGTGTTGAACTGGTTGGGAATCAAGGAACTTAAAACTATATTATTGGAATATTGATAACCAAGAAAACAAGAGGAAATTACTGCCAGTGAACTTCTAACAGTCCTCATACATCACACTGAAATTGCAAAAATCAGATACGTATATGTTCAAAAACTGAACAAAGAGGACAGCAAAAGAGTGCATACAACTGTTTTACCTAAATTTTCAAGGTCTTTTCTGGTAACAAATTTGTAATCATCATAAACAGTGCTTTCTGGATTCTCTTCCAGTTCTTCAGTCAAGTTGTCCAAGAAGGAACACCATTTTGGGGCAGGTCCTAAAACCTGTGGACATTATGCAAAGTTATAACATTGCATTTTCTTACAGAAAAAGCCTGCAGTTAAGCTCTGGGCTACTGTGCTACAATGGAACAACAAATTAATCCCACAGCACTTAGAAAATACAATTAAACTTATTGCTTGCATTACCAACAAGGAGTACTATAGATTATGTGTTGTTTTAATTTAGATCATTTGAGACCAGCCAGTCCGGAGGTTTCAAGTGTAACTGCTTCAAGTGGTCACAGTCTGATCAATTTATTAAAGGCTTAGAGCCAAACATTTTAGCAGAAATTACAAACTAATGGCACCAGATAGCAAGTAACTTGTGAAGTGCTGCTGGATCTTGAACTCGTTAGATTCACTATGCAATCATGTTGAACACTACTCTGCCCTATTTATTTTAATTATAACACCACAGATATATTTCATATATTTTATTCAGGGATAAACTCAGACTGTACGAACAGATAATAAGAAATACTAAAACTACTTGCATATTTCCATGATAAGGGCAAAGGATTTGGTTGCACAATATTAGGTAGCATGATCAGTGTATTTTCCTCCAATTTCTCAAGTTAAAAATCAGCTCCCTTTACTTTTCCCTCCCGCTGTTCTGATTCGAATTCCTTTCCATCTTGACTCATGCAGCCACACTCAGCTGCTCCAGCAGTCTTATTTTAGTAGGTGTGTTAGCTGCATGGAAAAATCTAACACAGCATTTCTCTCTCTAGTGTAAATGAGCTGACATTTTAGAATGTTAAGTGACCAGTTAAATCCTATAGTGGGACTTTTAATGAAGTTTCTGATTTGTTTGCTAAAAATTAATGTTAAAAACTCTGCAGTCACCCATAGGAATGCTTGTGATACGACAACATTTTAAGAGCCTATTCTATTATGGAAACAACTAGAAGTGATTTTATTTATTTAACAAATACACAGTTTGTTTTAATGTGATTGTATGATAACAATATGAGATAATGCTGTTCATTTAAAAAGCGCATTTCCTCTATTTCAAAAGTATTTTTTTGAAGACAACTACACATAAAAAACCTCAAAAATTGTGTTCTAGACCATAACATTCTATCTAACATATTCTTGCCTGTAACACTCCATAGAATATTTTATTCTAGCCCACTATTGTTTCTGTATTAAATATGATTTATCTTCCTAAGATTTCAGCCCTGAGAACCATTACATGCCAAATAAAAAAGTGCACTTTTTTTACCATGCTGCATTTTTCATTCCAATTACACCAAAAGCTTCCACAGAAATACCCAAGATGTCACTAACAAGAAACATTTTACCTACTTAATTAACCAAAATCCCCACATCTGCTCCAGGAATACATGGCATATATAACATTCAGACTGACTTCCTGCCAACATTCCAGAAGCTTTTGTCTCCATACAAATTTTAGTTTTTTATTTTATTTACCCCAAGCCCACTTATTTAAATGCCAAGCTTTTATATTAAAAAGAAAGCAGTCTAGATCTATTAAATGTCTTCATGCCACTTAAGAACAGTTATCTGTGCCTCATTACCATACCATCAAAGCATGATTGGTGTGGAAGAACCTTAAGTTTACCTATGATTTTGTTTTAGATGAAGCAGTTTGTCCTTCTTATTAAAAAAAAAAAAATTCCCAAGGTGCTTACTAACTAAACAAAACTTCTCTTGTAATAAAATTTAAGGACAACATTCTCTCCTATACTCAGAACTTGATACTGAGAATAAAACCTTTCATGGGGTGTAATCTGTGCCATGAAACACATAAAGCAAAAAACCTGATTATTCACAATAACCTGTGGAGTGAGTTGGATGATCAGATCCTAGAAAACAAAGTGGGGGAAATGAGATAATTAATGGAAAAAAGTGGTGGCAGAATACCAGGAAAAAATAGAAATTCCAACCATTTCACATGTTAACTGACAGAAAGGAAAACCCTACAGAGATGTCTATGTATATTTTATTATCTTATTTCCCTTTCTCCCACCCCAGTTGAAACCACTTGCCTACCTATTCTAGGACACCTTAGGAGCTCTGCTTCATGCATTAAAACGAAACATTTTTTAAAGCTTAGGAAGAAAATAAAAAATAGAAAAGGCAAACAATATCAGCCACAATGCCAAGAATATAAACAAGAAATGTCCTTCTTTTGCAATACTAATGCTTCACAGAATTTAACAGCTGAATTTAATGCTCCACTGTCAAGCAACAGTCATCCCAGAATGATGCTAAAAGCACTCCAGAATGCCAGGCTCCAAGGTTCCAGCATTCCTATGCCCAGGAACAAAAGCAACCATTGACAGGGTTGGTCTGCACTGGGCCTCCAGGGACAAGGTGGGAGAAGTGAAACTGGCCTGTCTTCCCCAGTTCATGACTTTCCACACAGTGGCCACACTGCAACACGTGTGGGAGCCCTTGGGACCCCTTGGAGCTGCTGCCATCCAGCACTGGCACCACCTCAGCCTGGCCTGTTAAAGCCACCACAACAAAACAAAGCTGTGGAGTTTGTCTAGGTCAATTAATATACTTGCCCATTTTGAGTGGAAAGGTACAAATGTACCACACCTCACAAAGAAAAATGCACTGAAATTCACAGCATGAATAAAAAAATGTTATGAGGTATTTACATGCAACTTAAGTGACAGTATTGTAATTTTTACAATATTCATGATATACCAAATAGGTTTCTGTGCAAGTTTTAGAAAAGTTGCTCTCAGCCAAGTGGGAAAATAATTATTAAATAAGTGCACATCTATTCTCAGCTTTTATCCAAATTCTTTTTAGCATGGGAAAATCAGACATGAGCACCAAGAGTGACTGAATCAATATTTTTTCCTGTTTTCATTATTATTATTATTATTATGTTTTCTGTAGGAGATAACCACTTCTTGAGACAATTTCTGCCAATTGCTGCTGAAAGTCAGTAAGATTGCTTCAAAAATGTTGTTGCCCATAAACAGAGGACCCTGTACCAGCAGGCCCCAGCTGGCAGAGAGAGAAGGGGTGCTCTGTGCTCTGTTCCCCTCCCTTGAGCAGCTGGAAGCAGCACCCATGAGGTGACCAAGTGCAGCTGTCCCTCAGTGTCTCACCACCACACTGCAAGGCAGTGACAGATGGGCCACACCAGTCCCTCCCTCTCCACAGCAAAGATTAGCACTGTGATGGTAATGCAGACACCTCACCACTTCATCTTATTCCAAGCCATAGGAAGTAAAAACGTGGACTTAATAATTATTAGTACTGTGCCACCCAATATCAAATTTTTCTTATACACATTAGAATATTTCTTAACTTTACACATAGAAACACAAAATGTGATGAGTGATCCAGCATGCAACTGGGCAGAGAAGTCCGAGTCCAAACTGCACAAGAAATAGAAGAATAAAATGCTCACCGAAAACTATTTTTAAAATAATGTAAAATAACTTCAAAAGTCACAGTTCTTTGTGTTTTATTCTACAAGATGTTTGACTTCATAGTCTTGTGGTACCACAAGTCTTACATGGTCCAGCAACGTTCTTATGGCCATGCCTAATTCCTGAGCACTTCTGTAGAAAATAATCATCCTGTCATTGGTCTGCAATTCTCCTAAAATTAATGAATCTTAGGACAGCACAGATATGATTCCCAGCACACTAAAGATGTTCCTTATCTTCAATTTGGAACCCTTCACAGCACTTGTAAACTTTTACAAACCACTCAACAGTTTGACAGCCAGCTCTGCAGAGCCCTTAGAGCCAAAAAAACCTGCCTTAATCCTTATTAGTGTTAAACATATTTAACAGCTTAAAAGAAGCCCAGGATGCATAGAAGCTTCCACAGTTAGATATCAAGAGATTTAAATTAAGCTACTATGAATGCACATCCAGATGAGAGTTGTTAAGTATCTGTTTGAATGTTTCTGAGATCAATTCTACAGGAGTGACTGAACAGTTGCTCTTTTCTTCTCAGGCAGTAAAAACAGGTTCCAAAATCTTTTTCTGGATGTTAAACAGTAAGTTCCGGGAAGATTTCAAACACAGCAGTGATAAACTCCTCAGCAATAAACAAGATGTCAAAATATAGTAAGACTCAACCCTCTAATCTTCACTGGTTTATTTCAGCAATCAAAAATATGCAAAATGTTCCCAGACAGCGTTAATGGGATTTGAAAATTAGTTAGCAGAATTTGGAAAGGTTAGACTGCCCAAATTCCCTCTAGAAGACTCAATGTATGTGGGCATCATTCAACAGTTCCAAAGGCTTTAGAAAGCAGAAGAATTATTTGCTGCGGCTGCAAGAGACAGCAGCAGATTCACAAAAATTTCAGTTTCACAAAAATTAACTCTGCAAGACTGCATCAAGCCACACCATAGTGACACAGTTAGTAACAAAAAAGCAAGAAAATACAACCTATCATTGTTCTTTTGTATTTTAGAAATAAAACCTTCTGTCAAAAATCTGTGTGTTGTAGTACTTCCTACACATTTTGACTAAGACCATAACTGAGTGGCAAAAATGTACTAAAATAATTCACTGCTGTGTTACATGAATAATGGTGATTACAACAAAAATAGCATATATTTAAGGTCTTCAACAAATCTCTAGGTACAGTGTTGTGTAAAATTATTCATGAGCTGGTGGAGACATTTTGTACAACTCCAGTATATGTGAATGCAAACTGTAGCAAGGACTGTGAAAGGCAGCAAGGAGGATTTCTGAAACAGTAATGCTTGCACAAGTACAAATACATCACAGAGACACTGTAAACTAGAGCTGAGCTAAGCATCAGAGTGACTTAACAGCCTTTTACATGGAGATAACGGGGAACAACTAACAATTAATTTTCAGACGAAATCTGAAATATTCAAGGAAAACATGATACAATCTGAGTGCTTGTGATAAAATGGGACTTGACTTCACAATCCAAGGTGACTCCTCCATTGCCATTAAAAAACAAAACCAAAAATAAAACTTAAAGTACTTCAACAAAGAGAGATTATTTTCCAGACCATCATTTCTTGAAACAAAATATATTTTATGTCTGACTCAATGACTTCACATACATATTCACTTATAGGAGACAAAAAAATTCTTTGGAGAGGACAAATAATAACAATAAAATCTTAATTTTGTTTGTTTTTTAATGAAATGTCACAATATGAAGCATTTAAACCCCTTAACAGAATATAATTGCTGGAGAAAGCAAATTCACATCTATGCATGCATATTCTCAGTTTCAATCACACCATTTAACAGGAGAAAGATTACAGAAGGTCTAATGAGGAAGGTAAAAAAAAATAAATATGATCCCCAGGGTGTGGGCAGTGATTGAAATGTGCAATTGCATTTTAAACATAATTAGCTCTCTAATTGTATAGCCAAGTTTAATTAATGCAATTACATGAAATATTAATTACTATTCATTTTAAGAATATTGTTTTCAATGTTTTATTCTCTAATTTTGAGAATTAGACAGATCTCAATATGTAATAACTTTGAAAAGTTTCCATCTAGATGCATTGAGAAGAGAAGAAAGAACACCTCAATGTACCTTGTTAACATTTAACATTAAATCCATTGCAATTGGTAACTCTAAAAACCCAGATGGATTATTTCTAGCTTGTGGATGTGAAAAGCTGCAGCTCTCTGTTCTTGTTACTATGCTTTTGGTCTTTAGCTGTAGCCAGCCCAAGAGATCAGCTCATGCTAGGAAGGAGCCTTGGGATCACATTATATTGTTATGTTTCTGTCTACTACATTGCCATATACAGCGTTTCCTGTAGCAAACAATGTGCTGCAAACAATTTATCATTTTGAATTCTGTCATTCTTTTGTAATCTTCATTCTTCCTATGAATGCTCTACAATCAACTCCAATTATGCCCTGTTAATCTCGTAATTCTATTTAATGGACTGAATAAAATTCTTTGATTCTCTAAATTAAATTGGTTTGGGGAATAAACTCCAAACAAATCTCCCATATATTCCTCATAATTTCATGCTTTCATTCACCCTGCATCACATGGTGTAGATTTGGTGCTTTTAAGTAAGTAGCTCAGTAGAGTACAGACATGACCAAGAGAGACTAAACAGCACATTCTCCCTTTTTGGCATACTACTGACAACAGCACTGCAGTTGGTTTTAAGCCCACACAGTCATAAATTTCACTGAACTAAACAATGAATTGGCTCTTTCTCTCATCCTAACTCCAGCATATCCAGACATTTTTGGCACATTCATTAATCAGAGAAGTTGAATAGTTGGTTTTCCTACCTTTCACTATGCTATGGAAGCTGCCAAATCAACTACTTGGAGGTTTTACTCCTTAGAGAGCACGTTAAAAGAAACATTGCTTTTAAGATCTTCCCAGAGTTAAACAAAAACTGCTGCAGGAACTTGCATGCATCTTCTAGGAATGAGATACTAAATCTTTCCGCCCTGGTAGTTATCAGATAGTAAGTACTTCTTTTTCTAATTCTAAAAAGTTTGGCTTTATAGTAGTGGTTTTTGTTTTTTTTTTTAAATCTGATATTCTCTGGTCTGACAATATTACAGGCAGTTAACCAGTCACAGGTCTACTCTCCTGTGAGTGTTCTTGGTGAAGTCACCATCTTTTGGAGGAGACAATGATCCAGTTGCTCATAATGTTGGGAAAAAACACCCTCAAACAAATGAAGTTACTCCTTAAAATTGTGAATAAGATTACCAGAATACATTTTTCCCTCACAAGACAGAACTAAAACGGGATACTTCTCAAGTCATCTGTGACTTACCAGACAGAGCATTAAGTGCAGAGTCTGATGCTTCCACCAATGTCCCTATCATGTTCTGTCATACATAAAACAAACACTTCATCAGTACTGCTATGGATCTGTTATTTATCAGACTCCCTACAGGTTTTAAATATTGAGACAATGTGAAGTCAGAAAGATACACTGAAACTTGAAGTACAAGAGTATACTACTTTCACATGAAGTCAACTAAACAAATGAAGCTCAAAAAGTAAGAGGAGAGTGGCTTCTCGAAGTGTGTGTTACAACCACGACCTGTTTCAATACCTTCCCAAAAATATCAGCTGCAAATAATTCAAAAGTTACCAGAAGTCTGTTCTTATTCTAATACAGCAGCTTCTATAGCATACCTGCAGTAAAAAGAAAGGCAACTAGGTAAACTGCCTTAATACTGTGCAATAAGTTCAGCTGGGACTCACTTCACAGGTTTTATTTACCTATGCACACATGCTGATTGTCTTTCTTTATCCATGAAAAAAAAAAGTTGCAGATCAGGTATGAGCAGCTGATCTAATGCCTTGCTGACAGTAAGTCAGGAACTACATTTTACTTTGGCCATCCACATCTTCCATTCCCTACCACATTTGACTAACTGCTCTTACCAATTCCTTTGCATAGGTTACGGTGCTCATTAGAAACTTCATGAAGTCAATTTACTGTTCAGTGACTCTGTGTCACTGAACCAGGACAATCTCCCTTCACCACCCTCACAGTTTACACAGTCTAACAAAAAACTCCACCCCATCATGATACATTAGAAAGAATAAACTCCTCCAGAGGTTCTTCCCTTGCATTTACAATTGTGACTGTAGGAGAGGCAGACAAGGCAATGGTAAGTGGGAAACTTCGTAACTGTCTTGGCCTTCCTTTTCAACAAGAAAAGAACTACACAGCTTCTAACTGTTCCAACATGTTCAGATATATGTTTCTCAAAACATAATGGCACTTCTTGCAATACTAAGGGCACAGGCCATCAGTGGACAGAACTTCCACTACTAACATAGATGACAGTAACACATGCATTTTTAGTACATATGCAATAGCTTCTGATGGCAATCTGAATTAACGAGTAAGAACCACCAAAAATAAGCTAGAAATGACAAGTGGCAGCATGTCCCCTTCTCAAGGTCTCTTGATGGGTCAGGAATACTCCTCAACTGTCACACTGTGTAGGATCTCGTCTCTCATGCTTTTAAATGGATAGCAACAAAAGAGTTCTTACAATACACACCAGATGCCATGGGATGTTACAGCATAAATATCTTTACAGTCATGAAAACAAAACACACTGGAAGATGAGCTGTATTTTACGGAAATTTGAGGAATGCTACAGATGCAAAACTAATGGCAAATCCAGCTCTTTGTCTACCTTACATGACTGGCAAACTACTGGAAATCTAGGAATGTGTGAGTTTCTAATAACTCTCTACCATTGCAGCTTAATTGCTTTTTGCAAAACTGGGAGGAAGACTTCACTGTGAGTTTATGCAAGTACTGCCAGACAACACAAAGGGAAGGAAAAGCAACTACCTGTTGAGAATGTGCAGCTCCTCCAGACAGATAAAGAAGATAAGCGCAGCATAAACATACATTGTTGCAGAGCATAATGCTAAAGAAATTTTGTATAACTCAGGAAACAATTTTAAGTAGAAAGCAGCTTTCAAATAAATATTGAAAAGCTTTCACATACATGATAGCTTTATTTACTTCTAAAGTTTTCAGTGATAAAAATCTTAGCTCTTCATAACTTTTTCTATTCCTGCATAAAATAGTCATGACTCACAACACGTTTCAATTCTGCGTAAAACACAGATGTTATACAGAAGATGAAATAGTTACCCTGTACTTTCAAATGTAATGAAATACTTAGTTGAAATTATTACATGAAGAAAATTCCCAAATGCTTTGTCTTTTCTGATCCAAAAGCTAAAACATACTAGTTCTTATTACATGCTGATATAAATGTAGCACAGTACAAAACTTCCTTTCAGCAATTACACATTTTCATTATCTGTGACTGCTTCTCTCTTCACTGACTGAAGCTAGGCAACTGCATCTCTAGATTTTCAGAAATCAAGTGAATAATAGGTGGCCAAAAGGAAAGACCAAGTGCAAGTTAAGAAATACATATCTTTCAGATACTCAAGGATTAAAGAAAGGGGAGCACACTCCCCTCTCAAAACATGTTCCTTAAAATAAGAACTCAAGAACAGAAGGTCCATTACTGCCAATTGCTTGAGAAACAGTCACAACACTAAAAAGCACATGATTCTTCTATCAATGGTCAGAGTAATCACTGGTATAATTCCATACAACTTCTGCTTTGAAGTTTTCTCCTGTGCTCTATGAAGGGTTTGACATAGACTATACATATGACTTTAGTCAGCATGCTGCTGTCTGTTCAAAAATACTGAACAGGTGCTGCCTAGAACACTAACAGCCACAACAGCACTAAGCAGCGTTCATACACCTTCATAATCGAGACATGATGTCAAACTAGTACATCATCAGCACCAGAAAACATCTAAAACAAGTTTTACAGGAGGATGAGAAATTGTTTCCTGATTATCACACATTGGTGTTTTCCTTCTATATACATGTGATAAGTGGTACCTTGGTCTCTCAGCAAGCACATGGGAAATGGAGGATATCCTTTCTTGGGAATAAGCCCAGTATGTTATTTTTTAGTTTGAAAGTGTTTAGGTTAAAAGTAGGAAGCTCACATTTCTGCTTGTGAAGATAAACAACTTTTTTCCTATGCTTGTAAATACTGTGAGATAGGTAATGTATCATTCACCAGATTTTTTTTTGTGTAAAGGATTAGACTGTTTTGGATGGAAAACACAATTTTGCAAGATTGATATATCAAAACTCAGAATTTAAAGGCCAGAGATGCACTCAAGTATATTTTTATTAATGGAAACTTTCTTCTTTCGACACTTGGCAGCCCCAAAGCTCAACTGTAATACATTACTTCATAATAACCCTTCTTTCTGGTCATTTCACAGTTTTCAAAATGAACAAACTAAGATTAAGACCAAAATTTTCCATTCTATGTCACAACTACCATTTTATTTTACATTATTTTTTCCCAGACTATGATATGTTTTTCTACATTATCTGCTGTTTCAGGATAGAAAAAATCTCTTAGCACAAGCCAGTTTCATGGTTGCTTTCCACTTTACCAAAAACATAGGGAAGGGCTATATTGAACAAGATGAACAACTGTCTTCATAAAACACAGCCTCATCATATGATCTTCAAGACATCATTTGAGGCAGCACCCATGCAGAATGACCTAATACTGCCAATCAGAAGACATGCAAACATTCTAAAAGAAATCAAAATCTTGCACTCTACTGCTAATCTATTCTATTAGTGTCAAAATGCCAAACACAAACATAGCAAGAATTGCATCATTTGATTCATAGCTTTTACTGCACATGCCAAAAATCTGTATAGAAGGTCTCACTGTAAGTCTTAACAGCACACACAAACTATTTGAATGACAGCTGACTATACAGAACACTGGTCTCAAAGGCATGAAGTACAAAGTGTGGACAGGTAGGTTTATATTCATATCATATAAACACCAAAAAGAGAAAAACCAGCAGATCCCCAAAGGATAAGAATGTAAGTCCCAGAGTGATAAAACTGTTCTGAAAGGCTGTGATCATAGAACTAAGTGTGGAGAGTATAACACAGGGGAAACCTCCCACACCTTTTAAAGTGAAAAATGACAGACTGTAAAGACAGGTATCTGATGGTCATAACATCTTGTACAGAGCTAGTGAGAGCACCCTCTCACAGACTGACAGAAAATACCTGCCTATTTCAGATAAATGCTTTTTCTGTCTGTGAGTGAAATGAACACAACTTTGGTCAATTCAGCCATTTAGAAGCAGCTCATCTGTATGCCTACACTCATGATCATCCCCAATTTACATTCTAGAACTACTCCAAACAAATATCCAGAAAGAAATAAAGGGGATGAAGTGAGGTATTAAAAAACTGCTTTTGCTTGTATTTCCCTCAGTACAAGATCCCTCTACAGATTTGTTTCACCAAACATCCAGAGCATTAAATGAAAACATGTAAGCTTATAGGATTTGTTGCCTTAATCAGTGATTATATTACTTCAGTGTTAACCACTAAGGAAAAACTAGTTTTTCTCAAGTTTTCTAAAACTATTTTGAAGGACAAAATTAATGATATTTCTAGCAATAAGGACAGCCACATGTCCAAGGTAGGTACTGTATTATAAACCAGAACCTTAATACTCTTGGAGAAACCGAATCATTGAGTAGGCAATAAATACTTGCTCTTGAAACATCTCCAATTTATAACTCCAACAGGAGAGTGCTAGGATATCAAATTATTTTCCAAAACCACCTGAAAAGAAGCCAGAGATGCTCCAGGATTTATTTTTTCTTAAAGAGCTTAATATCTTCACTACACCAAAAGTACATTGCTTCTAGCCTCAACAGGGGGTGTTCTGCCAAGACTGCAGGAAAATAAAAAAAATCCAGAACACAGAATATTACACTCAATTAATTACACGCTTAATTGCTCTCTTCTGTTAACAGCCTAATGAATACAGCAGTTTCAGTATATTTGTGTAGCCCAAAGTTTCAAGTCCAATAAATGAGACAGGACTGCTTTGCAACATCTGTGCTAAGATCAGACATGTTTGTAACCAGAAGTAAACACTCAGAGTAACACCTATGCCCTTTGCTCTCCAGCCAGAGCACCCAGGAGCTGACATGTAGGGGGTTTTCTGTATAACCTGCAAAGAGAATGTTGTATGTCATGGAACATGACAGCCTCAATTAAACTTAAAAAGAATCTGACTTATCTTAGATCCCAGGCCAGTGGACCACCATGTGTCAATGGAAGTTCTGCCTCTCTTCACTTCTCTGGCCAGGACCTGGTTGCACTATTGAATCTACTTATGTCTCTGAGTCAGTAGTCTAAAAGCTATCCCAAGGCACACACAACTTTCATTTCAACCTTCCCGAGGCACACATCAAAGTGATGTACCAGGAAGCCAGCTGGCAAGAAGCAGGTTCCAAATGTTTGCATAAACTGCAAGTTAGCTATTAAACTAATGGCAAATGGCCCAATTCCAGTCAGGAATTCAGAGGCACTTGCCCTCATTAAAGCCCAACAAAATAAAACAAAGTCTCTAAGCTAAGCCACTCCAGATATTACCCATGTAACACAAACATTTCATTTCTAGGGTCAGATTCAATTTGCTTTTTGCTCACTCTACACTGTGTACTTATATGAGGACTCTTGCCATAAAAAAGCAAACCTGCCTGTCCTTCCTAGAAAAACCAAAAAATCACCTTGTATTTCTTCTACTTACAGTTTTGCACACAAAAGAAAAGCCTGCAGTGATTTTTTTAACTTTTTTATACGTGACACAGTGTTCTCAGACATTCCTAGGCTCAGCTGTCATATCTATCCTGATGAAACTTCTGCAAGAAAAGCTGATGTGTGCCATTTCTTTTAAAGGCAATATTATGATACTCACTGTCAAATCTTTTATAATCCTGAATTTCAGGAGACAGTAATTTTTTGGGTTTGAAATGGAAATTTAGCTTTGGTGTTAATAATGGAGAGAACGGGCACACGTACACAGATAATTCAGTCAGACATGAGCTCAGTCAGAGCACATTCCAAGCTGGCCGGACAGGAGCCAGCTCCAGTTCACCAGTCATGAGCTGTGTTAGCACAGCACTGTGCCCACACTAATAAAACCTGCTGAGAGGCTGGGTATGCTGGGCTGGGCACAGTCCTGCACTGTCTGGCCAACTCCAATCACGGACAGTGGATGCTGGGTCTGTCTGCACCCATTTATGCATGCACTGCTCCTTAAGACTCCTACTGCTGCAAATTTTTTTCTCCTTACATAGGGCACAGCACTATATATTTGGGATTTCAAGTATCCTCCTTGATCATAGCCATGGCAATTCCTTATAGCTGTTCCAGTGTGCATTTCAAACAAGACAATAATTATTAGCACTACAGGCCAATGACGGGCATGGGCATTTGAATGGATTTTATTTATGTAACTGTCCTTTACAGTTAGTAGCATTTCTCCCAGGCATTTATTCTGTTATGGAATTCAACAAGACTTGTAACTCAGCTCCTGTCAACATCTTAAAGACAAAGGACACATTTTTAGTAGTATTCAAGTACCTTAATATAAACAAAGAGAAAATTAAGTTACTCATTATAAAAAATGAGTATCGAAGCTATTAGAAGAAGATAGAAAATGACACCATGAAAAGAGATCAAGTAATACAGTTCTTTAAGGTTTTGCTCCAAAACCCCATTAACTAAACTTAACTTGGCCTATGCAAGGAAATTAAAAAGCCTTCCAAGGATGGAAAAAACCCATGTATTAATCATCTACTGACAGAGAAACCAAAGGACAGGTGTGCAACTCCATGCTCAAATAACTAGCCTGGAAGATCAAGGAATAAAACTGTAACATGAACATGTTAATAACATTAAGTTTTCCTTAATAAAAAATGCCCTGGAGCAGTTAAAGGCTAACACAAGTCCTACATTTTATTTTATTTTATTTTATTCATTTAAAAGGTAGATTAAAAAATAAACAAAACAGCCAACAAAAACAAATTTAGTGAGCTACATGCTTGATTTTTAGGAAATGCACCCTTCAATTACACAACACTGGCTGTGCCAGCCCCTTCTGTCTTGCCTGTAAAAAGGCACAGGGTAAAAAAGTCAGACCAGAGTGTGAGATTTCTGTCTCTATTTCAAAGTAACTTTTTCTCACTACTATTTAACTCTCCTATTGTCTAAAGTAAGTATTACATGTTTTGAAATGAACTACAGATTGTCAACTAAAAACGTAACAACAATATTTTAGGTATGTTCAACAGCCTTCACACTCAAAGCCATTGACACAAACTGGAGAAGTTTAGCTTATCTGAAAAGCAAATTTAATCTTGGCAGTAGTCTGAAATAAATTTCAAATTTTCTTACATACAACAAGATCTCAAAAGTAGAACTCATATTTTATGCTTTAACATTCATCATGTCTATTTGTATACTCATGTCACTGAGAATGTAAAACCCATTAAAAGGTATCATCCAAACAAGTTTAGGCAGACTCAGGTAACAAAAATCAGGGGATGGTGACACAGGAAGATGGTTTAGGGCAAGATTTATGTTAATCTTCACTGGAATAGCCTGCATGCTGCAAAAATACTAGATAATACTAGTCAGTATTTAAGTTTACAATATTGTCTCTAGGTATTAGATCTGAGATCTAATACAGACTGCTTAAATTTCTTAACTAAAAATTACTTGTCTGACTTCAGAAACATGAATTCAGTACTCACATAGGATTCTGTGAGAGTGAGATTTTTGAGAGCAAAAATAAGTTTTCATTTTGATTTACCATATGTGCAAGAATACTCAAAGTAATACTAGCTTGAACAAGTTCTAACAAACATTCATCACTGGTGACAATCAAGACAATGGAGTAACTTTTTGGCTAAGCTGGATGTGAACCTCTAATGTACTATACTAATGTAATATACTATAGCTGTCAGGTTCGTGTATCATGCACACCTGCATAAAAAATAATCTCAGTGCACAATTTTCAGAGAGAAGCTGAACCTTACCCTTAGTGACAGAAGGAATGCTTTTTCCACCTGGATTATTTAAAATGACTAACTAGTCCATTCCAGTTTTAAAAACTCATCAGATTTCAAAAATATGTGAGTTTGTGTTCCATAATCCATTAATTAAAAGAGACAATAGAGAAAAATTGCTTGGAGAGCTACTCAACCTTACAGAAAACAAGGTAAATGGAAAGAAAAGTGTTCAGCTCTTAACTACAGCTAATATTTTGTCAGAAACACAAAAACATTTGTTGTTCCCCTTTGTTATTGAAAGCATGGAACAACGGCGCAGTTCACAAAACGTGAGTTGACGTGAATCACAGAAACAGAATTACAGAAATTCATACCTGAAGAACAACCTGACATAACTCGAGTATAAAATGCCACATCTCTTTAAACACAAAAATATAATTATGTAAGGAAATATATCAGACTACAGAATTGTTTAGAGGGGCATATTATTCTATTTAGATACACAAATACAACATGTATATATATTCTATTCCACAAACAGAAATGTAAACTCATAAATCTATATCCTGAACATAATCAAGATCATACACAATGGATATGGCAGTGGGGGATGACCAGAAATGAACAGAAAAAAATTAAATTTCAATTAATTTAAAATCAGTTAGCTAAATGAAGACTTTTTGGCACATTTAAAAAATAGTTAAATGCATATTTCAATACTAATAAATTTTACAGTTTGTCCAAAATGTGAATAAAATTAATTAAGAAATATGTATTTTTAGAGTCTGATCAGCTATTCTGCATGTAACATTTACATAGATATCATACTATTTCTCTTCTGTCAGGACAAGAAAACCTCTAGAGAACACACTGTAGAAACTAAACCAAGAGTGAAACGCAGGTGTACTTTTCTGTACCATTCCCTGACACCAGAAGGCTTGCTGCTAAGTCTCCCTGAAACCTATCTGAAGAGATAAAACATATAGTTAAACCTACAGTTAAGCCTTTCAAGTGGAAAGCTTATCCCCTGAAAAGCTGCATTTGAAGAAGGGCATTGAGCAGAAGTTAGTCAAGAGCCGTACCTGTAGTCACACAATATTATGTCTTTGTCAGAACAGAGAAGAATATTTACTGCTATGACTATGTCACTGTACACCACATATTAAAGACACTAATGAAATATTTCACAGCAAAGCAAAGTCATTATCTTGAAAAACATAGTCCCTTATTTAGGAATTCCTTTCCATCAGCTATCAAAAAAAATCTCCACCTGAATCTTCTGCAGCCACTAACCAGTTTTGAAACTGGTAGAAAAAGACAAATTTCAGGTTGTTTCTTAAGTAATTCAACATGTTACATTAATAAATTATGGCTAACACAAATTTACTCTATTGTGACAACTCAAGACAATGTAGATATGAATTTCAACTGCAATACGTGAATAGCACCAAACAATTGCATATTTAGGAGCAATATCAGCAATAACTTGTATTACTTACTGGTATATAATAGATATTCATTTTAGGGGCTTCATTGGCAGTCATTAGCATTCCTAAAAAGAAATTTCCACATTTAAAAATATTGATCAGAAGAGGATTATACTATTTTTAAAAAAGCTCATAAAGTACATATTCTTGTCTTGCAATGGACATTAATCAAGACCTGTAATAAATTATTGCATCAAATACCATGGAAAGAAAGGTTTGAAATCAGCATAATCAACAAAACTTAATTTTCTATATATTCATTCCCTTTTGTCCTCTATCTTAATTGTTCAGCACCACTTTAAGCAACATTAAGCTCTGACAAGTGCAGGTTGCCAAGTTTCATAATAAATGTAAACAGTTCATCCCTTAATACTGTTTAGAACAAGTTCAGTTAGTATTGCAGTAAAAAACAACCTTGGACATAAAACTGCATTATTAATACATTGGTATTAGTACATGTGGTTATTTGTTTTATTTTTAAACACACACCTAAACAGAGCCATGAATCATAACATGGTTTATGTTATTCATATTTCATTCATATTTCATTCATATTTCATCTTGGGAAATGAACAAAACAGCAACTTCTCAGCCCAAAATGAGATACAGGATACTGTGGCGTCAAAAGGAGTAATATTAGTGTATAACCAAGCAGGGCAAACGTAGAATTTGAAGTATCTATGAATATACCAAAGAAACACCACAAATGAGGTGTTTATGTACTCTGAATATAAAAAAAAAATACTGTAGGAATACTAAAATCTGGAAAATCTCCTACTGCCAAAAGACTTCATGTAAGTTCAAAATGAAGAACACTCAATTTCCTTCTACATAAAAGAGTAATAAGAACATTTGCCATATACTTTTCTGTTTATCTCAATTTTGTCTTTCCAATGTAGCTGATCAGCAAGTAATACAAGAGATTGATTATGAAGAAGAAAAGTGCCATCAAATTAGATAACATTCTGATCTGAAAGAACTGTAACACATGTCACTGAGACTATGAATAATTGGGTCAATTACTACACACGCAGAGGGTAGAAATATAATTTACACCCAACTACAGGAATGCAATTAACATGGGTGGAGTAATCCTTCCTACCTAATCCTTTTATTATAGATACATAATGCAGCTGGACTTGTCAGAAAAAAGCGGGCTTACTTTCCCAGCAAAAGCAAGATATTTGTGAAAGCTTTGTCTGTAAACAGGCTAAAATCTGTGCATGGAAAGGTTTGCAGGCAATTTAAGGAAAAAGCAAGAATTTAAAGCATACACTTGAATACACACACATGGAGTGCTCCAGTATAGCAGACAAGTTACATGCTCCCCTAACAGCACACTCACTACTATTTCATAAGACAAAGCATCTTTCCACCGACTGAATAGGAATCATTAAGATATAAAGACAGAAATTAATTCTGCAGATGCTTCAAAGATGATAGTAAAGTAAAACCTCCTCTTTGAGAGTCTTCCATCAATAATTAAAAGACAAAAACAGACTTCAGAACAGTATATGAGTGTATTCTACAGGGGAAATAGAAGAATGATAGAAAGTTAACCACTCTGAAAGGAGACATCTATTCCATGCATTTTTATTGCTTCAGCTTGTTAGTTTTAATAAATTTTTATGGGAAGAAAGACTACACCCTAATAAACTACATAACAGCCTAGGTTGATTACTGTAGAAGGGAAATAAGGGAAAGCCTTTTTTCAGAAGTTTTAGTAAGACCCTCTTTGGAAAATTATCTGCAGTAAAGTATGAATGTAAAAGGATGAAAATGGGAGTATGAAGTGATAGTATGTGAGAGCAGTAGTTTTAGAAAATGCAGATTCTTACATTTTAGTTTTTCCTACAGTAATTGAAACAGATGAGACTGTTATCAAGTTTCATTTATATTCTACAACTTAAATTGACTAAAAGCTACTCAGTAAGAGGTAAACATTTTTCCCCCTAGCCCCATTCTATTCATGTATGATAAGAGGAAGATATTTGACTATTAAGGGATCCACTAAGGTCTGTCATTATGTAGTTTGGTCAAAGATACAAGAGAGCTTGCTTCCCAGGAAAGGTACTAATACTGAAGTCAGTTGGTAAAACAGTTAAATTAAAAATGCCTAACTGTGGAACTGCCTAACTACAAAACTACCACCAAAAAAACCCAGTTCACAGTATAGTGATCTTGAGTTTACCATAACTGATAGAATTATAGAATCATAGAATAGTTTGGTTTGGATGAGATTCCCATGGGCTCAATTCCAAAGCTTGTCCAAGTACCTCTGGATGGCATCACATCCTTCAGCTTGGTGTCATCTGCCAGTTTGCTGAGGGTACACTCAATCTCGCTATGTCATTAATGAAGATATTAAATAAAGTTTGTCCCAATACAGAGCCCTAAGGGACACCACCTGTCACTGATTTCCATCTGGACATTGAACTGTTGACCACTACACCTTCTGGATGAAACTATCCAACCAATTCCTCATCCCCTGAACAGTCCACCCATCAAATTCTTACTTCTCCAATAAGGGTGAAAATGGGGGTTTGTCTTTCTGAGTAGCAGTGACACAAGAAGTGTTAAAACACAAGCTAGGCAAAGATCTCCTGGGTTTCCTCTGCTATGCATCCAGCAGGGCTCTGAGAATGCTGGGGCATCAGAAGGACCACTGAGCCAAACCCATACTGATATTATGTTATATATTTTTGACTTTCCACAACTGCAAGCCCATCTTACCGAAAGTACTTCCTTTTTTTCAGAACTTCAGTCCTGATTATTTCTCACATTCTGAACAAGAATGAGGTGGTTCTAGGCATCTTAAATGCTGGTCCAACAGTATTCATGATAAACACATGATGCACCACCTCTTACCCTAGATCTCTCAATTTCCACTGCAACATGCTCTAGCTTTTGCCCCACTGCCTCCATGTGACTATAAAATACAACCCAGTTTTCTTTCCACAACAGTTCTTAGCAAAACTATCAACCTGCTCCCCTCCACACAGTAAGAAAAGCAGCACTGATTTAAGAAGGAGATGTGAGACAGAGAATTGGACTGCACAATCTAGATCTGTCGCAGACATGTGAAAATCAATGTCCAATAGCAACATTAGGGAGATGTGTGCATTCAATTCTTTGTGCTACAAGATTCGTCCTGCAAAGTTTCATGAAAACCATTTCTGCAAAAGCACACAAGGCATGTCCACATACCACAAAGGCTACAGAGCATCCACAGCGGAGAAATGCCCATCCGTGACATATTCAAACTTGATTTGATCTGAGCAACCTGATCAGACTTCAAAGCTGGATCTAACTGCAAGTTGGCCCTGCTTTGAGTAGGAAATATACAACTCCCAGGGGTACCTTCCAACCTAAATTATACTCTGATTCTACATTGACAAATAACTTTTTTCTGTTCCGTTCCCCACAGTGAGCTCTTCATTGATGCAGCGTGGACGTTAATTTGCTGCCGGATTCTCTTTTAGATGAAACCAATAAGCTCACAGGTGAAACATGGGTGCAATGCCAAAAACAATTCACTCCAATGATGTCTCTCTGTAGCCACCACGGATGAGGGTTTATCCATCTCCAGAACACACAGTCCACCCTGTCACCATGCAATAATTCTCAAATACACCCACGTGAAATCCTACATTCCACCAGGGCACCTGGCATGTATTCTGCTCACAAGGTCAAAAATGCCCCCCATTTTATGAGGAAAGAGTATTTAATTGCTCATCTCACAAAAAAAAAAAAAAAAAAAAGGAAAAAAAAAAAAGAAAACACAACTCCAACACATTCTTAACTGAAGTTGGCAGAAAAGACAAAGATAAGTTTTAACTTGCTAGAAATCTCAATCTCACTTATCTACGATCTTAAATTTGAGCTGCCAGCATGAATCAAAGTCCAAGTTGCTCTGTCTTCACTGCTACCTCTCTCTAAAATTAGGATAATAGCAGTTTGCAACTCAGGCATTGTCTGTTTCAAGACTTTTGCTCTGTGCCATCCAAGTGATCCTAACTTATTTCATCTTTTTCAATACTGCTTTCTAAAAAGGAAAGTAGGTGTCACACCATACTTAAGAACTAAAGCAACTCATATTAAGCAAGAAAATTAATTCCAGTTGCAATCTGAAGTACAACCAAAGCACATATGCACACACAACCACCACTCTGTAAAATATTTTCACTCATTCAGTCCTGGAAACCTTCGTTAAAAGTGATCCTCAGCTTTAATGTCTAAACATATTGTGAGATGCAAAAAATCTGAAAACAATTACAGAAACCATGCAAATTTGTATACTTAGGAATCTACACTTAAAACTTAAGGGATGGCACAATTTAAGTGCTGTATTTAAATCAAGGAAAGATAAAATCCTTGAAACACTTAAAAAAAATCTGCAAATTTGCTGTAAAGAGATTTTTCCTACCTCTACAAAGCAAGCACTAAGCCATCTGGGACTTAGTCAAGACAATAGGCCAAAATTCCTATTCTTATGAAATGAGTCACTTCAGATATTTGAAGGAGTAAAAAGGTCAATCACTCAATTAACAGCACAGCAGCTTCTAACTGCAAAGAGGCTCCAATGTAATACAGATGCAGAGGAAACAAGGACACTGACAAATAACCCTTTATTCCAAGCTCTGCAGTAAGGAGGAAAGTAGACCTAAATTGTATCACCCAAACAAAGACCACACCTTGGGTTAACAAGCTTTTCCTTTTTAATTCAGCAAGACATTAATATACTTAACATACCCGAATTTGGATAAAGGCAGACATCATTTATATCATGTTCTGGCTCCATTGAAGTAAATATCTTCCCCTGAAATTGTAGAAAGAAAATAAATCATGAAGAACTCTAAACAATATAATTAAATTCAGTAAATCTAAACATTAATAATAGCTACTATTGAAGCTAAGAAACATGATGGAATAAAGATGGAACAGATTTTGCAGAACAATAAAATGTTATTAATTTCTGAACATAAAACAAGGAACTCAGTATTGTATTTTATCTCTGATTCAATCTCTTACAAGGAAGTGCAGCCCACTGGTAATTGAAGACATAGCAATGTACAGTGGCACCTCTAAATTCTCAGTTTACACTTCTGTGTTGAAAATATATGTCAGATTTATTTTATTTTATGCAAAAGTGGGGCTGACACACTGCCAGCATAACCCTCAGTTTATTCAGCTCTGAATGGGGTAGTTTTAAGTAACTTTACTTTGCTAAGAATGATTAGCTGAATAAATGAATTAGGAGTGGAATTTGAATCTGGGGCTTGGTTCTTCCACTGTACTAATGTCTACATGAAATGAAATATAGCTCAATGTTTTATTTAATACTGAGTACTGAGTTTATAAATCATAAAGAGGTCTTGATATAAAATAAAAGTAGTAAGAACATGCAGCGGTATCTAGCTTAGATCAGAATTAAAAGTTATAAAGGTTACTTAAGAAAGAGGTAAAAGCAGGAAACAATGTTCTCAAAATAGTAAGAACTGGAACACAGTCTGAAAAACCCAGACAAAATACAGGTGCTCTTATAAGCCAACATACAAAACAGCCAGTAAAGTAAGAGTCTCTAACAACTGGACCACATAATCTGAAGCATGAGACTACATGCCTGCAGAATTCTAAATGAGGGACAGGAACAAGGCAAATTTTGATCCTGTTCCTCTTTTTTTACTTTCCCTGCAGCAATCCCACCTACCTTTCTGAGCCCTTCCTTTCCCTCCCAGTTACATGCTGTTACCCCACCCACCTCTGGTCTCTCCCTGATGATTAAGAAGAGTCTTCCTCCACCCTGGCCTCAGCAGACAAAAGCCTGGTGCTCCCCACCCCAAGGCACGTCTCAGCATGGGGCTATTCTGGTATCAAAGCCATATGCTCTCCACCCGAAGTCTGCCTCTGCACTTGGTTCCCGGCCAGAGATAGTCAGGAACCAGCATCTGGGAGAGGTGGAGCCAGCTGGAACATACTCTAGGAAAGAGTCCAAAGCTATCTTTGCCTTCCAGCGGAGAGAAGCCCTCCCTTTTCCCACCAGAGGCCACCTGACAAACCTTACAGTGTTTCATTCTTAAGGAGGGAAATACACATACCTAGGAAAAATGGAGAGAGGCCACTGCAGATGTTTTAAATAATAACCAATAATTTATTTGCTCTTTCAAACAATAAAAATTAACTGCAGAGGAGCTTACAAAAAACTATTTGTGATCAGAGAAAAAATAAAAGAGGCTGTTGAAAGTTCATGAAGCAGCGCAACAATACTGAAGTGACTGCCTGAAATAATTAGAAAAAAGCCCCTACTACAATTCTGTTTCACTATAAAGTTAGAAAAACACTGATGGAGCATGTTTTTTAGAAGGAACACAATGACTACAGACATCCCCTCAAACCAAAACAAGTTACAATAGTCTTACTATGAATCTATGGCAACAAAATATGTTGCCCCACAGATTCATAGTAAGGTTCATTGACACAAAGGTAAGAATGAGGATGACAGCATGATATAATGAAAAAAAGTGCCATGAAAATCAGAGATTTCAATTTCACTTAGAGGTGCAAAGGGCAGGGATAAAGACATTGCCCATTGCAACATAATCCCCCTAAGACAGTGTAAGACACACTGTTATTTGGCTCCATGCATAGTATCTGCTTCAGTATCCAAACAGGATCCTGTGAAAATAAGCAAGCAGTACCTGATTTTAACAGGTCTGTAACTGATCTACCTTTGAAATTAACCCAACTCTGAGCAGGGAATTGGAATGAACATGTTTTTTCAGGTGAAAAAAAGTAATGGATGTATTCAAGAACACTGAGAAATATACAAACCACGGCAATGGCTAAGATACTACTTTTTATGCTTAAATCCTTCTCCTGAAAGAAGCCTCTTGGCCAGACATGTACAAACAGCTAGAAACCCCCTAAGACTATATCTTTATACCTGACAGGCTATTGAATAACTTCCCAGATGTGGATTTAGTCAGACAGGACAAAATGCTATGTAAATTAAGAGACATTAAAATCTCAACTGCTTACACTGAATTTCAGCTTAATTAATCAAGCTGCACAAAAAAACACTCCAAAACAACAAACAAAAAAAAAACACCCAAAACCTCTCAACCCAAATAAAGTAAAAATTAAAAAATCTGAATGCAGCAACATCAAATTACTTACTGTATCTTTGTTCCACATTTTTATGATTCGAGAATCCGCAGAGATAATTAAATCCAACTGATGCTGAAACTGAATTGATTTAATAGGCAGGCCATAGTGGTGATCTTTGACTATTAATGGATTACTAGACCGGAGATCATACAATAGGACCTTGAAGAATAAGAGACAAATTCAATTTATAACATTATAAGATTATGAGGAAGTCATGCCCATCAGATCTTCACTAAACACTTAACTACACTTGAGATTTTACATAAATACATAAGCAGGATTTACATAAAATAAATAATATTAAATTCTGAAAACAACTTATTAGGGGAGCCCAGTTTATTCTACCCAGGTATTTTAACATCACCATGTTTCCATCTAGAAAAATTAACAAATTTAAGACCTAACCATCTTTCTAATGACTTTTTAATTTCTATTGAAAACAACAAACCTTACTCTTATTAAGAGTATGAAATACTAAGAGTATTTCATAATTAGTAATATTTCACTTCCAGATTCTCATGTTGTTGTTACATGATTTAAATTTTCAGACTCCCTTCCAAATTCAGTGAATGTAACTTTCCCTCAGTGAAACACCACAGAATGTAATTTTTTATGTTAAGGAAAGTAGAGAGTACAGGCCCTGTCTTCCAAAAACGTGTATTTTACCTCCAAAACTTCCTATGGAACTTGAGAAAGTTAAATTTTTCATATGTAAAGTGTGAATAACAGTAATTTTTGGGAAAAATAATATTATCAGTTTATTTAAAGAGAAACACAATTTACAATAAAATTCGTCTGACTTGTACTGTAACATAGCAAATACAATTTTCACACATTTATCTGTTCTTGAAGAAGCTACAGTTTCTAAACCCATGAAAATACTGATGAAGGCAGGGAACAATCCCCACACTTCCCTTTATAAATATGATGGCAACAATAAATGAACTGAAATGATTCTTCATATCAAGGTAAGACACTAAAAATAACAGTAGAAAGACAATAATTTCAGGTTTTTTAGCCACCATCAAGACAAGGCAGAGCACATATGTTGCATTGAGATGGTACTCATAGTCCCAAAAAGCAGCAACTTCCCCACACACTTGACTCAAGTCGTAAGAAAACTGCAAATTTGAACTTACACAGTATGTAGGTTATAAAGATTTAAAGTGGTACCTACAAAATTCTGAAGAGCACAAGCATTTGATAAAATTAAATTGCAGTTTGACTATTACTACTCTATACACATAATTTATGGTCTAATAAATACTTGCAATAATAGATATATATTGCATTCAATGTATAATAGACTGGGATTGGGAATTGCAAGAGCAGAATCTCCTAAGAACTACGGTAGGTTAAGTCAAATCTACCTGCCCAGTAGATGTTCCAACAGCCATATTCAAAGCCCCATCAAATTTCAGTGCTGAAATGGATGGCAAACCTTCTATCCTGCAAAGCACAATGCTTATAGTTAGGCATTCTTTCAATAAAGCCTGCAAATAGTATTTTTAATGTTAAAAAGTAACTAAGTTAATTCTTAGCTAATACTAAATCAGGTATAATTCAGAAATGCTACTTCAAAAAGCTGCACTGTTTACATTCACAACACATACTTGTATACAAAAACAGCCACTGCTACTTAGATTAGTGTGTAAGAGAACTTCTTTATGACTAAGAAAATCCTTTACTCACACTAGCAATGACCAGAGAAGAGGCAGGTCATTTTAAAGCAAAGTGGGACTTATTTTTAAAACCAAAACTTCTGAAAAATGCAGAACAACACAATTTGAAAAGGTAGCCTTTACTCACTCTGTGTCTGCTGTCACACTGCTTAAAGCACAGTCCAACAGCCCAACTCGATTTCTAGTTCTAGGATCCCAGCATTCCACTTTACCCTAAACAGTTTAGAAAATATGGTTCAAGCTTATGCAGCAGGTGCCTCATAGTCTGAAAACGTTTAAATAAAAAAATGAATTATCTAATCTAATGAATAATTAACAAAATTTCCTAGGCTGACATGAGTTGTTCTAATAATGACATACAGGCTGCACATTTTTCATTTCTAGTTTTTTCAATGCAATCTAAATCAAAATCACTAACACTAATTTTCCTAAGATTAATAGGGTACACATGCCAGCTAATTTCTACAGATGGCTACACTGCAAAATGAGAGAACATTATTTTTGCTCTCATCTGCAAAATCTCAAGCACTCGGCAACCAAGTAACTCTAATATTTTATCTGCACTACGCTCTGAAAAGTCATCTTTAACATATTTATACTTAACATAGCAAATGAGACCAATTTAATTAATTAGGTACATGATTTCTTCTTATCCTCCTGCAAGTTATTACAAAAATGAAACAAAAACTACTGCCCTTTTCGTAAAAGGAATACAAGCATTTACCTCAGCCGTCCCCATAGCAAACAAGAAGTGTACAGGATTTATGTCACAGACATTACTCTCCCTACAACAGAAAAAGGAGCAAGTTTAATGACCTCAGAACAATTTAACACATGAACACCTAATAAGATTTCTGTAATCATGTACACTATTCCTCAACCTGGAAAAGCAAAAATTGGAGGGAGGGACAGATGGCCACATAATGACAGCTTCCCATAGTTAGGGGGAGCTTACCAACAATCTGGAGCCAGAGACAGTGCTGATTACTTCAAACAGGTAAGGTTCCAACTGGATGTAAGCATAATATTTTTATGCTATAAGGATAATTAAGCAATGGAATGTGTTAATCATACAGGCTGGGAAATTTCTATCTTTGGAGCTTTCAAGACCCCCCCTTAGAAAATTAATCTGAATTTACATGACGTGCCCTGAGCAGCAGCTTGGGCTCCGAGGTTCTCTGTGTTCCTCTGCCCTTATCCACCACCTACCACCAAGACCTGCCTCATCACTCTGCTCCACTGTACTCTTAAACAACTCAATAGGACATGAAGAAATGGCCTCAAGATGTGCCAAGGGAGGTTCACATGGATTCTAGAAAAAATTTCTTTACTGAAGGGATTGCCAAGCATTGGAACAGGCTGCCCAGGGAAGTGGTTCAATTGCTGTCCCTGGAGGCATTTCAAAGATGCGTAGATGAGGTGTTTTGGGGACATGGTTGAGTGGTGGACTTGGCAGTGTTGGGTTAATGGTTGGGCTTGATGATGTTAGAGGCCTTTTCCAACCTAAATGAATCTCTAATTATGACAAAAGATCTTTATGATTACTTATGTTCTAAAGCTTACATCTCCAACATGTTGTCTGACCAATGGTCACCTCTCACCCAAGTATCCTGTTTCTCAGCAGGGTACCCAAGAGCCCTGTATTTCAACAACAATTCTTCCAAAGTAAAAATATTTCTCTCTACACCACTTATCCCAGCACTTTCCAACTTCTATTCAAAGCCCTCTACCTCTAATTCTGTAACTCATCCAACTCCCTCACCTCAAAACCTTCTCACAACTTAAGTCTCACCTCTCTAATCCAGATTTTATCCTAAACCCTTACCCCTTCCATTCCAGAATTTCCCCTTTTCTTTCTCCTGTTACTCAGTTTTTTATTGTGTCTTCCCAAATACTTCTTCATGCATTAAGCTGTTCTGCCCACTGACAGCAGCTGTTGGCCACCAACAAGCCACTCTATCTAATGAAGTCTTCTCATCTGCCTCTCCCCACATGAAAAAAGCTCAGTTCCTACTCTGGTAATGTTTTAAAAAGAATCAGACACATGCTGGAGATATAAAAATTCTCTTTGGGCTACTTCAAGAGCAGAAGGACAAAGACATGTCTGGGAAAGTACATACCCTGTGGGTAGATCTCTATATGATGGCTAAATTGAGTAATAATGGCAAAGTTTTAATGAAATGTTCTTAAGATCAAGTTATATAATACCTATTTAGTCCATATTAAGCAATCTTAAAACATCCACAAAAGAAAATTCAATTAAACATAAAAACTAGAAGAAAAAAAATTAGAGAACATAAAATAAAATGAGACTCAGACTCAGCATATGTTCATTTTCAACTCTGCAAAGCATTTGGGCAGTGTTCAGAGACAGTTCTGGTGGTGAGCATGCTAGAAGTCTGCTTCCACCTGGTGGAAAGAAGACAGAGGTCATGCATTACACAGAACTTACGAAGCTTCAGTTTGCAGGGAGTTCAGAAATCTTCCTTGTTCCAGATTTAGCCTGTAAACTTCAGAACTACAAAAGAAAAACCCAAAATTACTCTTGTGTCTTACAGATACTGAAAGACACTGCTGTAAATTTGGAGGCATTGCAAAGGTTTTTTTCACAGCCTAATTTTGCCAAATACCCAATTTTCAGAATTTACAATTTGCAAAAAGACAAACATATACTTTGGTGTTCAAAATACAGAGAAAAATGTGCATAGTGACCATTTATTTATTTTACTTCAATATCCCAACAATTACTACTTTTGCAGGCAAAATATACATTAATTCATTTCTCAAGATCTTTTAATTTCCTGTGATTTAAGTTACATCTTGAATTTCTACTTACTTTGTTTGAAATTAGATCCCTAAGGATCTAATTTTACTTTTATATGTCATTTCAGAAACCAAATTATATGATTTAACTCACACTTCACAGCAATAAAACACCAACCAGGACAGGAAAAGTTATTTAATCTTCCTCACTTAAATGCTAATCACTTTTTAAAACAATACACCAACCTGCAGTTTTTAATACAAATTCGCAAATACATGATATACATGGTTTAAGAATCAAAGGAAAAAACAGCTTAAAAATAGCATGGGAAACTGAATTAATTTTAATCTTCCCAAATTTTCCACTCTTCACCATCTCCATTATTAATATGGAAGGAATTGCCACTTCTTCCACTTTTTAACTTTTCTAATATTTTAATGTTCATTCTACTACTGGAAAACACTGCTAACAAAACTGAAACAAAATATTCCACTTAATACCTTGCTCCTACGAAATACAGATCACACGATGGGTAGTGGTAAGAGAAATCTCTACCAAATTTTGGTATTCTTGTCTTGTAGTAATGGCCATGTTGTGAATGAAACTCCACAAATCTGCCACACTGCAAGAAGACAATCTGAAAGTAAAACAGAAAACACTGAAACAGACAAGAATCTCCACAACTCCTCTTACAGCACAAACTTCAGTGATTTTTTTTGCTTTTCAAATTCATGCAGGCTTATCCAAACTTATTCAAACAATTTCTACTAAAATGACAGAATCAATTAGTGCTTCATCATTTGCACTAATTGCCACAGCAAAGAGTTTTTTTAATATACATTATATGAATGTTCACAAGAGTAAATGAGACGCCCTGAAAGTGACACTGCAGTCAGAACAATTAGCTCATGTTCTGCTGCACCAAAATTAACATTTCTACTTCCTTCAAGACACTACAGTTAGCAATTTCTTCCAGGTACAAAGCTGTGCAGACATCAGTAAGTTCACAGGTACTAAGCACGAGCTACACATCCTGATGCACAGCAGCATTCCAATAAATGACACCAATGATCTTTCTGCAATTTTGTTCTCAACTGAATAAGATCATTTTTACTTTCTGAAACTTAAGACAAACGTCTCAGTCCTGGAAAAACCTGCAGGGAGGCATTACCAGAGAGCTCAATCTACCTCAGTAAATAAATAAGCCAGGTCTTGCTGTTACACTCCTTATGGCAGGTTAACATGGCATGTACCCACAGGAAGGGATTCTTCCCCCTCCAGAGACAGGATCTCCCACATCACCTGTTGCACTCAAACCATGGCACTGTGCAATGGAGGAACAGCTGGCTTGTCCCAAACTCATGCCATGCATGATAATCACAGCCAAACCTTTATCTCTGAGCCTCATCCCTATTTAGCTTGGATTAGAAAAGTGATACTTTAGTTTAGCCTGTGTAGTACATGCATCTTCTAAAAACAGTAGATAGTCAATATCTAAAGTCTTCTACCACTGAATTACACTGTTAGCAATGCAAATAAGGATGAGAAACTCAGGAAAGGTGAGGTACATAAGTTACTTTAAAGCTGACATCTTTATTTATAAATCTGTATATTCTTCCCTTAAGAGACATGGAGAAAATACTGACCTGGGATGGCACTTCATGCTTAATTATCATTAAGTTCCTCCTTACTTGTGTTCTTTTTTTGATACCAGAAACCCTAAGTGTTTCAACTTTTATTCATGGACTTACTCATCTCGGTCCAAGACTAAGCAGAGTATCATATTTCAGAATTCTAACCAAAATTTCATATTAAGTTACAGATACAGTTGCACAGCTAATGCTACACAGTGGTGTTGTTCATATACATTGCACTTTATTTTTTGCCTAATGCCTTTATGCTTTTTCCTGGAGGCTTCAAACAAACAAAGCTCTTTACTCTTTTACAAATAAAGCTCTGTTTGAAACAATACTCAGACCAATCTTTTCTCTACTATCATTGCAGAAAAAAGAATGTCTGCATTTTCAGGCAGTACAGAAGCTACATAAACTATAAGAACACAAAATTAAACCATATTTTATTTAAAAATATCAGTATCACATGTTCTTAGTTCACTATCACTAAGTCATCAAAAACCTGTTTCAAGGAAGAAAGAAGATGTGGTTTACTTTCAGTAAGAAAAGTGAATTTTCTTCTCACCCACTCTGCCTCCAAAAAGATTTTTACAGCTGCCAAAAGGATCCAAATATTCTCCTAATAACTGTCTTATCACTAATAATTTTCTATTTAAACACAAATTTCTATAATATTGGGCTTGAATATATTTGTGTTCTCTTTCATTAGTAGTGGATACAGCTCACTGTAAATTGTGATTGTCTTTTCTTTTTACTAAATTAATTTGGTCACCACCAGAAAACTACAACCTGACACCAGCAAAAGCACTGGCACTGGTGTGTGGCAAAAATACTACATGGAAATACAGGTCTCCTGGCAAAAAGCTGTGGAAAAAGAATAATACTCTCTCCCAAGTCTGAAACTTTGTCCAAGTCTAAGACTTTTAAGCCTAAAACGGAGAAAAGCACAGCAATGTAACTGGACTTACAGGTGCTAATCTGTATGAAAGAAAACAGATGCTCTCACTGTGAAAAAGCAAACAAGCCTCAAAGCAACCTTACAAGGATGGCAGAAACAGATATGGAGAGACACTATTTCCCTGGCTATGAAAGGATGCTGAGAGCACCAATAGGGCTACCAAGACTAACAAGGGACAGAATACAGACAGTCCCAAAAAAAATCTCTCTGCAGTAGCAACAGTAAAAACTTGAGATTTTCCTGGGCAGGTTTGACAGGAACTAAAAATTCTTTATGATAAGGTACAGCAGAATTGCAACAATTTATTCAGTAAATCTGTGGAACCACCATGCCTGCAGATTTTGTCAGAACTGTTCAAGCATTAAAATGATATTTTAAGGTCCCGTTCCAACTCATACTTCTGTGATTCTTAAAATTTCACGTGTAATTTCTCAAATATCGTTCCCTCTTTCAAACATGTCCACAGCATTATGACAGCTACTTGAAGTTTATTTTTCTTTATGATGATTTCTTAAGTTTTAGTAAAATAAAATTGAAAACAAGGATTGTATGAAGTTAAAACAGTAGAGCCTCAGCCTGAAATACAGCACCCATTTCAGATGAAAACACACACTCCTTTCTGTTCATAACCAGTCAGAAACATCTGGGGATACAGCATGTTCCTCAGTCTCCCAAATGACTATTTGGAATAGTACAAATAGTAGTATTTGGAATTTAGTACAGCCAGAAACATTTTCCACCAGACAGACAAGTGGGAAGCTACTGTAAAGTATCAGCCATTACCTTCTGCTACTCAAACTCATGCACTTCCTTGGAAATCTCACAGGAAAAATGTAAAACAGCTACAAGGCTAGATGATCATGTCTCTGATCAAATAGCAGTATTTATTAAAACAAACCCATACCTGAAATGGTAAGGTCTTTTCACAGAAAAAAAAAAAGGGCATAAAATAAACACTCAGGTGATTCCTCCAGGTACAGCAATTAATTAAAAAAAAAAATAATTAAAAAAAGACATTACATCTCTCTGCAGTTTTTGCCTCATTCATATGCTCATAATCATCATGCCTGTAACAACACTGACAAATCAGGTTGTTAACTTACCCACTGCTATCCCACCTTTCAAAAACAGTGTATGAGTGCATCGCTTGTCACAAGAATTGTGATTAAATGTTAGCCCAGAAAGAATAGTTAATTCCATTTTTCACATTATTTTGCTTCTAGGATAGAACACTATTTGAAGCTTTTCTTTCCAACAGAAAAAAGACTTTAAAAGCACCAAAGCAAATTACAGTACAAAACACAAAGAAAACAAACAAAATTTTAAAGGAACAAAAAATATTTATCCTGTTTGCCATTTTTAAAAAAAATATTTCTGTTCCAAAAGCTGTGTTGATTGATTGCCTTTACTATATATGAAAATGCAGTTTAATATACTTACTAAACAATTTTTTTCATTTATACACTGAAAGCCATTAAACATACCTTTGAGTAATCATCTGATAATATCTCAAACGTAACCACTAGAGGAGAGAGCAAGAGAATTTTGAGTCAACTAAGCAAGCAAACTTATTTGCAAACATTGGTATAATCCTGAAAACATTTACACTCGTGCTAATCTTTAGTCATGTAAGTATTTCCCACAGGTGTCAATGCATAATGTAGGCATTAATCTTTAGTATGTAACTTGATTTGCAAAACCATAAGTAGCTTTTTAAAACTTTATAAACATATGAAGTATCCTGTAATCTTTTTATTGTTCTTGTATGCTTGACACATTCCTCAACACAATGCTCAACCATGTATTTTATTGCTGTGGGAATGTCTAATCAAATGGTTTTCAGTGAGTGTCTGGTCCACGGAGCTTTGGTAATCCATCAAAGGTGATAAAAAATTACATGAGTTTGGACACATATGCATATAACTTGCATATGCAGACCTTCCAAGAGGTTAGCACTTTCACAAAAGAAGTTCTAAGGCTCAAAAACGTCACAAATGTGGAAGCTGAACACTAATGTATTGAACTTTACCTAGTTTTAATTAAGCTGAGTTGGGAATGTTAGGGAGTAGCTGCTCCAGCTAAATTGGTTCTATTTAAATGAGATAACTCATTTAAAGTTACCTGGAGTGACTCTATGCTAGACTTCAAATTAAACATACTTCTGCAGTCTACTAAGATGCCAGTTCAAAAAAATCTACTTTAAACTCTAATCAGTAGTAAGCATTTATGATTACAATGATTTCTCTTCTTTTGAAGAGGGTTTCACTCTTGCTATATGTTCCTCTCTCCAGCCTCTCTGAAACCCTGCCTAATAGTGCTCCTTTACCCTACATGACTCCTTGTAGTCCTGAGGCAGAGAGCAAAGAAATACCACTGTGCTCTTATTACAATTTTTATTTTTCACACCACTTTCACACACATCAAAGTTAAACCAGTTCAACTCTTCTGTAATGAATGTGCTCATTTTCTCACTGATTTGGTTACCCCTATATCCCAGCTTTCAGTCATCAGTCTTCTAATATCCCAGTTTTCAAACAAAAAAACTTGAAGTAAAAACTCTCACACCCCACTCCTCCCCAAAAAATCCCTAAACAATCAACCCCATAATTACTCAAATTTGAGCACCCTAGAAGTTCAGAGCTCTGCCAGCTCCCACCCTCCTCTAACAGCCACTCATTCTCCCTTTCCCATTGTCTAGATGGCTCCTTATTTTCCTCACCACAGTTGTTCTCCCACCAAATTAGTAGCAAACGAGGTGTAATTAAGGCCTTGGCCATGCTACCATCTACCCCTAAGTACCTTGTTTCCAGAAAACAAACAGAAAATCAAATCAGCAAACAAACAAACCAATATGCCAATGATGCAGGAAATTCTCTTTACCCTGTGACTCACCTACTGAGCTTGGGCTCCAGAGAGAAAACAGAGCAATTCTCCTACCTTACTGCTTCACAGAACAGGTAAGGAAGATTTTGCCACCACCCAGCCATTGTACCTTTATCATATTCACCAACCAGGACACAGATTTCAGCCACATTCACCCTCTGAGCCGCACATTTTCTACCTCAAGGTAAATCTTACATCCCTCACACCTGCTTTTTCAAGCAAGGAAAGAACTTTGAAATCAAAATAAAAGGGGAAAATTCAGAGATGAAGACTAAGCAGTTTTACTCTAGATTCTTGTGTTCCCCTGAAGTACATTCTGTACCCTCAAGTCCAACCTGAATTATAAATGACAGACATCTTGTACAAACAGTCATGGCTTATACTAACCTTCAGAATCTAAGCATCTTTCAAATTTCTGGGATAACTGATAGGTATCAAAACAGCGGACCCTGGGCTTGTAAGTTCCTGAAAGAATAATTTGATATTTAATGAAATAAAAAAGTTAACCAAAAAGATAACACAAAAGTTTTGGTTTTTCTTTTAAGTATAGTATCATACATATGGCTTTACTGTGTTTCTACTGTAAGTTTTCTGATCTTCCCAAAGCCTCTGTGACTGGAAAAACACTCCTCTTAGTAACACAACTTTACAGCCTGGTTTCTGCAAACACACATTGTATGTAGGTTCTTCTAACTACCAGATACATCATACAGAATCTAGTAACACCTTCCAGTAAATTTGAAAGACCTACTTAAGTATTCATGCTTGGATCCCATTTTGACAGTTACAAAATGCAGCATTATCCTCCTCCTCCTCCTCCAAAACACTCAAACAATTATGTTCCAAAGTTATTTAACATATATGCAATAAAAGTAATTCAGAACTTACTATTTAACTGTATTATAACAGATCTGTTTTATTAGTTTTTTATTTGAAAGCAGGGGGTTTGGATTAGATTATCTTGAAAAGTGCCTTCCAACCCAAACCATTCTATGATTCTAAGAATGTATGTATTCTAAACAGAAGTGTTCCACAGCTCCCAAGACAGCTGTTCTATCACATGTTAAGAGCCAGCTTCCAGCAGAATGTTCACTTCCACACTTTAAAAGGAACTCTTACCAATTCTACATGAAACACTAAGTCACTCTGTACCCAAGATTACCTAGGACTTTTGGCCTCTGTTAGACAGTTTGTTAACTCACCAACTGCCATAATATACTGTCCATCTCTTGATACCTTAATCTTTGTGCTAACTGTGGGCATTTCAAAGTCTTGAATAAGTTCAATTCTTCTACGGATATCTGTAAAGAAAAAAAAAATTGTAGAATTAGCACAATTCTATCAGTCAAAAAAATTGTAATGGTTTCCTAAGGAAGCATGTTTAGTTAATTTACTATAGGGAATATCCTTTAGAGACATTATAACTAACATAAGCAGATTAACACAGTCTGCTAACCCTAAGAAGCAGACTATCTCTGTGTAAAATAAATTAGTACTCCAAGGTAACTGTGTAACAAGTTATTATATAATGTAGTAGCAAATACTCATTCCACACCTACACAATTAAGGCCTTGTATAAGGTATTCCATGCTCCATTACCTCTATGCATTTTTTTTTGGTTAAGTGTCTTGTATAACACTTCCTGCATTATATAGCTTTCATTAAAAAAATAGCTTTTTTTTTTTATTTTGTGTAACAACCTTAGGCTAAAATGATGTGGTCCTGCTCTAAGATTAGCACAGCATCAGAGAGGAGTTTATGGTCTGCTTTTAACGTAACAACATGGAATTCATGCATCATGTTTCTGTTACAATCCACAACCCAAATATTTAATGTCTAAAATTCAAAACACCACTGGTTATACAGTGTTCATATGAAGCTATACAAGAACTATCTGTAGTTTAATTCTCTAGTTTTTATATTATGACTTAGGGATAACTTCTGTGTATCAGTCACTGACGAGTCTCCTCTGAATGTGCATGTGATGTATGTAGAGTAGCCGAGTATGGCTGCGAGGGGTAAACTCACCCACATCTTTCTTCTGTAAAGCTCTTTTCTTCCTGTCAGAGAGCCACTGCAGGCAAAGGTATACATCAGTCTTGAGCTCATTATTCATACAGGAACTCGAGAATCACTTAAAGTTTAACCAACCATTTTAAATCTAAGACACTTAGGCCACTAATTCTTTTGTTGTTGGTTTTTTTTTTCCTTGATTATCTTCTAATTTCATTCCACCGATAAGTTTAACCATTCCACACCAAGAAAACTTACAAAGTCCTGTTGCTTACGGGTCTATGGACCAGCACCGCTACACTCAGAGGTGTAGGAATTCAAACTGCATTTCTAGTTTAAGAAACACTCAGAGCTGTTTCTCGGTAACGATCCCAGCACAGTCGCACATGGACCGGGGCAGCTCAGCCGGGCCGGGCCGGGGCTCGGCCCCCGCGCCGGCACCGCGCGGATCAGCTCCCGCCGCGGGACCCGGGCCGGGCCGGGCCGGGCCGGGCCGGGCGCGTTCCCCCCGCCGCACTCACCTCCGGGAGGCTCCTGCCGGCGCTCAGGCTGTAGATCTTCACCTCGTTGAGGCTGGAGACCTGCATGGCCGCAGCTGTGCCCGCCTCTTCCCGGGCAGAGGGGAAGCGGAAGGCGAGGCGCTTCCGCCCGCTCGGCCTCAGCCGGCGGCGTGCGGGGCCCGGCGGGGACCGCTGCCCGCGACCGCGGCTCTGCCCCTCCCTCACACGGGGGAGAACGGGGGAAGGACAGCAAAACCGCGGGACAATAAGGTCTGCTGGCTCCGCAGCTCGCAGCAAAGCGGCTTCGCTGCTGCCTCTTCCCTTGGCGCTGCCCACGGGCCCCGCGCCCCGCAGCGCGGCGCTGGCAGGACTCGGGATGTGCGGAGTGGGCTGGAGCCGGGACAGCCGTGTGCCCTCTCCCGGGGCCCGGCCTGTGTCCGGACACAGAGCCCTGTCTGCCCCTCACGAGTGTCCGGCAGGCTGTGATGTCATTCTCGATGGTTTTCATGTGAACTCAGGAAGGCAGGAGTTGTTCTGGCAGCATTGATGGAGGAGGTTAATTTTGTCACCCTGTGGGCAGATTGTGTCCGGTAGCCATGGAAAACAGTGCGTTCAGGATTTGCTGATCAGAACCTTGCCAGCAACCACAGAAGGACACATTCTTATTGCTCTGTGGCATTGCTGTTGGGAAAAAACGAAAAACCCCACAACATCCAGAATTTCAAGCATTCTCGTTCCAATTTACAAGAGCAAAATCAGGGACTGAAGTAGTGTACATCCAGTCCATAAGCATGTTGCAGAAACAATGAAAGTCACAACTAAATTTTTAATACTGCAGAACTCTGGCACAAAGTGCAAACTGAAGCAGTTTCAAGTAAGTCTTATGCATGGTGTTACCTGAATGATGTATCACAATAACAATTATACCAATATCATTACTAAAAAGTGCTCTGTTCTGGGTTGTATTGAGAGTTTTAGAGCTGAGATTCCTGGGAGATGAGCACACCTAAATATCAGTACCTGTAGGATTAAGCTAGGTGTTTAAACTCTCGTTTCAGAAAGCTAAAGCTTTACTTGCTTATGTGTAGGTTGTCTAGTGACATTTGAGATGCCATATGGTATCCAGGGCACCTGGGTGGGGCTGACACAAGATCCATGGAAAATCCAAACCTTTCTGCAGTGTAATCTGGAGGCAGGCAGGATGTGCAGGGACATCTCTAGTGGCAGTAGAAGCTCAGGCAGCTGAATCTCATCGCTGGTAAATGCAATTAATGAAGCACGAGGAGTGTGACGCAGCAGCCACTGGGTGTCTTCTGTGGGGTCAGTTTGATCAGGTTCCACACTCTTAGAGCACCATGAGCTGTTAATAGGCATTTAAAGCTGAATTGGTGAAGTCACTTTTCCACAGTTCTGGATATTGTAAGGAATCCCAGACATTCATGGGGGGTTGGTTGATGTGACTTGGGATGTGCAGAAGACATGTGTTATCCCAGAACACCAGCTTGAAGGCCCAACAGGATATTCCAGGGCACCTCAAAAGGCAGTCAGCAGCATCAGATGTCTGAACCCACAAGGAATTCCTAGAGGCGTAGTACACGAGCTAGCAGCTTTCTTTCTAGTGTCAATGTTATAATTATCTAGGTAATCAATTCTGGTTATCTGTTTGGGAAAGTTGTCTTGGGAGATACTTCCAAGTAGGGTATTTCAATATTCTTAAAGACTGTTCAGAGGCAGAGTTTTGCTCCCTCAGTGTGGCACCTGAAGAAGTACTCACTAATACTGAGAGGCAAAGTCACAGAAAAGTTCATTGCTTTGGTGGATCAAAGGGAGCAGAAAGACACGTGATGGTCATGAGGGAATTAGACAGCTCTGAGATCACATGGCATCACATGTGGGGCCAGCCAGGGAAATGAGCTGGCAGAGCTGTGTTACCACCAGACTGCAGCACTTGTCCCACAGCATGTGCTGCCTGCTCCTTCCCCTCCACCGCTGCCTCATCTTAAAAATACGTAATGGGGTAAAAAGAAAAAAGTTTGAAAAGTCACAGTAAACCGAGGAAATATGATAATAGAAAACATTCAACAGGACATTGCTTAGACATTAACATTGTGTTTTCTTGGAAATTTTCTTTTAAAACAATAAGTAGCATAAAATATTTCGCTTTAATAATAGTAAAAATGCCATACTGAAAAGAAAAATGGCATTTCTGCTATAAAAATGTTCAGGAATTAAGTAGTGTCTATTGTAGAATCCAGAAATCCAGAAACTCTACAGCTTGGATTTTACCTTATTTGTTATAACATCCATGTGTACAGAAAAACATTCCTAAAATCTAGCACCACTGCAGCAAGAAACTTTTGTCATCTGTTAGCCCTAGTTTCAATTTACATGATTCTAAATTTAAGGAGATTATGGGAACGTAGCATTTCTAAAATTAATCATGCAAAGCATTTCCACAGCTTGAGACTGCAGCAAGGATCCAGTGAAAACTGTTTCTTGGTTTGAAATGGGAAAGAACTCCCTTATCTAGGTGATCAGGTCTACTGTACATTTCTGACCTGAAAGCTGTGGGTAAAGATATATGATGTAGATATTTAAAAATCAGTTAAGTATGTTTTCATGCTTCATGTTTTAAAATGTATAGTCTAAGGAGACAAACAAAAAAGAAGGATTAGACAATAGTCACTTCTGTGAATGCCATCTCACAGATCAATATGTTCATTTTTTTCCCCATAACTTCTGGAAAACCCTTTGTCATGCCCTAGGGGACACTATGATTGAAAAGAATTAGAATCACAGCAGTTATGAGAACTGAATATTTAATTAGCCCAGAAATTAAAAAAAAAAAAACAAACCCAAAAAACAAAACAAAACAAAACCAACAAAAAAGCAAACAAAAACCCCCCATGAAATGGTTATTTTGGCTACAAACCTCAGTGTCTTTTTCTGGAGTACTTTCAGTAGAGACTCTCCTCCTCCACATATGTATTGCTTTTTTATATATCACTAAAAATGTTAAAGAGAAGCAAAGGAAGATGAATCCTTGGCTAACCTAAAGAATCTATGAATTTAGGGCCTAAGACCTTGACCAACACATTAGCTACCTAGAGCGTGATTTACATGGCATCATTCAGGATGCCTTGCATCAGCTGCTTCTTCCTAGAGCTGAAGACACTTAAGTCTTTTAGGGGTCTTCACTTATGATTCTTGGACGTGTCAAGAGCTCTTCTTCTGTGCATGACCAGACCTACCTGGCCCCAGCATCTCAAACCCTCTCAGTTTCTACAGGTTGTGTAGAAAACTAAGAGCATCCTTCTGTTTAATTTCTTGTAGGGGCTTCATTTACTTTTGCTACAGAGAAACATGAGTTAAAAATACCCCATTTTTTGAGGAAAATAAGCCCCCAATATTAGCAGAGACTGCCTAAATGCTGGATGACAGCACAGGAATTGGACCACTCAACTGGAAGATGAGAACTGGATAACCCCCAACAAGGGGCCTTGACCCTTGCAGAGATGCCTCTCAGAGGCAGGTACCGGGTGTTTAGACACTTGTTACCTTCAGAGCATGCCTGGAATTAGAAATGCCTGGAGAATATCATTCCACACAATCTGTGAAATACTCCCAAATGTCTTAACCAAGCTTATGGCAATGTAAGACAAGATTAAGATTTGGTAAGGACTAAAAGCCGCAGCTACACATGAAGGAAGAAGCATCACCAGGAATGTAAGCATCACTATTTTGCAGACTCCTGCACTGCATATTTGTTAAATGAAGCACTCAGGGAAGTCCCGGAAACAAGAGTTTCTTAGAAGTTTCTTTAATTATTCCAAACCCTTCAGATTTGCTAAAGGTAGTCAATGTTTAATAAAAACAAATGGCTTCTGCATTATTTGCGCCAGTTTAAAAGACAGCAAGAAGATGCAAAGCTGCCCTAGTCAGAGCTGTGACAGAGCTTTTAGGTCACCGGGCATAGCAGCCCCCTGTGCTCCGGGAGCTCCCTGTCCCAACCCGTGGATGCTGCGGCCGCCCCGCGCCTGGCTCCGCTCCGCCCCGACCCTGCCCGGCCGCCGCTCCGGGCATGTCCGCGCCGGGAGCCGCCGGGAGCGGAGCGGGCACGGGCAGCGGCGCCTGCGGGCACGGCAGGGGCGGGGGAGGCAGCGGGCAGGTAAAGCAGCGGGCAGGTGACACAGCGGGCAGGAGAGGCGGCGGTCAGTGCCCCGCGGAGCCCCGGCAGCCCCCCACAGCCGCGCTGGCAGCGCTCGGGCACGGCGGGGCCCGGCGCGGGGACCGAGGACCGCACCTGCCCTGTCCCGCACAGCTGAGAGCGAGGGCGTGCGGCGGGGATGCTCCGCGGGAGCTCTCGGGGAGGAACGGAGGATTGCGGTCTGGTGCCAGCTACTCGCTCTTCTGCCCTTATCTCTTTGCTTCCCTCTAGTAGTTGTCCCTCTATTCTCGCCACACTTCCATCTGCGTGGCTCTGCCGATACCGTCCCTGTACGCCAGGACTTGCCTTCCTCCAGCTCCTTCCTATCGAGGAGATAGGACTTCCCTATCTTGGGAAGAAAAAATATAGAGGGCAAAATATCGTCTTGCCAGTGGTATCTTTTGCGACCTCTGTGCTCAGCAGAGGTCTTCCTTTCATTTTTCCTTGCAAATGTCCAACAATTTGAGAGAGAATATTTATCAAGCAGAAATTCTTTATTACATTTGTGTGGTTCGGTGAAGCCCCCAAGCTCCACAATAGGCACTGAAGTTAAAGTGCAAGGCAAATGGAACAGGCTGGGAGGGAAAAGGGGAGGAGAAAGCTTCATTTCTTCAGGCAGAAACTGGATGGAACAATCCTGAGAAGGAAGGAACAGCCACACTCTTTCCGTGACATTCTGGAGAAGGTCATGTTCCATTTCAGCCTGAGACACAGAACTGACTCACACTCCTGGTGTTTCTGAAGAAAAGAAATCAGTGATCTGTTCTACCTCTTTCTGTTCTTAGGGAAGAACGCATTTTGTGTGGTGCTCTTTTAGCCACTTACCTGCTTTGGGTTTCTACAGTGACCAGCAGTGAAGGGAAAATATTAGATCATGTCGGAGTTCTGGCTAATTTCTGCCCCGGGAGACAAAACAAATCTGCAGGCATGGGAGAGAATGAACACTGTGACATCTAAATCCAACCTGTCCAGCAACAGTAAATTCCATATTCCAGACTTAAAGGTAAGTGAGGAAGGGGTTTGTGTATGGGCAATACAGCAGCATTGGCCAGGGCTAAATTTGGGATAAATATGGAATGTATCATTTGGGATAATGTGCAGACAGTAGAAGGAGACTGTGGTTGGGGGATGAGTTGTGTTCAGTCAACTGAAAATGGATCAGAAAGAAATAAGTACTTGTGCTTGAAGCTGAGCTTCACATTGGAAGTGTACATGTATAAGGAACATGAGTTGTTGAATATGTTATTCATGACGTATTCATATATGAATATGTTGAGATGTTAAATAACTGATCTCTTGCATTCCATGTCCAATTTGCTCCTAGTCATCAAAGTAATACATGCATTGCTAATGCTGACTATCCACAGCCATGGCAGCAAGATTACTGACAGATAAAAGACTTGCTTTTTTGTATGCACACCTGAGATTGATATGATTTTTATCATCCATGGGCCTTATTTTTACCATCTGTGGACCTTACCCCACTGGGGTTGGTGACAGTCTTCTTATGTTGAAGGAGGTAAAGCATTTGGAGTATCTGAAGATGCCCATTCACATCCTATTTGTTCTACATAAAATTTGTTTCTTCTCCTTTAGATTGACCCCACACAATGTTGAGCTGGCAACATTACACGAAAAGGTTTGGCAATATGCTGCAATACCATAAATACGGGGTTATGACTGACAGTGATTCAAAAAGCAGATGTTGGTCAGAAATGACATTGTGAGAGACTTGCTTTGGTAATAATAGAGAACACAGACAGACACCCCCTTTTGAATAAGTGCTGCTTCCCTTTGTTCTCTCAGTACATCTGACTTGTTTGTATATGTGCTTTATTTGTGTGCATTTCCAGTCACTGTTTTGTCTGGTTGAAGACTATTCTATGCAGCTTGATGATAGAGGATGAAGTGAAAACAGGAAGAAAGACACTGATGTGTAATCTTGAGACTACACATACTTTTTTCCTTTATTGGAAAGGGATTTTTATGCCCTAGTTCTTGGGTAAAGGAATTGCTACTATTTTCCACCAAGTAAATAAAGGTCTGCCAAACTGTTGAATTCACATGTACTGAGGACAAGTCAGTCTCCTTTAGTGTCTGCCTACAAAAGCCTTAAACAGAGTTGTGGATCTTTCACCTAATTCTCATCTTTTACACAGGTTGGCACACTGGATGCTCTTGTTGGTCTGTCAGATGAGTTGGGGAAACTTGATAGCTTTGCTGAAAGGTAAAATAGATCTTATTTACCACCTACAAATGAGAAATGTCATTGTTTTTGTGGGATGATATGTCCTTGTGTTCACCTCGTCTGACTCAGTTCAGCCTGGACTACAACTGGACTAAAGTGGTTAGGCTTTGTTTAACCCCTCTGTTGACTGTCATGGAGTTATCACAAAGTAAGGATCATTCCTTAAAATTTAGCTGAATAGTAGCTTTGTCAGCATAGCAATCCATTCAAATGGCACTGCTAGGGAAGCTGTTTCTCATAAGGAAACTGCTTCAAATGGTGGGTTGTAGGGTTATTTCGTTCTGTTTTGTGCTTTTGTTTTTGTTTTAAAGAACATCCTCCCATCTCATCCAGAAACTTGATAAAACAACACTTAGAGAATGTGAAGCCCTTCCTGATTTTGTTTTGACAGAATATTTCTATTGAACCTTTTATCCCTTTTCAACTAGATAGACGACTTTTAAGGATTATATTCTTTTGAATGAAGTCCAGACCTCTCCCTCTCAGGCTTTTAAACTCCTTAAAAAACAGAATATTGACTCATATTGCATCAAACCTAATTAAGCAAAGACTCACATGATCTGCTTGCTGACAATTGGCAAGTTTGTCTTTTGGGACAAACTGACCTGGGTGTACAAAAGAATGATGTGCAAACTGAGAAAATGCCAGGTTTTAAGATAGTATATGGCACAAGGTAGACTTTGAGGCAGTGAAGGTTTAAGCTGCTGGGTTTTTCTGCTTTGTTCTATTTTTTTGCTTTGGCAGCTTACCTCACATGTAGTTTTGGTCACAGAGACATGCATTAGCTTTGGATCTTTTTGCCTTTTTTCTCCCAGTCTGGACTGATAAGCATTTTCTTTTGTCTAAATATGCTCAATCCTTTCATAGATCTTTGTGTGGCAGTTGCAAAGATATACAGAAACCCTGATATTAACTGTTTGCATCTATGCTAGGCAGTTCAGGTAAAAGTTGGTCTGCTAGAATACATTTCTCCATAGTTTATTTTTTTTTTTTTCTGATTGTACTGATGCTACATAAGGGTTGTATTAGAATGACTGCATCTGATAGATAATTCTGGGTTCCACACAAGATTGATCTTTTAGAATCATAGAGTATGATTCCTATCTTGAGTTGAAACAGACCTATTACGATCATTGAGTCCAACACCCTGCTCCTCACAGGACTACCTAAAACTAAACCATACTGCTTTTCTGTGACTTTAAGCAAGACAGAGCAACTTAATTTATCAACAAAACCATCTCCATTGTGACCCTGCCAAAAATACTGCCCCATATTCTTTGTAGCATGTTTCCAGCTTCTTCTTCACTGGCAGAAATTCTTGAGGAAGTGGAAATGGGGGCAAATTTGGGGAGAGATGGTGCCAATACATGCTGTCTGTTCTAATGGAAAGTGTTGGATGATTCCTGTGGATTTCTTCCAACTCAGAATATTCTGTGATTCTAGAGTCTCTAGTCAGGGTAGCAGATAGGAAGCAACTGTCTGATCTGGGTTTGAGGGCTTCCAGAAATCATCAGAACTAATTTTTCAGAAAGGCATAACTAATTCTCAGCTTTGTGAAGAGTTAGGACCTCTGAAAAGCTGACTGCAGAATCCATGTAAGACCATGGAAAGCAGTTAGAAGTGAAATATCTGTCAGAGCTCCTTAGGCTCACTGACTCCTTCTGTTATCTTTGTCTGTACTTGCCAGCATGATACAGCTGCCTGCTAAAGCTGAACACCACTTTACTCCACTAATTGTCCCTTTAATGCCAGTAATGACTCTTACCCTCAGATGGGCTCTAGGCATGGAGCAGGAGGGTCAGTGAGGCCCTTCCACTGTGATCTGCTGAGGCAAGGACTCTCCCTGTTTGTCTCATTTGCCTGTCAAGATAGGTAACCATTAAGATTTAAATATAAGAAAGAGGTTTTGAAAAATAAGAAAAATGCATTAGAGTAGTAACATTCAAGTAGTAACAGAAAATAACAGAATAATCAAAGGTATTAGGAGATTGAGTCCCACAAGGACATACAAAAGAATTTTGTATTAAATAAATCGCTCAGGTTTTTTGTCTAGATTGAGATTCAAGGGTTAAAATGCCAAGCACTCTCACTTGGTTGAAGTAAATGGCATCCAGAGGGTTACAAGCCTTCTTCAGATGACCTGAACATTTATATTCCTGGTCCCGTGAAAGAGCTGCCTGCTGAACTGTTGCTGGATAAACACAGCTGCCAGTAACGCCAGGCAGCACAAACCTGTCAGCACTGCCTCCTGCCAGGACAGCAGAGAAGGGGCAAGAGTTTGCAGGAGCTATTGTTTCCACATACTTTTATTATTTATTTACACAGGGAGGAGGAGTGTTTTTCCATGTCATCCTGTGGTAGCATGGAGCTCTCTCAAAAGCTGGCAGTCTCCTGGGTCACTCTTACCCGGGGGTTCTCTCTGCTCCTCGGTCAGTGGCATACTTGGGAGTGGCCTCAGACTGCAGGACTTCTGCTCCCTGCAGTATTTCAGAGGCCTGGTGGATAGCACCCTTTCTTTCTCACTATTGCCTAAAGAGTGCTAGACTTTTTTTTTTGGAAGCTAATGACAATGCAGGGTTGCAATCAGATTGCAGAGGCAAAACATCACAGTCTCAAGACATAATAGTAGGTTAAATGGAGTTATTGCCTTTATAGATTTTTATTACTACTTCTTGAAGCAGTTTTGCTGAAACTCTTTATAATGCATCATTTGATCATGACATTTGCTCAAGATGGGATTCATCTCATCTAAAGGCAGAGATCTGATGGTTGGCTGTGAAAGCTTCCCATTGTTGGATGTCAGTGTAGTCAGTGGGGTTCCTCCAGGAGTCTGATTCCTGTCATTTGTCCCAGACATCAGTGGTGTGGAGGGGGTGGGTTCTGTTTTTGCACAGGAAGTGTATTGGGTGAGTGAATCCTGTGTGCATGTCACAGGATGTGCACAGAGGCTAAGGCAGGACTGGAGAACATTCCTCTGGCACAGTGTATTACACACAATGTGGCTGTATCCTGCTGCAGGGACCATGGGATGTGTGGGTGGGAAGAGAGCCAAGCCCTGCCTGGGCAGGTAGGACTGTCAGGTGCATGAGAGCACACACCTGTCCCACCCTTTGTATCCATGGAGAGAGGCCAGACCTGTCTCCCACCTGTCAGGTCAGCCACCAGATGCACTCAAGAGTAATGAAAACAGCTTGGGCCCTTTGGAGAAGCTCCTGGTTTACACATGTTCCTTTGAACTACTTTCTCTATAATGTCTTTAGCCTTCTGTTATGGTTTTACCAATGCTCTCTTGTTGCAAGTTCCTTTGGGCTCTCTGAGCATTGTGAAGGAGACAACAACCAGCTTTATTTACAAGCTGAAATTTGCAGAAGTGCTTGGCAAGGTTGCAATTGTCAGGGAACCTCTGTCTGGATCCCTCAAGCCCCCCACAGCCTGAGTGTGGGCAACACTTGCTGTACTCCAGCAACCCCCAGCTGCTGCCGGGTCCCTACAGGGCTGCAGCCAGGTGGTGAAATCTGCAGCAGCTCTGAGAAAGGGATGTGAACTGGAGCACAGTGGTATAGATTCCTCCTACAGGCACTCTGAACTGCGCCTGTCCAGGGTCATGAGAAGAATGATTTGGGTTGAAAGGGTACTTTAGAGATCCTCTAGTTCCGACCTCCTGCCATTGGCAGGAACATCTTTCATTAGACCAAGCTGCTCAAAGCCCTATACAACCTGGCCTTGAATGCTTCCAGGGACTGGACATCTACAACTTCCCTGTGCAACCTGTGCCAGTGCCTCATCACCTTCGTAGTAAAAAAATTATTTTTTTATGTCCAGTCAAAATCTACTCTTAGTTTAAAAGTGTTGCCTCTTGTCCTGTCATTACAGGCACTGGTAAAAAGCCTCTGACCAACTTTCTTATAAGAGCCCATTATATACTGAAAGGTGACAAGAAGATCTTCTCTTCTTCAGACTGAATTTATCCCAAACAGCACAAATTTTAAGTACTGCATTCTTGACAACATTAGAAATCTGATTTTTCCTACCTGTCATAGGACTTGAAAACCTTTCCCAAGACTTTAAGTTTCTTCACAATAACAGAGACAGATGCAATTGCTTTCCAGCACATGAAAGAAAAATCCTCTTCTCTGATGCTTTCCTGGTATCTACACCTGGCCCAAAGTCCCTTTCCTGCTCTTGAAAACCACAGGATTGGTCACAGCAACACATCTTGTCCAAACACTGTAGATGCCCTTTCAGTCTCCAGCTCATCTGCAGCTATAGTAGTCTCCCCTCAGTAAGGAAAGATAAATGAAGCAGAAATGAAGCCTGCTGTTACACTCTCTGTCACAATGCCAAGGATTGTGTCCACTTCATGTCTCTGCTAGTTTAATGGTCAGGCAGTAACATGGTAGCTGCTGGGTTTTTTTCAAAGTGTAGTCAACCTAGGACAGCTAGGGAACTGCAGGCCAAATTCTGTGAATATTTTTGAGTGTAAAAGGATACTTAAATAACCAGAAAGTCTCTCATCCTGTATGAGACAGGTGCTTTGACTAGAGACAAGGGGAGCTACTGCTAGAGGGACTTGATTAATCCATTTCTTAAAACAAGCAAAGAGTAAGTGGTACAGTGGAGACAGTGTTCTCTAGGAGGGCCTCTCTACAAATCACTACTCTGAATTGGACAGAAGGATTTGAATCTAGTTGTCCTACACCTTAAAGGAGTGTCTTGTTCACCATGGTAAAAGAGAAGAGAAAAAGAGTCCTGTAAAGAAAAGGAATAAGAAAAAATCCTCATCAAGCAAGATAACACTGCTATTTTCCCTTGAGTATTTTCTGAGAACGTTTTCTCAGTGAACTCTAAGGACTTTTTTAGCATCCTATGGAACAGATCTTTAGTCAATGTCTGTATGTAATCTCCTTTCCCTAAATTTCCTTGGAGGTTTTAAACATGAGTTTCTCACCTGTCTTGCCTTCTGGTTTCTGCTATGTGTATAATGAGTGTACAGAAGACTGAATCTTGATCTTTTCTAAGTCCAGAGCACAGGCAAAATGACGTTACCTCTGTTTTTGCCAAGATCAGTGTATTTAAAGGGTCTGCATTGTGTCCTAGATTTTTTTGTTTTTCAACATCTGAATTGCAAACTAACCTGCTCTGCTTCAGAAGTGTTTTATTTGGGTATTTCTGTGTTTGTCAGATCACTGTGAATCTGTTTTGTAATAATTTTGTTTCTTCACTAACAAAGTTTCTCTTGTTAAGCGTAATAAGGAAAATAGCCCAGTACATAGGAGAAGTTATGGAAGACTCAAAAGATAAAGTCCAGGAAAACCTTCTGGCCAATGGAGGTAGGTGCTGTGAATGTGGGGGTTTAATTGCATTGATGCTGCTTTTGCTTGCTTCAGAATATGAATGTGTGGAATTGAAACCCACACACTTTAGAAAGGAGAACCACCGGCAACATTTTATAACAACATGTCTAGCCTGCTCCCATTTTTCTCAGCAGAAGCTAACTTTGGAGTGAAGATGAAAGTAAGAGACATCCTTGTTCACTCCTAACATGACCTAGCACATTTCTGTGCCCTGACTGGGCTTGACTTCTTAAGGGCACCTAAATCTCATTCTGTATGGCTGTGTGTCAACTGTCAGTGATCTGTCAGTAATTTGCATACCCCAGTTATTCTGGAAAAATACAATGTAAAATTGGATGTGGTATGCATGCTGATTACAGACTTGCAGCATAATGCTTTTGGATAAACTAAGAGTGTACACTCCATTTCCCTTTTCTGCAATGTTGTACTTCAGACCTGTATTAGTAAAGGATGGGGAGGAAGTTCTCTTAGAAATGTCCTTGAATTATATAAAACTGATGTTTGATGAGTGCAACTGTTTGAGAAATACAATAATCACACTTACTGTGTTTCAGGGCTAAAGGATAAAATGAAATGTCTCCAAAGTATGTTGAGAACTGATGGTTGTGGTGTTGTTGCATGCATTTGTGTATATTAGTGCTAGACACAAGTCTTGGTCTGGTTGTAGAGATACAGTGATCAGGTTACGATGGATTTCTCAAGTAACAACCTCGTAGCTTGATCACGATATCCCTATGACTTGAGTAACAACAGGTTTTATTAATTTTTTTTGTTTCCTCTTTTTACACCATTTTTTTCCCTATCAGCTCTGCATGTGTTGTATTAGAAGGATATGGAAATTGCTTGCATTTCTTACTAATTTCCTCTGTCTGGGTTTGGTCATCTAAACAAATCATATTGAATTAGGACATTAACCTTTTAAAAATTATTGACTGCATCTTAAAAAATGAAGTCAGCTTTAGTATATGAGAATTCCCCTAATATTCCTGTGTCAGTCTTCATAAGCATCAGCAACTTTACTGTACCAATTCTTCCTCCTTCCCTTTCTTATTAGCAAAAGAACTATAAAGTTGAAGACTTCCTTGAGGTTGTGAAATCAGAAACAAAATTATAAGACACAATTTCTTGCTGTGTGGTCAGGTTTCATACTGTTCGACCATACCAAGATGGTTTTAGGTAACACTGCATGTTGCTCACTTGTATATAACCCCCAAAACAGTTTGGTCATGGCTGTGTGTCTAAAAACTTTTTTGCTATATTTGTAGGAAAAAAATTGCAAAGTAGTAAAAAATACATCACTTTTAGTTACATGAACTTGCATAGACACACATACACAGACACTCAACTTTCCAGTGGACAATGGTTGAAAGCAGCCACATGCAAATTTCTCTCTTAGAGAGGGAAATGTGTGCTTGTGTAATATAGAAACTTTTAATATATCATTACAGCATAAACAACCTTTCTTGAAATGTAAGTAAAGCTTTTCTTCAAAGATCCATACCAAATTTTCATCCATTTATGGAAATGTTAAACCTAAATTAATATTAAAATTTGGTAAATGGTGGAATAATTCCATTCTTTATCGTAAGCCCAAAACAAAGCAAAATGGGAAAAATAACAATTTTTGGAGAATTAAGTGTTTTTGAGAGGAAGTATTTAACATTGCATTTTAGAGCTGGGTGTGTAAGTTAGTTTATGAGACATTCAGGCTGTGGGTTCTGTGGGCAGCTGTGAGCTGGTAGGAATCGTCTGTCCTGGGTGGGCAGCTTTGTGAAGCCTTTTGAAAGTGACTCGAAAGGTTCCATAAATGAGGGATGCCATTCCAGGAGCATCAGGGTGCTGGGGCTGCTTGGCATTTTAAACACAGCTCTGCTAGTGTGTTGACAGTAGTTTGTGCCATCCCCAAGGTTAGGCTGCTTAACTAACCTGCACCAGTGCCAGCTAGCACTGGCAAGCTCACTCAGGAGTGAGCTTGAGAAACCGGGCTGAGAACTCATGCTGTGCTCAACTGGCCAGCATTTGGATGCTGCTGAGATTCAAGAAATGTAAGGATAGAAAGGCCATGTGAAGTTCTTCAGGGAACTTTTATCTCTCTTCAGCTATAAATAGGTCAGTGTCTGCCTTTAAAGAGCCTGTGTCTGCAAAGCCTACACACATGAGCTTAGCAGAGAGGCAGCAGGGTGAAATCTTTGTGTTCTGTACCCCATGCTGAAATGCTGTGTGGACTTTGTTGCTGAAGTGTTTTCGACCTCTCTGCCTTCCCCACAGAGATCATGAGCAGGCATCAACGGAGAGCTGTGCATGCAGCAGCTGTGTCATAGCTCTCCCAATCTTCTGCAGTTTTGCCCCTTTTCTACACCCTCCCTGTACAGAATTTGCTTGTTCCTGATCAGATATTAGCAGGAAGGGTTGGATCTTTGCCCTATGACTCTTGTCCATTGGATGTAGGGGACATTGACACGGCTGTGGTTTTCAAAGAGGGGGAGAACAGTGCCAAGGCAAGTGCTCTCTGCCTTCCAGGCAGTTTATCTCTTGCTAAGAAGCCTATTTCTCCTAACATAAGACTTTCCATGCTTTGGAAATCTAATAGGGTAAACTGACTCTGTTGTGGGGTGAGAGAAGCCCATGGAAAGGATAGTGCTCTCCTGCCAAGGGTGTTCAGTATCACATGAGACTGCAGAGTACCCTCAGTCTGGTGGTATGGCAGTTACACAGTTTTTCACATTCCTTCTCCTGCATCTTGGTTCATAAAGTTTTCCTCTAAACCTCAAAGTAAACCATAAGAAATTGTGCTCAAACCTTGCTGTGGGACTGAATTCACTCCCTGAACAAGGCAGCAAAGAACACTGAAGGGCCCCAGCATGCATGTCCTTTTACTTGGCACCTTGAGCTGTTTTGTTCCCTATCACCTTAGAGCAACTTCCCAGACATTCTCCATTTTTACCCTCCTGGTCTGGAAGGTAGCCCACCCTTTAGGTGACAGTGCTTCTGGCTTCTTTGTCTAGACCTTGAGACCCTGCCTTCTGCCTTCCCCTTGTCTCCCTAACCTTCTGGGGGGCAGTCCCAGCCCATCTTGTTGTGGCAGGATGCATGACTTTGCTCCATCCTATAAAGGTCTGCAAGAGCACTGTGTAGTGGTGTGTTCAACATCCAAAGGCCCTCAGGACTCAGACAAAGAGCTGTTTGATTTAATGAGCTGCTGGAGGGGAATTCCTTATTCGGCACCATAATGTACTCAGGCTAAATTTTTTCTAACATCAAGAACCCTCGATCTTCAAACAGTGAAACAGGAACATCTTGTTCTTGGGGCTGGTTGTTGTATGCATTCATTTCCCCTTCATTCTGGAAGGAAGCCCTGGGTTCCTGTGCGTTGTTTTGGGGGTTGCATGCACAGACCCTTGCTGTGAATTTCTGTTCTTGGATGCTGTGATTGGATTTATCTAATATATAGTCTCTAGCTTAGTGTAAAATGGAGACCTCTGTGTGCAGTCTATGAGGAATTCCTCATCGCACCTGCATTTGTTTGATTTCTAGTGAGCTTTTGACTGAATCACAGAGAAGTGACATCTGCTATGTTCTTAATACCTTTGATCAAGCACTCAGCAACCCTGAATATTACTGCTGATCCCCAGCACAAAGTATTTTTCTGATAGCTGTTGTTGGGATTAAATTCAGGCATATTGAAGAAATCAAGACTGAGATTACACAAAATTGTTTTACTGTGAAGAAGAACAGCTGTACACTGCTGTGTCCCACTGATACAGATAATTTTACACTTTTTCTGTACTGTTAGGTGCAATGCAGAAAAGATTTTTGGTTTAACTTTTAAGTTTTTGGATGTTTAAGAAGTTGATTATATTGGGCATAGGATCTGTGCATATTTGCTCTAGATAAAATCTCTATAATAATTGAGAGGTGGGCTTCTAGTTAACACTCTAAAGTTAATCAAAGCTATGCCTAAGCTATAGTGGGGACTACTTCTCAAACCTTGACCTGCCATCTGATACACTATCTGCTTTCATGCATCTCTTTGCATTTTCAGTTGACCTAATTAGCTACTTGACACGGTTTGAGTGGGACATGGCCAAATATCCCATAAAGCAGCCACTGAAGAATATATCAGAAGCATTAACAAAGGTAAATTGTACTCATGATTTTAAGATGTCAGCATGGGGAAGCATGTCTTTTTGGCTGGTTGTGATTCTTTCTCTCATGGCAGTCAGTGGGAGCTTTGCTTTTGGTTTGGGCAGGAACAAGCTCAGAAGCACACACTTTGTACTGAAGCAGTTGATATTATTTTAATTTATCTGCAATAATAATGATACATATATTGAAACCTATTCAGTCTGTAAGTATATGGCACTTTATCAGATTCACTAGAGTTCATTGATATGTTTTCTGCACTTTAATCCCCTTCATTTTAATTTTCTTTTTTTTTTTTTTTCATATAGTGTCATATTATTCTCCACTTTGGAGATGTTCTTTGTGAAATTGTTGGTCTGACAAATCAAATGCCTTCAGGCTGAATGAATTATTTAGATTGTCAGTTCAGTCAGAAAGGCATAATGTGTTGTTGTTTTCAGTGTAGGTAACAAATAAAACCATGAACTTGCCCCTTAGGTACAGCTCTAGCACACCAACAGCAACAGCTGACTACTTTCTACAGGAGCCTTTGCCCCAGGGGAGCTCTGGCCCCAAGCTCTCTCTCAGTGATTTTAGGGGAGCTGGCAGCTGTGTCTCTGTGTTAAGGTGCTGTAGTAATGGGACAAAGGTGAGAACAAGGCCTCAAGCACTGCACTGACTCCCTTTTTTCACTTTGTTTTAGCAAGTGACTCAAATAGAAGCAGACCTAAAGGCCCGATCAGCTGCGTACAACAACATTAAAGGAAATTTGCAAAGCCTGGAGAAGAAAACAATGTAAGTATTTTGCACTGGGGATGCTGTTGCATGGCTGAAATGAGGGCAGTGTGTGTTCACAGCTGTGCAGTGGGTTCATTGCTGTGCAGTGGACCATGTGTGTTCTGGTAGGAACAACTTTTTTCCTTTGGGACATGCTGAGCATTCAGAGACCCAGTGAAAACAGGTGTGGTCAGCATATTTTCAAAATCAGCTCAGGGAGACTAAGTTCCTAATAGGATTTTATTGATAGTGTGAGGCAGGCAGTCTTGGAAAAAGTCAACTGTTTTGCTCTGATGTGACTTCAGGAAATCAGAAATTAATTGAACTGTGTCAGCTGGTGGATTCCTTTGCCACATGGAGCTGTGCACATGTTCTGAGCAGCATTTGCAAAGCTCCCATTGGAAACAGCTCTATCTTGCTTGATCCTGCACCTCACCAGCATACCATTTATATTTTTGTTTTCTTTCTTTCCTTCTGTTAGTTCAGGTAATGCACTGCTCAGGCTTCCCAAACGTTCTTTCTCCTGTCTTCATCTGCTTATGGTCTTTGCCTATGTCAGCGTTGATACCTGGGGTTTTTTCTAGGATATCACTGGGGAGATTGGTAAAATCCAGTAAGTAGTAAATTTAAAGAAACTTAGATGATGCTGTGCAAGCCCTCACCCAACACAGGCTCATATGTGCCACTGTTCCTACTCAGGATTAGGCACAGGGCACAGGTGGCTGCCTGACACCACAACCACACTGGCAGCCTGCTGGCCAGGGCTCCAGCAGCATGAGGAGGGAGAAGATTGGAGACCTCGTGACCGGGGACAATCTTCTGTCACCATTCCATCCACATTTAAATTCCAACAACTCTGGTGTCTACAGTGCCAAATAATTTGGGTTGAACAAATATCTAGCAAAATAACTAGCCAATTAGTTAATATTTAGACTGGCCCAGTGAATCTCAAACCAAAACTACTATTTTAGGTCCTTTTTCACTCCTGACCAGTGACTGGGAGTGCAGCTCCTCTTCACACCTAGTGCTTTCCAGCCTTATATAGCCAGCCCTGGCTACCTTCATGTCCTAGGAATTAATGTGGTCAGGTGGGCTTAGTCTCCTGCAGGTTGCTCCTGTGTGTGACTGACTACTGCTCCTGCTTCTGTTCAGCAGGAAGTGTCTCAGTGTGCCTGCCCACAGCAGACCAGGAATGCCAGGCTGCTGTGATGGCTTAGGTCTGTACTTACATGGCTCACTCCCTGCAGCATGGTCAGGCTTCCTGAGAGAGCAGGTGATTCCCACAAGATGTGGTAATGACTGGGAGCAGATGTGCACTTCCCAAGTATTTACATCCTTACAGCAGCAGAACAGCAGGTGTAATTTTACATAAAGGGCATAAACTGGCCTCCTGCTAGTCACCAATATTGTGTTCTTAGTAGTTACTTTTTGATTCTTTTAGTTGTAGTAAAAATAATGAAACAGCCGTTTCAGAAGTGTAGCTGTGTCCTTTAGCCACGTCCTTCTGGGCTTTCTTCTACCCCAGTATATACTGTTGGCATTTCCACCCACAGCACAATGCCTCCAATGTTCCACTGAGGAGTTCCTGCTACTGTTATTTTTACTTTGTCTTCTTCACTGTAGGGGAAATCTGCTGACTCGGACCCTGGCAGACATTGTGCACAAAGAAGACTTTGTTCTGAATTCCGAGTATCTTATCACGCTGCTCGTCGTGGTGCCAAAGTAAGGCAACAGTGTGTGCACACACCCCGTGTGGCACTGAGTGCCAGGCCTAAGCTCCAGAACCAGGTGATACCAGGTCAGGTTGGGGCAGCACATGAGTGCCCTGACTGGGACACAGGTGGAGCCCTTAGCAAAGAAGAAAGAACAGTTTCTCCCAAGAGCAGTGCAAGCACAAAAGAGAGAGACAAAGACTGTGTCAAAGTTAGAGCAGGACAATTAACATGTAGGTTTTTCTATGGTTATTAGTGGATTCTCAGTCTCCTGATAGGAATAGTATGAGCCAAAAGAAATGCTTACAGTAGCACAACCAGTTTCTAAAAGGAATTAGACCTGTTCAGCTCACAGTCTCTCTCTGGTGTCTGTGCCCTTCTAAGTGCCCATACATAGGATGACTGCTACCAATGGGGAAGTTACACCATGTTCTCCTCAGAGCCCTACACAAAACTTTTCCTTTCCATATAGCCCTGTCCCAACACACACATACAGCACCATCACTCTTCTGTCTCTGAAAACCAGGTTGCAAAAAGCTATCTAAGTTTGTTGACTTCATTATCTGAGTTTATTCACACTAAAAAAAGACTTCTCTCTTTGCAAACTCTTACCATCCCCCTGTTCCCTTTCTCACAGTGTTGGCATTCACCAGGAGTGCAGTCTAGCACCAGATCAGCTCTGGAATTTCACATAGCAGATGTAGCACACCTACCCATGGGCAGCTTGTGCAGGTGTCCTGGAGCAAGGGATACTGTGTGGGCAGTCTGGAAGTATATGCCATGTTCTTCCCACCATCAGCTTACTGATGTTGACCCTTCCTCCAGCCAAGATCCTCAGTGAAGACTGAGGGTGTAGCACTGAGGAAAGCATCTTCTCAGCTGGTGACTAGGAGAAGAAAGGATAGGAGAGGCTTAATGTGTCTTAATGACATAACCCAGCACAAAGAGCTCAACCCTTCTAACCTAAGTTATTAGCTTAATTAACGACATATATCAACATTTGCTTTCCAGTATATAGTATTTATTTACTGTGCTTTGTTTTGTGTTGCTCAAAGGTCGAGCTACCTACAGTGGCAGAAGACCTATGAATCACTCTCAGATATGGTAGTACCTCGCTCCACCAAGTAAGTGAAATTCCAAGCTCTGTATTTGTTTCAGTGATCCCTGTCATGATTCAGCCTCTCAAATTAGTGGATCCTGGAGGAAATCACTGGTCTAATGCATAGGCTCCACATTAATGTATTTGCAATTCAAATAGAATTTAGTTTGTTGAAAGGAAGTACAGATGAAAGAAAAAGTAATTGTTTTTACAATTAGCTTGTTCCCTTTTCCAGTAATCTGTTTCTTTTTACTTTCAACCAGGCTGCTGCTTCTTTTTGTGTAAAACAGGCAATTTATTATATTAATGGAGGTATAGTTCAGACACATGCAATCACATAGAGCTTTATGGAAAGTACTTTGTAAAAAGATGAAAAACTAAATCTGCATTTTTAATTGCTTCCTGTTGTAGCATAGAATAATTCAGCATACTGTTATTTGCACTAGCAAAAGCCATATTAATTCATCCTTTCACCTCAGGTAAAAAAATCTTTCACAGGACTTAAATATTCCATTGCTCAGCTCATGCAGACTATGAGATCCAGTCCAGGGCACGAGAGCTGACAGTGGTATTACCTGAAATGGAGAAGGTAGAAAGCACAGAGAAAGAAACAAGCTGTCTTGCCTACTGCCTGTCTCAAAAACATAAGTCCATGTTAAGTTGGGGGAATGATACCAGGAAACAGAAAAATCAGGCAGACAGGCAGAATGTGTGTGTATTATTGGTTCAGGAACTAAACAAATTGAGTTTTACATTGAAATAGAGTAGCCAGTGCAAGTCAAATCATCGTTCCCTGTTTCTGTCACAGCAGTTTTCAAAAAGAAGGGCATTGTTCAGTATCATAAATGAAACTAAAAAATAATTGCAAAAGGGGAAGGTGAGGTAGGCAAAAAAGGGATGAGGGGTTTGCCATGTCAAATCACAGCAGTGGATTTCCCTCCCACAGAATGATTGCTGAGGATGCAGAGGGAGGACTCTTCACTGTGACCCTGTTTAGAAAAGTGATGGATGACTTTAAGGCTAAAGCCCGGGAGAACAGGTAAGAGGCCCTGACTGCTGGGCAGGACAAGCTAGCAAGAGATGAGAATCATGTGAGGCTTGCTGTGTGTGCAGCTTGCTGAATCCATCACTTGTTTTAGGACTTCTTGACTGCTTGAGTTGCTCTTGGTCCTAAAGCCTCTGAGAGGGCAGGTTGGGAAGGAGCTGTGGTAGCAAAATCAGTGATCCTGTTCTTTAAGCTCCAAGTTACAGATCCTGGAATTGCCCTTTTGGCTCTCATTCTGCTGACAGCAGAAAGCTGTGTTTCTAGGGGTGATTTCAACTCCCACCCCCCACATACTTTAACTTGTTAAATGGCTAGCAACTTCCCATACCTGGTTCTCCCGGCAAAGAAGAAATGAATGTGCATATTGCTTGGACTAAGGCTTGTGAGAGCAAATGTCATTCAATTGTAGGTTCATGGTTCGAGAATTTTATTATGATGAGAAGGAACTGAAATGTGAAAAGGAAGAGCTGATGAAATTAGCTTCTGACAAGAAACAACAATATGTAAGTAGCACCTTGTTAGTTGGTGGCCTCCATAGTGGCAGCCTTTGCTACCAGCCTAAGCACCTCTCTCAGAAATGGTTTTATGGTTCCAACAGTCTCTGGTGAGTTCCATTAAACCTGGGGCATGGAAAAAATAACATGATTTGCCCAAAGTGACTCGAGTTTCTGATAGACTGGGAGCCACTATCAGGCTGCCTGGGAACTATCCCAGCAGCCCATGATGGCCTCAGTGGCAGTGTTAGCTACGGAGCTGCTTCACTCAGTGAAGGGATCACAGCACTGTTCTGTTCTCACAGGGCCCCTTACTGCGCTGGCTGAAGGTGAATTTCAGTGAAGCATTTGTTGCTTGGATTCATGTGAAAGCCTTGAGAGTTTTTGTTGAATCTGTGCTGAGGTGAGTAGACACAGAGTGCAGGCAGAGGTTCCTGGGGAAGTCAAAATGTACAGCTCTCTTCCTGGTGCAGTTCCTTTGTGGGAAGAATCCTTACACACCTTGTTTTGTCTTGCTCGAGGTGTGTGCCTTACACACTTCACTCCAGGAGCTCACAGGGGACAATACAGATGTCCACAAAAAAGGTGACATATGAATCTGATGAAAAACAATTCTCTGGGCGCACTTACAGGGAAGGGAAAAACAAAAAGACACTATTTAGTTGACTTTTGGCTTCAAAAAAGAAATGCTTTCCAGTAAGAGGCAGCATTGTTTCCACAACACACCACAGAGGGCATGTCTGGAGGCTGAGAAGGGAGAAAGGCACGAGCAGACAGCTGTGTCCCTTCCCAGCTGATGATCATGTATGTTGTGTTCTGAGGTATGGCCTCCCTGTGAATTTCCAAGCAATGCTGCTGCAGCCAAATAGGAAGTCTGTGAAGCGCCTGAGAGACGTCCTGAACCTGGTCTTCAAACATCTGGATGAAGTTGCAGCAGCAAGTATAATGGATGTATGTATTTGGACTGCAAGTGCACATGCTGTAGCCTCTCTCAGCCAAATGAATTGTCCTGAACTGAACCCACTGTCCTGGGGTTAAAGCATGCATCTCCTCACATCTTGCAATGGTAGGAGCCCTGGATGCAGCTCTAATCCCAGTTGGTTACAGACTGGATTAGGGTAGGCTCAGATTATGATGAAGATGCTGAGAGATTGCCTGCATGTTCTGTTGAAGCATCTGATGTTTACAGCTACCAGAACAAAATAGGTCTGCTCAGTTATGGCCACTCCTCTATGTAAAAAGCTTAAAATCTACTGTAAACATTCAGATCAACACAAGCAAAAAAATTAATTTGGAACTAAATCTTAGGACTGTGATGCCTCTGTCCCCTGTAAAAGGCTGTCATTCATAAATAACCTAGATCCTCAACAAGAAGCAGTACTTGCTTTCTCCTTCCCCATATCCTGAATTACAATTCAAAACAATTCAGGCTAAAGCAATAAATGAGCTAGCAGGCCTTTAAAACAGCCTAAAACCAGCAAGCACAGGTCCTACTGCATGAAGTGAGAACAGAGATGGGTTGCTGTAGAGCTGAAGCACTCTAAAATGCTCCAAGTTCATAACAGCATAGGCATGAATTCTCAATTACATTAGGCAGCCTGAAACAAGCAGCAGAGCATATTCTCTGTGGTGAATTCCCCACCTTAAGCACAGCACATACAAAGCTCCATTGCACCTGTGAGAAGGGAGCACAAAAGCAATCCCCTGCAGCTTGGGACTGCACAGGTTTACTGGTACTAAAACCATTACTTTCCTTTTGCAGCCTGGCATGGACATCCCTGGGTTACAACTGAGTAATCAAGAATACTATCCTTATGTCTATTTCAAGATTGACCTCAGTCTTCTTGACTGCAGTTAAAGAAGAATTGCTCAAGCTTCATCTATTAATTTTCAAGACTCTCATGTTACTGTAAAACAATCTTTAGCTGCTGAAAGTCAAATTGAAATGCAGATGCTGTAGCAGGATGATCTTCCTACCACTTCTAGTAATTTTTACAGTGACTACAATGTAAGTTCTCTTATTCATAGTTTTACAAAAACATATTTCAGAGGCAGAGGTACTATGGTAGTATTTATTTTTTTTTTTGGTAAATTACAAAGATGGAATACCTACTGGACTTGAAATAAAACAATTGAAAAAGTGTGGTGGCTAATGGAACTACTAGGTGTACACAGTCCTCTTTTTTCTAACAAAGCAAACTTAAAAAAAGTCCAAACAGAAAAAGTAGAAAGCATCAGAGCAAAGCCCAAAGCTCCTTTAATTTAACAAAAAAAAAACCCCAAAAGCTGAAGAGGAAAGATCCTCAAATGTGCTGTGGAACTTACCATAATATGACTTACAGTCCCAAGTACTCATGAGTTTAATTTTTGCAAAGATATTTCAGTTAGCAGTTCCATTACAGCTCATCTGTTGTGGTGATTTAAGAGCTGCAGCACATCTGCACAGAATTAGCAGTTACTGCTGGCTGCCCATGGTTCCAGCACTGCCTTTCACAGGGATGAGCTATGGGCAATCTCTTACAGACACCAGATGACAAATATCCATATTATGTTATTTCCTTGAAAGAAGGGGAATCTTTCAGCTCTTTCATTCATTATTTATAAACAAGCTGATCACATCAGGGTCACTTCACTAGACACCAATATACAAGACATGGAGAGCAATAAAATAATAGTATTTTTATTAAAAAAGCAGCACTATCCATCCCTATTCACAGTCCTGATTCCCCTTCTAAAGGAAATAGCAATTTCAGATCAAAACAATGCCAGATGGGAAGTGAAGAAATATTACCCAATTTGCTGGAGACAGCACCAGGGTGGTGTTCTGTTAGCACCTGGAAATCCTTATGCCCTAGAACACAGATTAGCTTCATCACTAATCCAGGGGAAAGATCAACTGCTCCCAGCATCTCTCACTGCAGCAGCAACCCCACTTCCATTATATTAATGATCTTATGAAGTCTGGCACAAATAAAGAGAAAGCCCCTGAGAAGGAATAGGAAAAGGAAGACTGAAGAGCATTTAAACTAAGATTGTCCATCTTACCAGGCTTTAGGCCAAACTGTCAAGATCTCACAGCAAGGAGGTGGTTTAGGACTGCCTTCTGCACAAGCCTCTATTCTACAGTTCACTTTCAAGAGTCATCCAAAATGGGACTGCTTGTACTATGTGCACTTTTCTTACTCTATACAACACTAACACAGTGTGTCAAAAAATATTTTATTCTTTAATTGAAACAGAAGCTGAGCAGGTTCCACCTCCATGAAAAAAATTACAGTTAAAATTGGTTACACTAACAGCCTCCAGTAACACTCAAACAGCACATTATCAACAAAATAAAACCCAAGATGTTCCAAAGAAATATCCATGTTGTCCTCAAAATATTTGTTACACAGAATACAATCAAGTTTACTGGTTATGACAATTCATAGAATTTCTGCAATGTTTTCTTGAGATGCGTACAGTCCACTGCTGCAGTGCATCCAACAGCACAGTGTGTCATGTGCTACTTCTCCATAAAAAGGCCACTGAAATATCTGTCTGATTGTGATCCAGGCTGCAAACTGCTGCGCAGTCTCTCCCAAGAAAAGAAGTTTCTGAAGATCTCACAGCTCATCTTTATCCCAGTCATCCAGATCCACATCACTGAGATCAATGTCATCTTCAACTGGAAGCTGTTAAAAAGGGAAAGTTTTGAGTACATGCTTAGAAATGCTTAATGCCAGGAGAACCCTGAGTTGGAAAGATTCTTACTTCATTCTGGGAGTAAAGCTCTCTCCTGTCATCTCTTTCATTCAGAAAACTCCAAGTGCATTAAGCACAGGACAAGTGGTCAGAGTTTAGACTAGAGGGTTGTTTTTTACTAACCAAAATACTCCAGATGAAGGCTATACAAATAAACTATGTAACAAAAATATACCATATTCCATGTTTTTATCTATCTGAAGTAGATCAAAGGACCGCAAAAACTAAAAACTTTGGTTTACCTTAAGAAGGTAGACTTTGTCACCATGTATTTATTACACAGGCTTTACCTGACAAGCTTTCTGGCATTAAGACCTTGATGGCAAGATCAGCATATTGCAGAACCCAAGTCTCCACAACAGTGGGGTTTTGAATGCATGCACTACCACCTCCCTTAGTCAGCACTGGTAATACATTTCTGCCTCAAGGGATCCAGCTTTCAGATCACATCCTAACAGTTAGGCAGGAACATCTGGTCCACAATGTCAGATGATCAATGTAACATATGGTCTGCTGGCAGGATTAAGATAATGGGAAACCATCAACACAACTTGCCATAATCTTGTAAGAACAAGAACTTTCACACTGACAGGTGTTAGTTATTCTATCCCATCACTGCTGAACACAGCAACTCCTCAACACTTTCAGAAATGGAGCACCTCTTACCTCACCATCTTTGCCATCCCAAGGTTCAACTGAATGAATTTTGGGGAAAGCTCCACCACCCACTGGTGCTGTAGATCCACGACCAACTGAGAGTTCCCTGAGGAAAAACAAGTAAAGTTAAATTTAAGAAATTCCCCCAACCTCCATCCACCTGGAACAGAGCCTGCTTCAGATAAGGGGAATACAAGCTCAAGATTTCATCTCATTAAGTAGATCTAAACTGTCTGGCTGCAAAAACTTCAAGAAGCAGAAAATCACAGAGCCCTCTGAGCAACATTGAAAATTTATGACTGCATTCAAAGACATCTGAGATACACTATTTTATATTTCAGCAGTGTAAAAATCACAGATAAGTGCAGCCTCTTTAACAGTTTATCACTTACGGCAACTCCAAGGGGAGCCTGTAAATCTTGTTCTGGAAGTCACCTGCAAATGTTACTTGCAATCACCTGTGATCTTCTTTAGTGGAGACAGCATCCCTGGGCTCCAAAGGGTACAAGGGTAACCAGCTTTGTTTGAGACACTCCATCCTGAACTTGCTAGTTAGGCTTGCTCAGTAAGCCCAGCAATAAAACCCAGAGGAGCTAATTCCTTTGCATCTTTTGGAGGCAAATAAGAGTAAATTACTACTCCTCCTCAAGTGGAGTTCTCAGTTTTTATGCTCTTCACAGTACCAGTTTCCATATTTGCAGTCAGCAGTGCTGAGATTGCCTATTAGATTGCAGAAGCTGCCTACAGCAGCTGAGTGAATGGCCAGCCACACCAGCTGTGGTTATACTGCTTTCTCTAAGCAACACAGCTGAGCTCAAGTGTCAGGAAGAGATTATTCTAGCAAGTAGAGCTGCATAAGACAATACCAAACCAATTACCTAATGCAATGTAAGCTGTTAAATTGGCTGTTGTGCCCTAAAAGCATCATCCAGCCTCACACAGGAGAGGCTTCACTAAGATGGACTTTATAGACTAAGAAAATTTGCCATGTCTGACAAAGGTAGGCACTTTCATGTACATTAGTATAAACTATCTGGTATTTCTCTTCTTTCTTCTGTATCCTGAATTTAACTTGATGCCCTAAGAATGTTCCTTTTTTTTTGACATTAAGAAGAAAGTCTGATCACTTTCACAGGTAAGAATATAGCACTAATTCCATTAATCCAGTAGGAACTGCATTCAATTAATGTGCTTCTTATGGCAAGGTGATGAGATGCTGCTGTATTTGCATTTGCTGCCATTCTCCAAGGATAGACATGGAAATAACACTTCTATTGGAAGGTCTCAAGGGCTTTTGCATAACTTATGGCAGCTGATACTTTATGTAGAAGCAGAGTTCCCACTTCACTTAGACCACACTAAAGTAACAGTTTAAGTTTAGCTGCTCTGTTTCAGTGCTGCTGCCACATTCTGTCATCCCCTCTGTTTCCTCTCCCATTCTCAGCACTGGCTCTTGCCCAGCTACACAAGAGGCAGTTTCACAGGACTTGTACTGAGCAGTGAGCTATTGACTTTTTGGATGGATTGTTTCAACTCTCCCAATCAATTTATCAAGTGCCAGGAGAATGGAAAGGTGGGAGGGTGAAGACAGGACCAAACTGAATACAAAAGATGAACAGTAACATATACAACCTGAAGAACTTCAACTGTAACCATTAGAATTCCCAAATTGGGGATATTCCAATTACTAATGACTAGACAGAATGCACCATTTGAATTAAATGGAATTCATTAGTGAGTTACTTCTTAAGTTACCAGAGAATTTTTCAACATCAAAGTCCACTTCTCTTTTCAAATATTGTACTATAACTACCTATCTAAAGCTAAATGGCCAACTTAATTCTGCACACCACAAAAAGGTAATGACTACTCTACTGTAATCCCCATTGAAACCATTCCCTTACTCCACTGGATTCTTATCTTAATTCTCTTAACTGTGCAAGTCTTGTCTGATGTAGAAGAGTCTGCTTGTGGTCTAAAGAGTTATAGCCCCAGATACAGAAAGACTTAAGTCACTTAAAGATTTCATACCTGAGAAACTCATTAATCCCTTGCTCACTGAACGATCCTTTCAGAAGGGCAAATTTCATCTTCCGAGCATTAACAGCTGCCATTGCTGGATACCCAAAGCCTCCAATCCCCAGAGAGCTCTCAAGATCTGACTGAGCACCTGCTTCTGTCCACAGCCACCTTGAGGAAAAGATGAAATAGAGTATTAATAATGAAGATAGGCACTACAATAATTTTCAAATCACATATCCTGCAACCTTGCAGAGTTCAAGTGAGGCTCTGTATTGCCCTTGACACTTTCAAAATCAGCAGGGAAAAGGAGAGTCCTGATCTTGAACCTTGCAACAGAAGAAAGCCCCCTCTCAGCAGCACCTCTAGGCCAGTCCCACCCACACAGCCACCAAAAGCTGGGTAAGAACAGCCACTAAACACAGTGCAGGGGAAGAACTATGTTAGCAACCTGAACACACTGCTACACTTAGCCAGTATTAAGGAGAAGGTTTAAAAGTACTCAAGTCACAGATCTAATGATTACAAAGTCCTGGCCAAATATCACTATGGAGGATTTCTAGCTAAGGACACTCAGTTCCTCTCATCTTAGCAAGTCCCCTGAGGAACCTCTGGAATAAGCCAATCTCAGCATTTTCCCCCTGGCTTTCAGGCAATTTTGCTCCTCTTCACAGCAGTCAGTGTGACAGGAACAGCTTTCACTTTCCTGAGAAGTCCCAGAGATCCTAACCAGCACCTGAGAGAAGGAGGAGTAAAGGCATAGCCTGCTGGTCTGTTTCTAGAGCATGAAACGTGTTAATAAGCTGCAATTTACTTGGGGTTTTTTGCGAATTCAACAGTCACACTGGCAGACTCACCAACCCGTGAAAGATGGTAAAAGAAACCTCCCTAAAATACTTCAGTGCTCAGGACAAGAATAAGAGATGCTTAATTTCATTAATGCTTAGGTATCACTTGTAAATGCAGAATTTGAGAAGTGGATGAAAACAAAAAAAGGGCCATTTTAAAGTCACAGTATTCCCTTCTCTAGTAATTAGTGGAATACCAAGACATGCTACCCTGAACAAGGAACAACTTTTTCTGTTGCTAAACAGGTATCATACAAATTTTATCCCATTTCCCCCAGAAATGCTCACATCTTTTGCAAGATTACCAGTGGACAATAACACTTACCCCCACATTTTCTTTTTGTATTTTTCAGCCATTTTTAACATGACATCCAGGTAAGAATTTCTCCCTGAAGCTCCTGTTCATTAAACAGAATTGGATAAATTAAAAAACACAACTACATGCTTTAAGCGACAAATTCATACAGAAGTCAGCTTGCTTGTATGTGTGTACCTGTGTCAAGAATATGAGGCAGGACAGAAATGATGCAGAGCTGATGAGCATCACAGGTACTCTTCAGAACATCCTCACTAATTATCTAGAAGAAAGCAGTAGAAAGTCAGTAAGGATAAGACCTGGTTCTTCAGTTGTGACTGTACTTCCCTCCAACAGCCTAATAACGCCATCCTGCAAGGTAGTAAGCATTGAAACAACTTGATACAAAAGCTTACAAGTCTCTTCTACTTCACCGGTCCCCCAATACAAGAGTAATTTAGAGTTCACAAGATGATCTGTTGAGACTTGCAGCAACAGGAAACTATGCAGTAGCAAATAAGGCCTACAGAAGGCACAGTCAGATGTCACCTCTCACTCGAAATCACTGTTCTTGCTCAAGGCTGGAAAAAGCAGCCCCAGGCCCATGCAAATGCCTGCGAGCACAAGGAGAGCCAGCAGAGCCAACCTTTGCTATGGATGAGGATGTTCAAGCAACAGTAACAGCAACACTGGTTTTGTGGGATCTGTCTCAAAAATGGATTCATCAGTGGTCCCCAACCTTTGATTGTGCATCCCACCAGTAAATAAATTTATAAGCATGCAGCCTCTGATATAATCAATTATATTATAAATATTATATTTAAAATATATTGCTGTATTAACATTAGAAAGCATAGAAGGATAAGAAAGATGAAATAAGCACCATATAAAAATATCTTTATGTTTATTAATAGTACAGATTTTTTTTTAAATTTTTTTTTCCTTCCTGCATCCCAATAGACTGTCTTGCATGCACCTCACTTTGGAGACAAGTGATCACCATTTCAAATCTACCAATAGCAAGCTGAAAAAAGAAGTCACCTGACAGAGTTTTTTGGACAACAAGCAAAACTCATCTCCTAATGGAAAGCTTGCAAATGACAAGGCCCTGCCCTTTTATTGTAAAAAAAGAGATGGGGCACAGAACTCAACTTCTTCACTCATTCCGCAGGAGCAGATTCAGATACCCTGGCACCATCCTGTCAATGCCTTCACTGTATCAAATTTGATCATCTTCCAGAAAACAACAAATTGATTATAGAAATGAACATTCAGCTTTTTTCTATTCAAAGCTTGTCATCCTTTACTTTCTGGGACAAAATAGCGCAGAAGCACCACACTTAGGCAGTTTTATTTACAGTTCATATAGACCTGTAAAAACTGCTGCCAAGAGTATGATGCAAAAGCAGTTTGAGAAAATGATGCATAGGTACCTCCAGGAGCTCAGGTGGTGGTGCATTATCAGAAAACAGATCCAGAGCACGAGCAATGATATCAGATCTAGTTCTCCCACCATCATAATCAACAGGGTCTTCTCCTTTCTGGAAGATTTTAATGGTGGGAAATCCACGAATCTGCAAGACAAATTTAAACCATCAGCTCCTAATATTTATGGTGGAAAACATTTGATGTCCTCTATCCTAAGAGCAAGGGAGGAAATTCAACATCTTTGTGTCTCACATGTTCTGACTCGACTTGAATTTTGTAGCTTCCTACCTTTGCAACAATTCAAAACAAGGTTAACGTACACTAAAATGCTGCTTTGGGCTTTTGGCCTGATGAACCAGCTTTGGTTTCATCTCAATTTAGATGCACCAAACACTTCAGGTTTAAGCACTACGAAGACTATCTTTACCTCTGACATTTATTAAACATTAATTTCCTGATTTGTCTGGGGGTGGAAAACACTGGCCAGACACGGCAGCAAGAGGACTGTAGCTCCTTTGGCTACACTTCCTGGAAGTCTTGCTCAGTGTTCCCTCTACATTGTCAGCCATGTGCACTTAGAGGGAAACTATGCAGCACACAGTAAGCTCTGTGGACTGTCCTAAAAATTCAAGAGTATCCACTCTCTTTTGGTGAGCAACACACCTGATCTGGGCAGCTGATATTGTCAGAGTGATCTCTGATAACTGGGATCATTCCAAGTGTTCCAGAGATGCCCAGCTAGCCTACAGTCTCAAGAAAGAGACCTCTCACTCCAGACGATAAAGATATAAAAGAAGTTATGGAAATAAATAGTCCTTCTCAGCAACATCCAGAGTAATTCTTTTCCTCTTTCTCCATTTATGTTGTTACTGACATTCATTAATTATTTGTGGTAAATAAATGAATGTATCACTTTTTTTTAGCACAAAACATTTAAATGCTACCAGACTGAGGAACAGTTCAGTAAGGATTGAAGAGAAATCTGACTTGGAAGAGATGGAAAGGAAATTTTAACGACTGCAGAGCACACTCACCCCATATCGGCTTGCCAGCACCTGATTGACTGTTGCATCTACTGCAGCCAGCTTTACTTTTCCTTTTGTTTGTTCCTTCACCTCAGTGGCAGCAGCTGCCCACTCTGGCTCCAGGCTGAAAAACAGAGAGTATAAGTTCCCTAAGCTCTCTCAGAGCTAAGAGAAGTATACCACACTTCAACATTATGTAGCATGTTTTACTCAAGAAAAAGTCTCATGCTGAGAATGCTGACAGCTAAGAGGGTTATCCAAACAAGACTGATGTCCTTCATCTGAAGGAATGAAAAGTTTTATATTATTCACAGAACTTATTTCTACTGGTAACTGGGAATTTTACTGCTAAGGAGGAGTGCAGCCAGAGCAGCACTAAAGAGCCCTCAGCAGAAACCCACAAGTTTTTGTTAGACCATCTTACAAAAAAACTCACTTCTGGTATACTAGAGATGCAAGATCTCTTTTAGGGGATTAAAGGTATTACACAAAACAGGCAATAACAGGAAATATATTGTTAAAGTAAAACCTAATTTACTTTTTGCAGTGCCCACACCATGGGGCATAGAACTCCACCATCCACACATCGTCACTATTTATGACATTCTTATCAAAGCTGTCATCAGTCAGCTCAATCACATCCTTCTTATCTCCACCTCCACTCTCCCGGCTCTGTAAGAAACAAACAGATGCTCACGTAAGAAGTAACCAAAACTGGTCTCCCACACAGGCCAACTCCCGTGTGTGTCACATTGAACCAAATGATCTTTATTTGAGCAAGATACAAAACAGGCAATGTTAGGTCATACAACTTTCCCTTTTTAAATCTGACAGTACACACAGCCTACTCCCCACAGTATTTTCAAGACACAGCAAATGAACCCTCTCTTGAAAGAAGAGAAACTGGGACAAACTAACTAGCAAGATGTGGAAACATTTTTTCAGTTCCTCATGCACTAATCTGAACAAAGTGCTCCCCCCCACCATCTGGAACCAAGTCCTGGTTTCAAGGTAAAACAAATATGTGGTGTGCAATACACACAACAGGGTACAGTCCACCCAGGTCTTCTATGTGGCCACCCTGAGGATGTCAGACTACTTGCACCACGACTCAGAAACAGTAGTAGGAGTTGGAAGCTTTTCAATCTACCATCAGGGAGAAATCTGGCAAACCAACTTCAGAAAAACACTACCAAGTTAAAGAATTTTAATCTGTCTAATTTAGATTAGACAAATGGTACCTGAACCACCTGGAGAATGGGGCTAACAGAACCCCAAATTTCAAAGGGAGATGCATCTGGAGAGTAACAGTCCCATACACCAGTATACACTGAGAACTGACTAGCTGGAAAGCAACTTTTCAAAGAGGAACATGAGTGTCCTGGTGGACAAGCTGAGCATGAGCCAGCATTGCAATCCTGTGGCCAAGGCAGTCATCAGCCTCCTAAGCTGTACTAGGCAGAGTTGCCAGAAGGTGTGTAAGGAGGCAGTATTTTCTTCTGCTCAGCACAATGTGGAGTCCTGGATCTAGGCTCCCCTTAGAATAGGCATGCACACACTGGAGCAAGTCCAGCCAACAGTCAGTACTGATTAAGGGCTTTGAGCATCTGACATGTGATGAGAGATTATTGGAGAGTAAAGAAAACAAAGTCAAGTTCTTCACTGCAACAAGAAAAAGAAGGGACAAAATTGAAACACAAGAAATACCATTCTATTATTCTATAACCTATAACATAAGAGGAAAGATTTCTACTGTGAACATGGTCAAACACTGGAACAGGTTGCCTGGAGAATGCAGTCTATTTGGAGTCTCAGTTCTTGGATATACAACTTTAAGGGACACAGCCCTGAGCAATCTGCTCCAGCTGGCCCTGCACTGGGCAGGGCACCTGGACTAGATAAAACTCCAGACACCCCTTCCAATTCTGTGACTGAGTTGGTGTCTCCCCCAACAGTTGGGAGCTTTGATCTCCCATACAAGGCAGTCTCCATCTGAAAAACAAACTCACATTCCCTCAAATACCTGTTTTCCAGAACTGTATCCTCCACTTCTGCCACTCAGACGTTCTTTCACCAGGGACCGAAGAGCACTTAGAGCAGCATCAACAATAGCGTCACTTGTCCTTCCACCTGTGGCGCAGCAAAATAAGTGATCAAACCATCAAAAGGCCAAGTTTAAGGTATGCTCCTAACTTAATTACAAACTTAATCCTCCCTCACCCTAATGATCTTTCAGGAAAAGCAGGACCGGGCTATGAGTGATACAGTATTAGTGGTGGGACATCTGACTTAAGCAGCAAGACTGACTTCACTACACCTTTTCATTACCTGGCTTTTCTGATGAGGAGTGACTAGAGCAACCTTTAAATAAACAGGAAGAAAGGAATAATTCCTTGAAACTCCCTATCAAGCTCCAACAACTATGACCTGCAGGTGGGACTGCTAGACAATGCTAAGACATACACAATTTGGTCAAACCACTCCCACACATCTGTCTCTCCATTACTACAAGCAATAGACAGGAAGGAAAAACCACATAACACAGCATTAACAGCTACCATGATTATTGCATTCAGGGAAGTTTTTAGGCATGCAACATCTAAAAATTCATTGCATTTACCCTGATAATCCTCTGCTTTGTTTTTGTTGGCTCCAAATATCTTGATAGTTGGAAATCCTCTGACTCCATACTGTCCACCCAAGGACTGATGTTTATCTGCATCCACTGCACCCACTTTCACTACACCCTACCGAAAAAACCCAAAAAATTACATCCAAGACTTTTACAGCAATTTAAGACCTTTTGTACTCTATGCTGGGGGCATAAGGGAAGGGGGAAGAGAGAGGGGAAGTTACTAGGACTACAATAGAACAGAGGTGCTTTACCCCACAAGCATTAGGCTACAGAACACTATAAAAGTCCACTTCTTTCTTCAGCATGACAAAATAAATTTTGAATTCTTTGGGCTATTATTTAGTTGGGTATTTTGGTTTGGTTTTCTAAGAAGGAGAATATATATATTTTACATAGGCAAGAGTTTAGCTAATCACAACATGACTAATTTTTCTCTAAGTAAAAAAAAATAGTCAACACCAATGGCTTACAAAGCTCTTTTCATTCCTAGAGAATAGTAATGGGAATTCACAGGGACAGAACTGACTTTCTTCCTCTACAATTCAATGGCTTCTTTTAAAAATAATACAACAAACCAAACCAAACAAAAATACTGAGTTATCAAGTACCTGAATAACACTTTTCTGGCTGGACAAATATGATTAAAGTGATAATGGTTGTAAGGACCAAACCCCTCCACATTCAGATGTCAAAAAGCCAAACTCTCTTTAATCCACTTCCACAAGCACATTTGAAAAGCTAAACTTACTTTTAAAGCTGTTGCTGCTTTCTTCCACTCAGGGGTTAGCCTTTGACAATGACCACACCTTTTGGGGAAAAAAGAAAAAACAAGCAACAAAAAATGGCAAATGTCATTCAGATCTTACAACTATTTCACAGTCACAGCAAACTGTAGGAGACTGAGGATTTACTCATTAAGAAGAAGAGAGCCTGTGCCACAAGATCATACCATCTCTCAGACTTCTGAAGAACAACCTCCACATTATATAGACTGCAGCAACACTGGAAGAGGCACACCAAGGCTCCCCCTCAACCTCTTAATCCAGACAGACTCAAGCTGTGGCAACAAAAGGCCACTTTTTCCAGAATGTGGAGCTTCAGATGGCAATATCACAGAGGATTTGTACAAAGATAGAATATACATATCACCAGAATTTAAATGTAATAGACTCCACACTCTGGACCTGAGCAGAACAGGAGACAAAGGATGCTAAATTAAGGTGCACAAAGCCATTACTTTTACATGGAAATTGGAAATTTTAAGTGTGAATTCAGATCTGTGCTTTCACATCAGAATCAGGCTCAGAAACACAGAAGTGAGGGACTTTCTCACTTACCTACTGAACTTCAGCCATTTTTAACACTAATTTAACCAGAAAAAATCAAGTAGAAAAATGGCATAGGTTTTGTTACCAGGCTCCATTTGGCAATTTGAAATGCCGAGTACTGCCTCTTTTCCTCATGAAAATATTTAAAGCAGGAATCCCAAGTACAGCTATTTTGCTAGTCATGAGGCCATCAATAACTGTGCTGCCAACAACTGAATGAAACCTTGAGCTGATCAGCAGCAGATTCCAGTGCCCTCATCTGTGCTGCTCCTCTGTCCTAATATCAAGCAAGTACACAGCTGCAGTTCTTACCATGGGGCATAGAACTCCACGAGCCACAGGTTCTCACTCTGAATGACCTCCTTGTTGAAGTTAGTTGGTGTGAGCTCTATCACATCATCACTGGCTGAATATAAACCGTTAACTGCCAGGAAAAATGTGCAGCTCACTGTGCCTACAAGGAAAAGAAAAGACATCAGCAGTCCTGTTGAACATTTACGTCCCTCCTGTTGCCATGGCTAAATCATTTCCCCACTCTTCGCAAATCAGCAGTGGTGGGAAGGAATTCCAGTTAGACCACATCATAAAGGAAATCAACGCAAGATATATGCTCTCCCTCCTCGCTTAAAATATGATTTCATAGGATCATGTAAAATAGGGTTTGTGCCTAAAGCTATCTGGAGTTACGCCACTCCTGCTATGGCTCTCCAGAGAGACTTGTGTCAAAGCCCCTACCCTAACTCCTGCTGGTTAACTACACCACCAGAACTTCTGCAGGGATCCCCAATATCAGATATGTTTTCTTTCAGTTCTTAGAAACTCCTAAGCCAGTTGTTCAAACCTCTTGCACAGCAGGCACTCAAACACACCTTCTATAGGACCACATCACACAGGACTATCCCAACTAGGCTTGGCACAGTTACACTGACTTTAGGACCAGCGCTTGATGCCGTAGTAGTGCATCATTCTTGCTCATGAGGATCTTAGTCTACCATTGACTTATGCCTTTAGGAACAGACTGGAGAACAACAGCTAAATCTCTCTGATTAACAATTCAAGCACCCTGAGAATGCTAAAAAAATAACATTAAAAGACAGAAGGAAATTGTTTTCTCTTATGGCTTTGTACTTCTGATAATTTCTGGAACTTATTATTTCTTGAGACTTTGTACATAAAACCTCATCATCCTTCCTTCTACCTAGTCAGGGAGATTGAGAGATGACAAGCATTTCTGTAACAAAATCTACCCTGCAAAAGACTTTTCTTAATCCACTAAAGACTGGAGGGAGTAAGCTCAGACACCCAAGTTAGAACCAGACATAAAAAAGCTTTGCTGCAAGTGGATAATAATTTGAACAGGAAGCTGCACATTCTCTCTCAAGACTCAACATGAGAGAAAAACAGGTCAATGATGCAGAAACTCTACAGCACATACTATACAGACTATACAGCATCACCTACACTTTATCAGTTCCACACAGTAAAAGCCAGTTTCATTACCCCTATTTTGCAGGAGAGTGAGGCTGACAGAAGCAACCTCTTCCAGGTTACTCAAGCAGAGATCAGGACTAAGTTGGCACACTATAAACCAGTGCCCCTCTCTGCTGCACCACTACCCAATCCTAATGGTTTCTTCTAGCAAAGGGACCCAACCCTTTTCTTCTGGGGTGACCAAAATCGGTTTCCACCACCAGCTGTATGTGTTAGACTGGCTTTGTCTCTTCATTACACCCATACACAAGCAGCACTTTGTCAGCATTGATCAACTGACTTCCAAGGCGACCTGAGGCTGTCACAGCATGTTACAGTGCCCTAGCAGTAGCAGATGCTGCTGGGGTAGAGTAAGAAAATAAGAATGTAAAACCTCCTTGAATATTACAGTCATGCTCAAGAGAAAAAAACCTTTAGAGAGAATGAGACCATTAAATTGAAATCAGTATATTCTTGCTTCACCTTTTAGGTGATCTCTGGCAGAATACATTCAGAAGACAGAGTTCACTCAGCCATTTCTGTCTTTGAAAGACAGAAGTTCTAGCTTATGTAAATACATCTGCTAAAGAGAACTCACAAAAGAAAGTACATGGTGAAATTCACCTAGTCCCCCATCACTGCATTTTTTTAAAACTATGAGTCATGAATTGATGGTATAACTTTCCTTTCTATAGTAAAACAGTCAAGGTTTAATTCAACTTCAGCAAAGAAAAGGATCATTTTCCTACAAGCATCAAGTCAGATAAATGCAAATCTGCCCTTGTTATTAAGGAAAAAAAGAAATAGATAACCCGATTTCAAAATCTGTTTTCGAATGTAAGCAAATCACACAGAAGCATCAATAAACCATCTAAGGCAGCTCCATATTGGTATTACTAGTGCTAACTGAACCGCAGAGTTGCAAGTCGGGAGATCCATTGAAAAAAAAAAAGCTTTTGTCACGGGATGATGACGATTCTGTGGATTTCCTCCTACAGTTACCCCCTCCTGCAGCAGTGCTCGGTGTGCCGAGGCCCACACATGCCTGCACACGTGCGCTCGGCGAGCCACAGCCTGGGGCAGAGCTCCCGGCACCATCGGCGTGTCCATCGAAGGGCCCGAGTGGGAATCGTCTACTGATTCCTCCGGCACACAAGAGGCAGCAGCAGGGGCAGGGGAACACCAGCCCCGCTCGGAACCCTCCGTTTGATCTCGGTCACTGCTCTCTTGCTGCCCTCAAAGCACCAGATCGCAAGGCAGGGCAGCCAGGCACCCACAACACCGCCGCTTACTCAAATCCTCAAATCACTCGAACCAAAGAAAGTCTTTGATTAGGGTGAGAGATAACTATTTTTTTTTCTTAACCCACCGAGCAACCCCCGCCCCCGCGCCACAGACCGGCCACAGCCGGACCGCGACTGCGAGCGCTGCCCCCACAGAATCAGTGGGGTTGGGAAAGCCCTCTGAGATGAAGTCCAGCCACCTGATCACCACCCCTCTGTCAAACAGACCATGGCACTGAGTGACACGTCCAGTCTTTCCTTAAACACTTTCAGGGACGGTGACTGCACCACCACCCCAGACAGCCCGGTCTAACAGCTAATCACCCTATGTGTGAGGAAATTAGTTCTAATGTCCAATCTAAACCTCCCGTGGCGCAGCTTAAGACTATATCCTCTAGTCCTAGTGCCTGGGAGAAGAGGCTGATCCCCACCTGGCTACAACCTCCTTTCAGGAGGCTCTCCGCTCCTCCCGCCGGCCTGTAGAGCGGCCGCACGGCCCCAGGCCCCGCTCCCTCCCGCCGCGACGGGGCCCGCAAAGCCGGGGAAAGGGAAGTCACGTCCCGCCGTGTCCCGCTACCCCCTCAGGCCGCCCCCCGGGCCCCCACGGCTCCTACCCCACCACAGCCGGCCCGCGCCGCGCACCCCCATGGCTGCCCCGCTCCCTCGGCTGCCGCCGCCGCCACGGCCTGCGCGCCCCGCCCCGGCCCGCCCCGCCTGCGCCACGCGCCCCGCCGTGGCCGCCGCGCATTGGCCGCGTCGGGGCCCGGGCAGCGCCGCAGCCAATGGGGAGCGGCCGCGCCAGCTGCTGCTGCGGCGCGCGGGGGGCTGGGGAGGCGCTGAGGGGCGGAGGAGGAAGAGGAGGAGGCGGAGGGCGGTGGCTAGACTAGGCAGGGTAAGGCAAGGCAGGGCACAGCAGGGGTGGGGTTAGAGTCTCGGAGCTGCCGGGGGCACGACTGTCCTGTAGGTGGCTCTGGTCAGCTCTGGTGCTCCCGGGAAAGCTCTCTCAGTTTGCTTCCAGCAATTTTTTGGGATCTTGCCCTGTCCAAGGCGCCCTCAGCCGCTCCCGCCTCAGCCGCTCCTGCCTCAGCGCTGGCGGGTGCCCGGGTCTGGGCCAGAACCGCGCAGGCCTTCAGGGAGAAGGAAGGCATGCCAGGGATCTATCCTGTTAGGTGGCCGAGTTGCTTTCCTACAGTCTCCGTGAAAGCCAAAGCAGGGATCTAGATCTGGAAAAAAAAAAAAAATAAAAGAAAAAATAAAAATAAATTCAAGTATCAAGCTCGCCTGTTGAAGTTAGAAATTAGCCGGCTGCGTGTGCTGCAGTCTGGGGGAATACAAGCAGCCGGAGGGGACTGGTGCATGCTGATGAAAGGACAATTAAACCCCGGGTAACCTGCTTGCATCTGACAGACGCTTGGAAAATTGTGTCCAGCAGCACAACATGTAGGTGGCTTTTTAGTATGAAAAGTCAGCATCCCAGTTAAAAAACACGAGAAACGACTGATTCGAAAAGCTGGTATTCCACTCCCCTCCTTCCACACCCCCCCCCCCAAAGACTGCACACTGCAGGTGGGCCCTAGGGCTTGGGGCTATATATTGGGCACAGATCCAGACAAAGGCTTTTGAAGAGCTAGGATTACACGATTAAGTGAGTTTTATAGTGTAGTAATGGTGGCTGAATTTAACGTACCATTAGAATAGATTTTTTCAGCAGCTGGATCTGAAGTTGTCTAAATTTTATCGCCATCCACATCCCCAGTACATCATGCTCACATATAGCACTTTACAGTACGGTTCAGTCCTGTCTTTTGAGACAATGAAGTTGTTAGCATGGAAAGAACAGACAGCTGTTTTCACCCTCAAGTTTTTTCAGAAATGGGGACACACAGATACCTGGAATAAACATTTTAATCAGGATGGCTACAAAATACTGATGTCTTGGCATTTCCATTTGTAAAAGGGCAGGCTGCTGAGCAGATGGGTTCAGGTTTGTGGCATTTGGTAGGTCTTAAGACAAAACATGTCTATTATTTTATTGATTCCTAAAGCAAACGGGAGCTGCTTTGCAGACCATCAGTGAGTATTTCTCAAAAGTGTCTCATACTTTCCACAGATATGGTGAAAAAACTGAACAGATGTCAGGGCACTATTGAGCAATTAGCATGATGTTAACTCCAGGTAAAATTCTCAAATCCAGAAATCATTAAAGAATCGTTTCATGGCATGTAAATTAGCAGAGAAAATTGAGAATTGGAGGCGAGGGGAGAGTATGGCTAAAAGAAGATTCTGCATAAAGATAAAAGTGATTTCTTTTCCACGGGTGTCTGCTACAGTAAATTGAATTGTTGTATTTAACACTTCTGTAGCACAGAGAAGCATGTGTTAAAGTACTTATTGCCAAATAAGAACTTTTTAAGACAAATTTTTACTGTCTCATCAAATTCCTGGTGAGTTCTGCAGGAAATGGTTCTACAGGAACAGTTTAACATTTTTTGTGTTCTGGAAATATGATGCATAAGATAGTGCCGATAAAAACCTGCACCATGACAAATATTAGTCAAGTGACAGATAACAATGGAAACAGGGAAATGATAGAGGCTATGTGATAAATGCATTGCCTTCAGGCAAAATGCATTAAGGGTGGTAATGAGCTTGCATGGGGCTTTACTATCTCAGTGAAGACAGTGCTTGAATGGAATTTCGACAGAGATTTAGATGCCGTTTCTCCATTGCAGCATGAGCTTTGATGTATTAGTGCCAAAAAGTCTCATGTGACTTGTGATACATACAAGGGAGAATAGAGGAAAGATACTTTGTCTGCAGAGGTTAATGAGACAAGTTATTGAGTCTACATTTAAAGATAGGTTGAAATTTGCAGGGACAGTATTAGAAGGGACTGCAGATTTCCAAGGTCAGCAGGCTGATGAGGATGTTGTTCCATATATGAGCCTGTGACACCTCATGGACGCATGCAGGGGAGCCAGCTGACACCAAACTTGAGAAAGGAAATGCTGTGTTTGAAGAACAGTTGTATATGACACCGAGATAATCAAGTTTATAAAAGTAACAAATAACCTTGTATTCCGAGGGTCTTGCCTGCTTCCTGCCTTGGCAGATGAGTATAAGGAGTGTAACACAAAGACATTCTGGCTTTACAAGTTCTGGTTGCTTTCTGACTTCCAAATTGAGATGGGGCTGAGTATTTCTGTAGTGCAGTTCATAGTAAAACATGCTTTGCCTGAAGGAATATTTTTCATTTGTGTTATTAACATGGATTTAATTTTAGTCATTTGGAGTTACTGAAAGGCTGGAATTAGCCATCTGTCCTCTTCTGTTGTTTAAATGGAGCATTCACCTATTCAAATCCAGGCCTTTGTCTCCCAAGTCTTTACTATTGTGGTCATTCAGGTTCCCAGGGGGACCTGTCATTCCACTGCTTTGTATCATAATTTATTTGCGATTAGCATGTTTCACAGCCATTTTGTCATCACTTCTGGACTCTCAAAATGGCATTGAAAACTCAGTAGTTTTAGAGGCACCCAGTCTGATCTGATCATGCAGCCACAGCCCAGACTACTGCAGTATGAGTTTTATTTTTTATTCATGACAACAAAAGGTATCATGTTTCCCAGATGCCTCCTCTCTTAGGTTATATCCTTATAGCAAGCAAGATAGGTAACAGTGACACACCCTGATGCAGAAAAGTCACCTGCTATTCATCTGGGCCAAATGAGACAGCAAGGTTTTAAGATGAATCAGAAGGATTTCTAGTGGCATTTTCTAGAATATTGTTTGATGCAGAATACCTGTCAGAGGCCCCTCAAGCTGTGAAGTGTCGCTTCTCCTGGGATCTGAGGATGCACCCATTCCTTCAAAAGAGCAGCAAATACTATTTTTTAGTACTTCTAACATTACTAGCTGCCAGACCAGTTTTCGTGTTGTTCATGAAGAAGTTTGGGAGGAGTGGCCATTGCTGATGGAGGTGTAACTAGTATGACCCCATTTCATTCTGGTGCTGCTGGAAGCAGTGACAGCAGGAATGGGGGGAGACCTAGCTGGCAGCTCATGGCTTTGTATCCAGCAGTTAAATTTAATTTATCTAAATTCCCTGAAACGTCTGCACAACGGAAGGGCCAGGTTCAGAGGCAAGAACTATTGGTAGGACCCCAATAGTTCTGACTTCTAATACCTTAAGTTAGCACAGACTTAACCCTCAAATTTCAGTTGCAAATGGAAAATACTCAATAAGGATCTGGTTTATTGAGGATGCCTCTGTGCTGAGGATGCTGCTGAACATGTGAGAAGAAAGGGAATGCATGATGCAGGAGATGTCTCAGATACCAGTATATCAGAGAGAGAGCAAGCATGAGCATCCAGTCTAGAAGCATGAAAACCTTTAAAATTCAGTTAGTTACATGGGAGAGGAGTTCCCAAAATTCGTCCCAAAGAGTACATAATGACACTTCTTCCTGTGCTTACATTTCCAAAGAGGGAATAGGAACAAAATGGAAAAATAAATTCTTGTTTTGCTGAAAAAAAATGAGTTGCTTCTGGGTCCATTTCCCTGTTTTCTTCACCCTGATTCCAAGCACAGCAAGTCTCAAACCTTTTGGCTTCTAACAAGGCTTGACAGCACAGAAACAGAAAATCCTTTGTCTCTTCTGGCAGATCTACCAGAACATTATGTATTGAAAGAAAAAATTACACAAAACCATTCCAACTAAACCAATAAGATTTTCAGGAAGTAAACATGATGCTTCATGCAGAGGACTATATTGCAGTTCAGAGGATCCTTTAGGAGCATCTCCAGTTGAGCCTCACTTCTGTGCTAAACATACAATTACAGTCTCTTCATGAATCTCAGGGCTGACTAGGTCATGTGTAATTGTATGGCAGGCCACACTATCTGTCACTTTGGAAGTCACTCTGGGATTGTCAAGAAAAGACAAGTACAGTGGGTACCTAATGTTATGGAACTCCAGTAAGTGTCTTGACATTTTTCAGCGTTAATGACTGCCTTGTTTTATTTGACCGTTTGTGCCAAGGGGAAAAATCTGTTGTAATAAAGTAAAGAATAGCTTTATTCTTATTTTAAATTCAAATATTGTAAAGAATATCTATCTTTCATTAAGAAAAATAGGTCTGACTTGAATGTATGACAGATAGGCTGACCTGTTTCATAGAAAAGCCTTGGAAGTCTGAATGCCCATGAGCACAGATTGTTCTCCTTGGTGAGGAAAGCCTCCTCAGCCTGAGTTCCTACTATGTCTTGAGAAAGGACCAGGGGAAATGTTTCAACCAAGGAAAATTCCAGCAAAGGCAATTCTGGTTACATCATGGGAAAGCATTTTTCACTTTGAGAGTGACTGAGCATTGGCACACGAAGATTTTGCAACCTTCATCCCTAGAGATATTAAAACTCTAAATATGACCCTGAGCACTTAGTCTCAGGGTCTGAGTCTGTTAAGCAGACTTAACTTTGGCTCTGAAGGTCACCTCTATTGGTCTATGAAGGCCCATCTCTGCCATCTACCTGTACAGTGAACACAGCACTGCTAGCAGAGTTAATGCTTTCTATTGCATGACAAACTATTTCTGTGCAAGTCTTTCTGCTGAGGTTAGCTTTTGCCACACAAGCTTAATAACTCTGTGTAATTCTACAGATAATTGAATCACTGTAACTCTGCTAGACAAGAAATGCATGTGTTGCAGCATCCATATGGCCACTTAACATCTCTGCTCAAGAAAGTCAAAGCATCAGCCCATTGATTAATCTAAGAGCCACCACTACAGACCTAATATTCCTGTCAGATTGTGTTAGAGGGACTGTAAATGAGTTTGAAACCAAACAAATCTTTTCTAGTTGTTTCTGAAGGGCTGAAGCTGTGAGTTTCATTAGAAATCAGTGTTTTCAGACATCTCATGTATAGCTTGCGAGTCCACCTCAGCTTCCCCTTTTGGTGTCTTGCTTTACTAAGTCACTGAATATAGAAGCTTTCCTCATTCAGCTGCTTTGGGCTATACTGGCTCTCTTCTACCATTGAACAGGAGAGTTTGCCTTAAACTCCAATAAACACATTGTGTAAGGCCAGCCTGGCTTTGCCTGTGTTTTAGTAAAGCTTTCAGAAGTGTTGATTTTAAAGGATATTTGAGAAGTGGTGGAACAAGACTAAGAGAGCAGATATTGAGGGAGTTGAAAAGTACAGCAGTGTATGTACACCAAGGGAAACTCTAAAATGAAGGGAAAAATACCAAGAGTGTGAGTGAAGTGGTATACTTATTAGATGTTGTAGATCTCTACTAGTTTGGTTGTTTGTTTCAGGTTGGTGGAAGCAAGTCTGGCTGGAAGGGGGAGCCTGCACATCCAGGCAGCTGTAGTGGTACCTGCATCCCTGGGGGTGCTGGCTGATGGGACAGGGTTCTTCAGCCCTGTCCTGATCCTCTCCTTTCAGCTTGGTCAGTCTGGGATGGCAGTGCAATGCACCAGAGTATTTGTACACAACGGCAGGCAGTATTTTTCTTCAAAGATACAGTCTGGTTGATTTTTTTGCCTGATTTCATATTGCTGTTCTATTTTTTCAAATGCTTATCTAGATTTCATTAAGGAATTGATTATTTTGAGGGTGGGGTTGGAAAACAACTTGTGTACGGCAGTTGCCACCAACCCGGTTTGCTCTTCTGGAGTTTCTTAGCCTGAGTTGCTAATGGACAACATAAAGACCCTCATTAGCTGAATAATATATAAGATTACCTTTATTTGTACCATGATAAAAAAATGGAACTGCTTTGCTAAAAAAAAAAAAATCACAACAATAAATTGAAATTTTTTTAGAAAGGGGCATCAAGGTGACAGAGGTTTAGAAAGAGTTGGACTGACCTGCTTCCTAATAATGAGTAAACAATGAAAATAGATGACAAATACCTGTATAGTACAAATATCCATATGATCAAGAAGGTTTTTTATGGAATACGTGGAAGCAGATGAGAGAGACTTGGGAAGAAATTAAGGGTGAGTTCATGAAAGCTGTTTGTTGGAAGAGCTATTGAAAATCCCAAGCCTGGGGTTGGCCCCACATGCCAGGGGGTTTCTTTGCAGGGGAGAGGGACGCAGAAATACATTTTATATTTCATAGTTTAGCTTTTGTAGCCCTACAGTTTTTATATTCCCCCATCACAGCACTAGTGCAGGGCATGACCCTAAGGCATCAAGAATTATTGCTTCTTGGTAATAGCTAAGGCAGTGATAACCACTAGATGCCACTGTGCCATTTCTCTGTGTAAGACTACATGTCCTTTGCAGACCCGAGAACAGCATGTTCCTTTCAGTGGCAGTCTTGATGCCTTTTAGCTCACAGGGATCTCAGCAGAACACTTGGAGATATGTGTGAGTAGCTTTGTGTACATAGAATCCAATAGAGACTTATGACAGCACTGATAGAGAAGACAGCAGTGGCCATTACTCTCTAAGAACTTCACAATATTTTTCTATAAGCTCCTCTTGATCAGTACTCAGCCTGAGTTGCCACTTGCCTGTGACTGTGAGTCACTGGGGACAGTCAGTAGAACCTACATTCAGGGCTGCTGAATAGGGTCACAAACACACAAAAGCTTTGTAATGCTCCTAAACATTATTAAAACAAAAACCCCTATAGATGGCACCCTCTACTGTGTTCTAACAGATTGTCACCTAATCAGCATTGCTTCATGTTGCTTCCTTTGTGATGTTACCTCCTAGTGATGTTACCAGTGCTGTTGTATGCAACTTCTTTAATCACTATTAAATCAAAAAGCGTTAATGAGGTTTACAATGTTCTGGTGAGGATAAACCACACTATCCCTAAGCTAAGAGCTTCCTCTGGGCTGAATGTTTCTTAGAGAAGATTTAGGGCGTTAGCCCTTAGTTTGCTTTGGAATATACTTTCTTGGGTCCCTACAGCTATGGTTTTGTGCTTCTTCTCTTAAACTGACCCTAAACTTAATCCTAGAGTGTCCCTTGGACAGGGTTGCCCAAACCTTCTCCCAGTTATACCATGTCCAAAGAAGATACTTTTTGCAGACCTTTCTGTCATCTTCCATCCCTGCTCTCATTGTGGTCCGTGACTCTCAGATCTAGTCCTGTCCCAAGCAATAAGCCATAGGCCAGCTATCCTTCCCAGTCAGAATTCTTTGGATATGAGCTCTGCTAATACCACTGCTTTACTTCAGTATTGGGTTGAGAGGAAGTGTAGTGGCATGGCAGGAGCTGCTGAAACGATCACCTTCCTGAGAGCTTTGTCTCTACAGAAAGGGGATAGCTCAGCACACCAGACACTCCAGTACTGCACTGGTACCTGATGGTCGATGAATGACACAAGAGGGGCTTTTTGTGTGGTATTGCTGTGGAGTTTACTAAGCTCTCACAGAAGGGAACCAGGGACAAAGAACCATGAACAATGGAGGGTCCAGGCTTTTTTACCCCTCCAGGGTAGAGGGCACAGGGGTGGTGCAGTGGTGTGGCTAAGGGTTAACAACCAACTAGGGTTCAGGAGCAGAGTGACAGGGAATGAAGACCAATAGGGTAGATGGGAGTAGGGAATACTCTGGAACTGGTGTGGAGAACAGGGATGACATAACTTTGGGGCGTGAACAAGGAGTGACATAACTGGGATGGTGTAACTGGGGTACATAAAACAGCAGGGGATTGTGAGAGAATTATTCTTTTAACTGGGGTCACATCCAAGGGTACCCCACTAACAGCATCTCCTACCAGCTCTTGAGATGCAGCAAGAAAGCCCAGAGCTCCAGGAGCAGGGCTGATGGCACTCTTCCAGGGCTTCTGGTGTCAGTCTTTAGTCTACTTGGAAAGACATCTTCCAGCCTTTTAATAGGTGTAGCTTTGAGTTTTTCTTTTGTCTCTGTAGTGAAACATAATCCTTGGCTGGATCTTAGACAAAGTGCCTGAGCCTTTCCTTCAGCTACACAGTCCCTATGGGATACATCTTTCTGCAGCTCCAAGCTTTCTTTGGCAGCCCCTTTCCAGCTCCACCCTAGCTGCATCTCTGGGATGTCTCAGTATCTCAGCACCCAACACTAGGCCGAGCCACTAGTCAGAGACCACTTAGATATGGGGATGAAATCAGCACCTCTAATTCACTTTAGTTGGTGGATCTCTGACAAGGAGAATTTTTAAGAGACTTGTGTGAGTGTGCACATGTGTGTTGAGAGAATTTGCAAAACTTGGTGGACTTGCAAAATAAATAAAACAACCCCAGAAGCAAATAGTGTGCGTTACTTATTATCAAGCTAATGAATATCAAGAAGCTGAGAATATGTACATTATACATTGGAGAACAGAAAAAAAATTGCTTTTCTCATGAAAATAGTCTTGTGACTTTCTCCTATGCACATTCCATTTTGCATTATTTGCTACATGCTCATCTTTGTAAATGTACAGATGGTGGGAGTTACAGTGCAGGCACAGGTCTGTATGGTAGCCCTGTGCATGTGACAAAGATGTGAAAGATACAGAACTTATAAGGAAAGATTCTAAAATGTAACAACAGCCAGTTTCACTTGAGTCCTTGTAGTACAAAAACATTTAAATATAGTAATTGTGTGTTAGTAACATTGCAATTTGCAGAATTCCCATGTAAGGAGAGGCTGAGCATGAGCAATGTTGCAAAGGAACACAGAGTCATCATTGAAAGCCACAGGGGTCCCTTTTTTCATGCCACTGGCCACCCTGGCCAGGCAGGTTGTGTGATGAGCCAGAAGCTGGTCATCCCAGATGCATATTTTTTTGCTACTCTCTTTTATTTAGTATTTCACAGGCTTGATTTATACTATATGAGTTGAACCAGCTACCAACTCAGTGCTGATCCTCTGCCTACACTTGTTGGTTTAACATGTGGAATACTGGCTTTCTCTGGAGTGATGCCCTTTATTTTTCAAATATTGGTTGAGTCATCTTGTGAGTTCTGCAGTTTTTCATTTGAGTGACAAATGAGTGACAAGCTAGAAGTCAAAACACCTTATCTCCAGACACCAGCTGGTACTCTGTCTGGACTCAACTGATGGCTTATAGAAGTATGTGAATTCTGTATTAAGCATCTGAAAAGGCATGTGTTTGCCTTGTGTTTGTATTTGGATCCTCTTGGATTTTAGTTCTTGCTGTGCCACATGTTTTCTGTGCCAGAATTTGTAAATCTGCAGACTAACTTATCTTCCTTTCCCCTCACTCGGTCTGCTGTTGTCATTAATTAAAACATGTCATCCATCGGAAAGCTAATTCCCACTACTATACAGAAGAGCACTCTGAGGAAAGGGTATTTCTAGCAGCTTCAGAGCTGCGATATGTGTTTATGCTGTGGAAGCTAGAGGTCTGGAGATCTATCTTCTTTTGACGTTTTAATAATTTTTTTTCTTTTATCAGGGAGAATGGCTTGGATCAGCTCCTCCTCAGAGGGGGAGGCTATTTTCATAACTAACGTAACTTGTATATTGCCAGAAAAAAACCATTGTTTCCTAAAAGTTTCTTTAAAATGAGTATTTCGAAAATATCTAGCCAATTGTCCCTGTGCAGGGCGACATTCATTCAGACACACACATCTGGAAAGGGGATGGAGAGCAAATGGAGGGAGTGAAAGAATAGAAATGGGTAGACTAGAGACAGCATCTACACTCTATTTTAGAGATTCTCTGGGGGAGAAATTAGAGGATCATCTGAGACAAGAGAATATTGGTTATACATGAATGCCTGTGATCAGGTCTCTTTTGCCAGATATCTATCTTGGACTTTAGGAATCTTTTTCCCCAAAGCCTTTAAATTAAACTAGCATATTACTTTGAATGCTTTTTATTGCAATAAATCAAAATGTTCAGAAAAATATGTTGTAGTTTGGTGTACTTCAAAAAATCTTGATTAGTTTGAGTCATGAACTGACTTAATGGCACATAACAGTCAAGACATCTTTACTCTAGAATTTTATAGAGAATTGGTGTATATATGAGAAATATCATCTTGCCTTTTCTCACCCACTTCTACTGCAGGATTGCCCAAGTTTGATGCAAGCCTGCTGCTCCTTGCAGTGCTCTGAAAGTGCTAGCAGATGGTGCTGCTTGCCTTTGACATGCAGCATATTTCATCATTATACTGTTGATACTGTCAAAACAGTCTGTTCATAAAAATGTTGTGGCTCGAGATTGGAGATCAAGGGAGGGGAAGAGTAAAAAGAGTTGAACAGGTCTGAGTCTCACTGTCCTTAAGATTTTGATGAAAGCTAACAGAAATAAGGTTAATTTGAGCTACTGCATTAACATGGCAATTTGCACTGTTTTCTAGCATTAAAATGGAAAATCATATGTGCAAAATTAGACATAATGTGTTGTATTTTTTAACTGAGTACTCATAAGTTAATATAGCTGTCAACTCTAGGGCAAGAAGGGTTCATTCTGATAGTCTGGGCTGACCTGGGTTAAAACAAAGGTCCTTGGGCTTCCCCTATCTGAACTAGCCCTTATCTTTTAGACAAGCACACAATTGCAGTTTAAAAATGAGCAAAGGTCAAGAGCTGGGTCAGTATTAATTTATCCCATCTGAGGAAATGCTACATTAAATTGTGCGCACTGAATTTTACAGTGCTTCTGTAGAAGAAAAAGCTCACACTGCCGCATACTGCATCACATCATTGTAGGAAATAATTCCACACCATTGTAGAAACAATATTATAAAGCTCAAAGGCAGATGTTATATGGAAGGAAAGGTTATTTCATTTCCTCCCATCCTCATACCTGAATGATCTCAAGCACTAAGACATGTGTGTCCAAGTCACATGCCCACCATTTAGGCATCTGAGATGATCAAACTGATCAGGTAGACAAGATAGTCTGGTCCATATGCGTTGTGGAGGGAAAATGTACAAAGGACTCTGATTACTGAGTACTCATCAAATTTCCTGGGTTCTCCATAGTTTCATGACCAGTTGATAGTTTTGGATAAACATTTTTGCACCCACAGAAGCTGATGGTGACCTTGCTCTCATCTCACTATTCTATTGCATCTCCTTCAGAGAATTTGCTTATGGTTATTTGTCTCCTTAAGAAGAGGTTTTAAGATCCAGCCCTGTTAGAATCACAGAATGGTGGAGGTTGGAAGGGAGCTCTGAAGATTATCTAGTCCAATACTCCTGCTCAAAGCAGGGTTAACCAAAGCAGCTTGCTTAAGACCATGCCAGGGGTGGTTTTGAATATTTCCAAGAGTGAAGACTTCACAACTACCATTTTTGAACACCCTTTCAGGTAAACATTTTTTTATGTTTAAATGAAATTTCCTGTTCCTCATCTTCTTTCCATCATCTTGTAATGTCTTGAATCTTTGTTTTAGTCTTGATGTAGGATGTTCTTTATTTTAGGCACTCCTTTTTTAACCCAGCCTGGGTGTGAGACATGCAGAAACTGTTGGTAGATATGCTATGAACTTGATGATGAGCTAATCTAGGTGTCAATACATGCCATTCTTACACCCCACGTCTTCCATGCATTATGGTGCATCCACATTCAGACATTTGTCTTCTTTCTCTACTGGGATTGATCCTGAAGTTTCTGTTCCAAATCTTAACATCATCAGTGTCATATAGGGACATTTGATTTAATGTGGCAAATGCTAGTGCAGAATCACCAGGTATAACAGAAATGGATGTAGCGGAGTAAGATATTTTTCTTCTCATCCAACTTAGAGAAATAAACATAATTGGAGGGAACAAGGCAATATTTCAAATTCAACCACATAAATTCTTCTGTCACCTCTGTATATGACATGGAAATAGGATCTTGAGTTTTAATTTAGGAGGCTGACACTATGGTAATGAAGGGAAATGCAAGAACATATCCTTGCTACATTGCTGAAGTTAGAACAAGTGGCTTCTTGAATGTTGAAGGACATTTGTTTAATGAGCAGAGTCCTGAGTGGATGCTAAGAGGTTCAGAAGGAGAACTCAGCACTGAGTAGCTGAAAGATCATGTACATGGAAAGATCAAAATTAGTCTGTATTCTTATTGTGAAATGTGATGTTTTAGGACCACAACCTTATTTGTTGTTTACAACAGTTACTTGGGTGAGATGTAAAGACTTTTCTGACTTTTTCCGTTACTGGTGGAAATACGGACTTGAAGGAGACTTACAGAACATTTCACTTCTTGAGACCTGTGTGCCTCTGTTGCTCACAAAATGCTGATTTTGTGTTTATTGACACATATTCACCTTTGGGATTCATAGCACTTTGCAGTTACTAGGTTGGGCTCTCAGGTGAGCAGCCACCAATATAATGTCTTTCAGCAGGGCAGAGGAGAAAAGGCTGACTCTGACTTTAGGTGTCACAAAATCTACTGTGCTTGGATTGGGGTGGCTCAGATGTCAAGTCTCCAATACACTGAGCAAAAGCCTGTTTGTCACAGCTATTTCTTTGCTAAAGCTTTTGAAATCTGAGAGGACAGCAATACCGTAGACAGATTGGATGGATTTAAAGGCCTGTCTTATACCATCTATGTTTCAAATTTATGTCCTTAGCCTCTGGAGGTGCCTCATGAGAAGTAAACATTATGATCATACCAGCTGGGTACACATGGCATTGTGATTAGTGAAAGGTCAGTGTGCAAATACACATTATCAGGAGGCAAGGTATAATTTGGGCAAGTATCACTATTGTTAGAACCTGTGATTGAACCTCTGAGCCTGTGCAGCTCTGGTGTTACGCTCTAGCTCTTTGCTATCACAGTAACCTGCCCAGATTATTTCTGTTAAACCCCTCAAAAACCCCAAGGACTGTCCTTACACTGCTGCATGTGGAAACAGTGACACCAACAGTGAGCACAAAATCCAGAGTCTAGATTTCACCAGGGGGATTAATTTATGGTTAGATTTATGTTCTATCTTTAGCTTTAAACATGTAATGCCAGTTTTCCTCCTTTTACCACCAAATGGATTAAGTTCAGTGCAATTTCAGCAGAATGTTTAAGGAACAAAAAGGATCTTTTGGTTTCATTGCTTTGGGCTACTGATGTACTGCAGTTATACTGCCAGTGGTAAACTCAACAAAACCTGGAGCCCTTTATGGCTTTGAAGCCAACTGACTTTATGTAGCCATTATCACAGTATGGAGCTCTTTAGCTTCTGAAGAAAGTGTGTTTATTGATTGATCCCTGCCTTGCATTAATTCCAAAAATCTCTGGTTTACAATAAATCCAAAACTGTACCTGAGGCTTGTGGCAAGTGTTCACTTGCAGGAAAGTGCTAGTTGGTCTGAGACAAAATTATGCCATGGATTATTCTAATGATGTAGCCACTCTAGAAAATCCAGTGGTCAGACCTATGCCTCTAACTTAATTTATTAATACAAATAGAGTCCTACAAGTTTAAGCATTAGTTTAGTTTGGTGTTTTTTTGCAGGGGGTGTAGTTCATCCATGACTTCCAGAGCCAGGAGACAAGATGAAAAGCTAAATTTCCCCGTGACTTTTTTCCCTCCACAAAACCCAATAAGTGTTTGTAAGAACATTTAATCTGTATTTTTGAAGCCATTTGTCATGGTGATTAAAAGCCCAGGGAACAAATGTGCAAAAGGAATCATCTAGAACAGGAGCTGTCTGCTTGACTTCTATGTCAAACAGTTATTTAAACCATGATGGGATTTTAGGCTGCCTCTGTAGTTAAGAGAGGTAACTGCTAATCTCACTTACGTCTTTTCTGTCAGAAATTGTATGAAGAACCTGGTTGAATGCCATACTGAGCCTTCAGGCAGATGAAATGTGAGCAAGTGGTTTCCTGCCCATTATGGCTAATTTTGGCTCTTCCAGACACTTTGGCACATATGGGAAATTCTCTTTTAATTTTTTAAATTTTTTTTATTTTTTAATAAGACACTGGAACAGGTTGACCAGAGGGTTTGTGGATGCACATCTCTAGAAGTGCTCAAGGCTGGATTGGATGGGGCTTTGAGCAGCCTGGTCTAGTGAAAGATTCCCTGCCCATGACAGGGGCATTGAAAATAGATGATCTTTAAGATCCCTTCCAGCCCAATTGATTCTGATTTTGGTGGCTGTGAAATATACTTGTGGAAATGTCTACCTCTATTTACTTCCTCAAGGGTGTTACAGACATCACCAGAGCTTTGTGTGGCTGTCACTTTTCCCTTTTTTTTACATAAGCCATACAGAGAAAGACCTCAAAGCTGCTTTAGTAATCAGTGATTCATCTCCCGTAATTTGTGTCAGAAAATAATTAACTTTGGTTTGCTAATCTGCATATCTCATTAATGCAGATTCTGAAGACAAGGAAATAAAGAGATGTCATTCAAAACCTCTTCTTCCTGTTCATGCTGTGAGGAACCAAGGAAGAGGGCTCTCTAGCTGGGCCGGGTGGGCAACGGGAGCTGGGTGTGGGAGTCTGCATTGCAGCATAGCAGCTCTCTCTATCTCCCTGCCCATGTCTTACTTTCTGCTCCTCCTAAAACAGGTCAGTGCAAGTCTTGTAAGCTGATACAGGCTGAGGCTATACCTTAAATAAGCCACAAAGATGGGAGAATGAGTAGTCTCTAGTGGGGCAGATGCTAAATCCTGACTCTTCATTGCTAAATTCCCTGAGGCCAAGCAGGAAGGCAGCACGAGAGAACTTCCTGTGGATAAAGAAGTCTCAAAATAACAAAGGCTATGAACTTGATGCTATGTTCTGTCAGAAAAGAAATGATTCCCCAGTCTGAGCTTTTCCCAAAAGGGCAAAAATTTTTCTTGAGTTTATGCCAGGTAAACATACAGAAGTCATATTCTTGTGGATGAATTTTAAGATGATTTGTATTTGAAGAAGTGGTATAAAAATGTATGCAGCTTGTCCTGCAGATGATAAGAAATCCTTAAAGTTGAGACTAAAATCCAAGATAGAGAAATTTAAATTGTTCCATAGCAATAGTTGGAGGAATATTTTTCTAAAAATATGATACAGACAATTTTACAGTCCCCTGAAGAGTTACTGCAGGGGTTATGAGAAAATTTAATCTGCAGAGAAAATTTAATCATAAAGTATGAACTAAAGGTGTTTTAGTTCTGCATTAATTACAAAATTCAGTGAAACATCTGCTATGACATTGCTACCAGGTTGCATTGAGATATTTGGTATGTTCAAATTGCCTTTCTTGCAAACATCAAATTATACAACTTGAAAAATCATTATAAAGACTATTTTAGGGATTTTGTAACCAGTGGCCCAAGATCACCTTCACTCTCAAAGCATATCCAAGTAACTTGCTGGAAGGAAGAGAACCCACAGTTATGAATATATCAAGATTTAAGGTATCTCTGTCAGCCTTTTACACCACCATGAGGAAATGACACTTTCTCTATTGGGCAAATGACTGACACCTTTGAGCATAACCCAAACTTAATCTGTATCTTAGGTATCAAAGACTTAAATCTTCAAAACTCCCATGGGGTTATTGCCAGAGATACTTAAGCTTCACAGGCAGCTCAGTTTTCTTTAATAGCTCCAGCAAGAGCTGGGACTCCTTCTGTGCATGCCAGAATAACCTTGTTTTCTACAGGGCTGTGCAGAGTTATTTATTTCATGCCATATTCTGACAAGACACAGTAATTCTGCAGATTTAATAGATGCCCAATAGAGCTCAGTCTAACCAAAGCAATAAAACAGTATATGGGATCTCATTTATTCTGTTATCTTCTTTGACTGAGCAGCTTCAGACCTATGCTGCATATATGGAAACTAAGCATTGAGCTACGTTGTTCTGGATGAAAAAGAGACTGTTGAACCCCTCCTCTTGAAGCTGTTCCTCCTTGAACAAAGGGATGGAAGGTTCATCTGTAAGTGGGCAGGGTAAGCAGACAGCAGGTTAGTGTGGGCAGGGAAGCTCTGGTTCCCGTCCTGGAGAACAGTTTGTAGAACTTCTGTGGATGAGGGTTCAGTAATTTTTTTTGTCTTGTATGGAAACAGCATCACAGAGTAATGCCTTTTGCCTCTGCATGTGTGTGTCTTTGGGCACATTTTTCCCTCCAGGCTTAAGTAAACATTTAATAACAAATGGAGATGTGTGCAGTCCTTGAAGTTACTGGGTGATGGCATGTGATACTAAACTGTGATTTGTCTAATAGTAAAACAGTTCAACAAAGCAATACAGTTTGTGAGAAGGTGTTGATCCTGAAAATTCCTTGGTGTCCTTAGAAAAGAAAAATAATACAGATACCAAAATTTCCTGTTCCCAAGTCTGTTTTAGCACCTAAAGCTGAGAGAGTAAGTTGGTATCAGGATTCTGTTAAAAAGTAGCTATGACACTCTGGGAACATACATTAAATCCAGACATGGATCGAGGACTGGGAGCTTGATTGTCCACACTGTAAATTTGCTAGAAAAGTCATTGACATAGTTTTGGTCACATTCACCTAGCACTTCCCCAGACAGTTCATGAGAAGAACTGAGGAGGGATCCCAGGCTAGGGCTTTTTCCCATGGACATCACCATCCTTTCTTGGAGGTGGAGAGAGCATTTGTTGGGCCTGCTCCTACAGCCTGGCCCTGATACTGTTTGCAACATTAGTATGGATGTTACTTCTAGGTGTTTGTATCTATATCCATTTAAATCACTGTCACTCTCAGCTCTGTGGTGAGAGACAGGCAGTTTTAACATGTGATTCATGTCATCTTAAAGCAACATCAAAATAAATCAGATGAATCACGGCCTAAAACTTCTACATGCCATTGATGATGGCAGTACAGCCTGCTGATTCAGATGGAGTACCACCTGCATCAGTCCAGACAAATTCTTCCCTGTGTGTGCACATACCCAATGGCCATAGTGTTCAACTGCAAGCAGGGCCTCTGAGGCCAGGGAGAGAGACTGGACCATGGTGTGAGTGGAACTGGAATCTTGTCCCTACTGCATAGAGGCGCTGACAGCCATGAAGACATTCCTGCTCTCTTCAAAAGGTAAATGTCCTATGATTTAATACCTAGGTTTGCTTGTATAATCCTGCTATTCAATTTTGTTATCACTGACATCTTTTATTAATGTTCTTTTTGAGACCTAATACATGAGCACTGCTGCTCACAGATGTGGTCAGACTGAAACTGAACCGTGTTATTCCAAAGCAGTTATAGCTGAAAAACTGTGATAGTCTTTTGTGAAAAACACAATCAAATATCCCACTGTCTTGGAATTGGAGACAATAAGTTACTTTCCAAGGCATCAGGCAGCATGGTAAAGTCAATTGCAAACTAACATGATCAATCTGTGATGAGATCAGCAGTGATGAGAGTGGTTACAGGTTGAACTATGCCAGGCGTATGAAGGCATATGAAGGCAGCAGGCAACAAAGAGTGCAAATTTGAGTGCTTGGCAGAGGGAGATGGAGCACAAAAGGTGCAGGTAAGATTCTGGTGAGCACTGTTTTACAGTATGTTGGAGGAAAATATTAAAATATTGAAACAGCCTGGGAGACTATGACAGCCTTTCTTGTTGGAGGAAAGGAGTAGGAATAGCTTTATTTGGGAATGCAGTATTCACAGTAAATCTTTAGGTAATATGCAATTGAAGATGAATTCTTTCATTTTTAGTCCTTTAACTGTCCTGACAAGATGAATGTTATCTTTTGGACAAACTTATACTAAATCACTTATTAGACAGTCACAAAATCTAACAGTAATTAAGGTGTTGCAATAGTAATAAATTTTGCGATTTTCTGATAATAAAGGAGAGGGGCAATAACCAGGAAAAATGCTGACAGTTCACAGAAGTTTTCAAAATCTTCCTTGTAGCAAAATCTATGAGGGTGATAGAAAGAGCTAAAGAACCAGCCCCTTGACCTATCTGCAAGATCAAGAAACAGGGAGGTTTGCTTCTGAAGGCTGAAGGCACAGGCTAAAATGGCAGGTTAAGAGATGAGGAATTAGCAAAAAGAACAATGCGGATTTTAGCAAACACAGGAAATCAGAAGGTTAATTAACAGTCTCTTTCAGAAAAGACCATCTTGAAGTGCCCTTTTAGCCATTTAGGATCTGTCTTAAAATGAACATCTGGAGCAAAGAAAAATGATAACCCTTAGCTATAGGGAGTGTTGAATTGCTGTGTGCTCACAACTGAAAACTAAGTAATGCAGAATAGAGGCTTTTTAAAGCTACCTCTTAAACCCCCAAATATTGTGAAACCCATATTCAAATATTGGTGCGTTTCAGTGGAGCTGAAAAGTAAAGGCAAATCAAGGGGCATTTGTTTCTGTCAAAGGGCAGAAATACTGGAGGCAGGCTCGAAAATCATCAAGGAGGCAGCCTAGAAAATAGTTGTGCAGGCTGGAAACCTGAAATTTTTACATATTGAAAACTGGATCAATATGTAATATCATTTTTATGTCCTGAATGGTAGATGTAAGGTGACATACATCTCTACTTAACTATCTGTCTAGATGGTGGGTAAGTCAAAGGTAATTAGCAGAAACACTTTTGTAGTCAGTGGATCAAACCAGGCTTTTCCAGTTTCTCTGGAGAAGGCAGTTTCTCTCAGGCTGAGGTGGGTCAAATGAATTGTTCTTTGCAGTTGCCTTTTGATTGTGAATTACTATGGCTGAGCAGTTGACACATAGGCAATTAATTTTCCAATATCTACAATTACATCATTTAAATCTTACTGCTTTTGCTCTCATGTGGTTTGTCACAGTTGGGATCATCTGTAATTGATTTCCTAAATGGTAGGAGATGGGAATGGAGAGGAAGGCAGTTGCCATTTGTGCATTTTTAGAAGCAAGCTCAAATTTGAATATGTTTTCCTAGGAATCCTTTGAGTTAGGCCAAGGCAACAGCAGAATCTCACATACATCACAAAGTTTCTCTTTTACCCTGTCCCCACTTCAGATTTGCAAAGCTAGATAGAAAAACTGAGAAAGCCAAATAAAAGATCTTATCCATTGGATTCAGTTTGATTCAAGCCTCACAGGAAAAAAAAAATGGGCCATTATAATCTACATTTTCTTGGGAAGAGTGACAATTGCAAACATTGCCTTCAGCTATTTTCCTGATTTCCACACAACAACAGTTACCTTAGCAATTTCATCATTCGCAGTGAGAAACACTGGCCTCGACACAAGTATGAATAGGTAATTTTTAAATGACTAACTTGCTACCAGGACAGAGCAATTGGATATTGATCTGCCTTTCAGAGTTGATGTGTATGGCAGTTGAGTTGCACAGTTTTGCTTTGGAGTCCAGCAAACAGAGCAGTAAATCATGTAGTGTCTACACAAAGCACCTCCTTTAACCAACCGTGAGAAGAGTCAAACCAGGGGAGATTTTGTCCTGTAAAGATAATTGTCCCTTATCAAATAAAGCAGTATGATTGAAGCTACATCCTGTGGCAGTGCTTCTTGTTCAGGTGTGAGATACACTTTTATCCTATTCCTGACAGGAATTAATGTGATATGGAAATAATACATGCTATTTCCAAGCAATGAGGCTTCAGTTAATTAACAATAGCAAGATAAAGCCACTAGTTGATCTTTTGAGAAAATGACCATATGCCTGTTCAATTGGATATCATTAGGTTTCAATTTGATTAGAAGATTATGTGTTATTCTCTTTAGTTCATACTGTATATTAGAATGATAGACAAGTGCTTAATGAGAGACTGTGGTTAATAATTAGCAGTAGAATCTCTGCTAAATTTAATGTTTCATTTCTAGTTCCTACTGTTTAATGAATTAGGCAATGAGCAATTTTTTTAAATTGGAAAAAACTTGTCGTAAAAATGCAAGTTTCCTTTCTGCAGGTCCTTTGACAGTACTTGCTTTGATTAGCAAGGTAATGACAGGCCTGCTCTGTGGAGGGGATTGTAATTTATTGTGGGGATTCTTTTTCAAGAGACTGAGGCAGTGTGCCAGCACCTTGGGTTTGAATGTCTGCAGAAATTTGTGGGAAACCAGGAAGGTGTGGCTACAGCAAACATCAGTTCCCAAACCAAGAACGAAACAAGGGGTTTTGGAGCTGCATAACTCCTGTCAACTAGTGTCCACTGAGGAATATCAGTAGAGGATTTTATGAGAACAGTGTTCCTTCTAATAGATAAGAAAATGCTATGGCACAGATGCAAGCACTGCTGCCCAGTCATCCGTTCAGTTAAATTGTTAACAAGTCTCCTGATCCAGTTTGACACGGGGAACATTACAGTGCCATTCCAGTTGTTTAAGTTGCCAGGGATTGGTGTCCAGCATTATTTAATTTATTAATGTAGCCACAAAGACCCTCATCCTCAGTTCAGGATTGCAGGGTGTAGCTGTTCCTTACCAGCTCTTCATCACAGTGGACAGCAGGAGAAAGAACTTGTCCATAACTCTTACAAGACTCATTCCTATTCTGGGCTTTTTGCTTGTTCTGAGGAATTCTGCTTTGAAAAAACTCTTCTTAGCCATATCTCTGAAGTCTGGTCGCTGTTGTATCCCTGCCTACCTGTGCTCCAGCTGTGTTTGCTGCCTGTGTTCACAGGCAGAGCTGTGGGTGTAGCTGCAGCCATTCCCACTGTCTGCACCACTCCTCTTGCAGTGCTTGGTGTCCCTGGAGAAGAAGCTGAACAGGATGCTTGTCCACCTCCAAAGGCCAGAAGTTACAGCCTGATGTAGCTGTGTGCACTTCATGCTGTGCTGATGCACAGGGTGTTGCTCTGTGCTGCTCTGCACGAGGGGGAACATAAGTAATACCTTGCTGTTCTGCTCTGTGGGCAGCAGCTCCTGGGAGCAGCAGGGCTGGGGCTCTTTCAGCCATCCTGGCTAAAACCTGCAAATATGAGTCAGTCTCAAGCTTTGCTCAGGCCTTACTGCTGGGGCAAAACTCCTACACAGCAAAAGAAAACCCAAAACATCCTCAGTAAATATATTCCAGTGTCTTTTAGAGGGGAAGAGTCTGTTTTATCAGTAGTTAGAAAGTCTAGGGTCAGCCTAACACCAGACTTGGGTTATTTCTGCCGGGTGTTTGAAGTTAATGCTTCACCATCACTTTCAGTGTCCAGGCTGGAAGCTCATCACAGGAATGAGTTCTCAACTCTAGCAGTTCTTTGGAAGGTGAGTCAACTCCAGTACTGGCATGATAATTACATTAAATTGAATGGCTGAAAAATCAGTTCTGGGCCAAAGTTTTCCTTAGCAAGGGGCAAGATTTTAACAAGCATTTCAGTGCCTGACAATGCAGGTAGGTGCTGTGTAGGAGGTTGTCTAGGAGGGCTAAACTCCTGACAATTTCATATACTTAGATGCTTTTGCAAGTCCTAAAGAACATTTAAATACCTTTGCATTTAGACAATCCCCACTCTTAAAAGTATTAAAACTAACTTTCATACTGTAGGATAATTAAATCATGTCCTGGGTATACAGTCCATAGTCTAAGGTACAGCTGAAACCCATTTGTTCAGAGACCGCAGTGATCCTCTGTTACAGCAGCATGGAGGACACATAGGTAATAAGCAATGGTTTATTGCTGTTGAGCTGATGCAACAAGTTCTAGGTAGAAATAAGAGGAAATATTGCTGAATATTACTTATCTGAATTTCTTTTAATATGTATGTCTATACAAGCATTTGGAATAACGATTGCTCAATTACTTTCCAGTCATTAAGACTGTGACTCTATTATTGTGTGCTTTGAATATCCTGTAAAATCTGGTCATTTGAAACACAGAAGTGAAGTCATTCCACAAAGTGCTTTGTAGAGAGGAGGATGTCCAGAGGAAGCCTGTATGTCTAATTAAATTCAGGGAAACAATTTCCTTAGATATCTGGGCTTTTTGTTATTTAATTTATTTAATAAAGTTTTTGTTAGTGAATTTATTTAGATCTAGACAAATGAGATGTACATTAAAAGATTTAATGAAATTAGCTAAAATGTTCCAAAACTGAACTTTTTTGATTAAAAATACCAAAATGAGTAATAGCTACAAAAAAAGGAAAGTTAATGAAAACTGAAATTTTTCAATTTGTTTGCTGGAAAGAAGCCAAATTGAATTCTGAACAAAAGCAGGCATTTTGCTTTTCTATATAAATACTTGTATAGTGTTATTTGAAATTACAGTTACATAATTAATCGTAATGAGATTAAAAATTTTAGATTGCTCAAGTTCAGAGGAATCAAGTAGTATTGTGGAAAAGGAGAAAGATGTATATTATAGCCCTTCACCTCTAACCAAAATGAAAACTACTTTTTCATTGTCAACCTCAGAAAATAAAACACAAACTCATTCAGTTCAGTTGAACACTTCTGCAAATGGAATCCTGTATATTAAGCAAATCCTAGTTTTAATCTCTTTATATTTAACTGTGTGCACAACATTGCCTTCTAAAACTCTAACATAGATCAATTAACAAACATAATTCTGTGATCTTATTAATATTCCTAATAGTTTTACATATGAGATAGAAAAAAAATTAACTGTGATCATCAAGATAAAAATGTAGTTAAATTTAAATTCCTGTGGGTCAAATTAAGTACATTTTTCTGTAAGAAACACACATGAAAAATAGAAAGTTTATTTACATGCCTGGGTGTGAACTATGACCTGCTGACTATTAATTTACTTGCCCAGAAGTGCCCAAGCACTGAACACTAATGGCAAGAAAGTCCATTGCCAGCACAAGCTGGAAAATTAAATGCTTTTTTTTATAGGCTATCAAGGTGCACTCTTACGGGCTTGCTACAGCATGTGAGCATACATATGAAGTGTGCACATACATACAGAGGGTTAAATGTAGTTTTTTGAGTATGTTTTTTGTCCCAGTGCCTGTGCACTGTTAAATATCTGGTTGATTGATCTGCTTTCTTATTATTCCACAGGGGCTTTAATAATTAAATAGAACCTGACTTCCACATGTAGAGTCTCTACTTTCTAAAGCCACGTTAAAAATTTAGTGCCATTACAGCTGCCAGAGTTTGTAGTTCCTGGGATTTATTGTTGCTCACAGAAACATTTCCTATTTTTCCTTTCTGCTTCTGCTATATATAGCACTATATTTTCTGGTGTCAGTTTAAAAAAAAATTAACCAATACACAAACCCAGATTCATTTGGCTGTTTTTCTTCCTAGGGTGGCTCAAAAATGCAACCTCTCTTGTATTTATTTCACTTCTTTGAAAGCAAACGGTTTTGCTCAGCTCCTAGGATGCCTGCAGTCTACTCTTGGCAGGATGTCCTTCCACGAGCCATTTCCTGGCTGCAGTTATGAAAGTCACAGCAACTACAAACAATTGTTTGTGGTATCAGCCACAGCCTCTGTGGAGCTGGTGCCCTCTGTCTTGGATATAGAAGTTTCCTTCAGAAGTCTCTAGCTTCTTGATCAAATATGAACTTACAGAATGTTCTCTGTCTTGAGATTAATATAAAATCTAATCACTACTTAAGTCCCTCTTACGGTCACTCTTAAGAACCTGGGAAGTATTTGAACACTGATCCTTTGCAGGGTTGGAAATTTCATCTCTGGTAAGATAAAGGGATTTGTAAATTGTGCTACCAAGCAGACAGCTGAACAGCAGCTCCCTTAGAGATGAGGTGCTGTAAAGCAGTGTGCTTTCATCCTACTATTTTCTCTCATTTTCACCCTTCAGCAGACAAAGTTGGTTTGTTTTCAGGTTAAATTTTTGAATTGCTGTCTAGAGTACATCTTGCAGTGAGAATTTCATTATGCTGGCTGGCTTGGTAAGAAAATGGCAGGTGAAATTCTATTAGTTGACTGCAAATAATGCGCAAGTCAGAGAACGGCCCTAGCTAAACACAAACACATGACTTAGCTACCAGCACTCAGGGAGGAGCTGATACATCAAATTGAAAGGGAAAGGGAGCGTTAGGAATTACTAAGAAAATGAGAACAACATACTTAGTCATTTTGGTTCTGTAGAAATCAGTCTCCACAACTCCAATACTAGCTGCACCCAGTGCTACCCAGTGGAGTCAAATATTCCCTCAGCCTCAGAAGGTAAAGCAGGAGAGAACAGAAAGCTGTGAGGTAAGGCAGGTGAGAGGTATGCTATAAAAAATAGTGGTCACTCCTGTGACTTTGTCAGATGCATTGCACAGGGATGTCTTCCTAAAGCAGAGTTGTGGAACTCATTGCTGAAGGACACCATGGTCACAGCAGGTGAAAATGAGTTCAGAAAGGCATTGTACCTAATAGTAGAGGCCAGGTCCGTCAGAAACTATTAAATGTAGTTGTCTGGATGTAGCCTCTGGCTCAGGAAGTCCATAAACACCTGCCTGACAGGTCTGTGAGAACAGCAAATGTATACACACCTAAATCCTGTCCACCCTCTTCTTTCTTGAGACATGCTCTGGGATGACAGGGACATCTCACCCAGGCAGTTCTCTCATTTTTGAGTATTTAAATATGATTAGCTTTCCTTCTTTCTAAATAAGCTTTAGGTCAGGGAATTCCACTTAATTCCCCGGCTTTATACAGTTTATGGGCACAGAGCAATGCTTTGCAAGCTTTGCACAAGCTTTCTCTATCTGGAGACAAATGGCTACTTAAATGGGTTTAGCTGTTACTGAGTCATGTCTTTTTCCAGACACACAATAAGAACATATATTTAAAAATCTGTGGGGCAGAAAACAGATTTCAGAAATGGAGCATTAAAATTCAGGTGGTGATTGGATGCACTTTATATGATGAGTTTGTTTGGTGTTTTATTTAGAAAGTATTAGAAATACAAAACTTCAAAGGAATGCACAGAACACACAGGAGTTATTAAATAAAGCAAGCTGTCCCACTTCCCAGTAGAGTGCTGGGGGGAGACAAATGAGTGTAAAAGGATTGTAGGAAAATAAATGCCTTTTCTTTCTGCAGTATTTTTAATGTTGCTTCCATAGAAAGAAACCTTTATTTATGGGTGGAAGATATAAATCAAGACAAATGGAGAGATACAAGTGTTTTCTCTCAAATTTCAGCTTCCTAATACCACCAAAAAAAAAAAATCACACAAAGCCTCATATCTTATATCTTACCTGCGAAGTTCAAGTTTTGAATTTTCCCAATCACAAGGTTTCCCTGGGCAGACCCAGTGAATGCATCAGGGTTACTAAGGTAAGGAGAATGCAGAAAGTCCTTCTTTTCCCATACTACTTTTGGAAATTGTTGGATGCATTGACTGCTGTCATCACTTTTGGCAACTTTGGCTGCCATTGCTATTGGGGCTATAGCAGCTCTGCAATGGTGGGGACTGGAAGGGACATGGGACAAGTTAGGAAGAAAAATGGATATCAAGTGAAGCAGAAAGTCTGACTACATTGTCAGTAAAGAGTAAGTATTGGTTTGGGTGTTGGAAAGCAGAATGTATTTAATGAAATAATGTTTTTGTCCTTGAAAAAATAAAGGGATTCTTGAAAATAATAAGGGGAGGCATTTATGCCCTTACTGTAACTGCAGTATATTGTCTGTTCTTAGGAAAAAAAAAATAAATTAGTAATTACAGACAGAAATGTCACAGTTCCATTTAATTCTCCATACCCTGTGCAAACTTAGTCTCTAGGTAGGTAAGCCTCTCTTCTCTGACCCTCACCAAGCACAGCCTACACAACTCTAAAACGGGCTTCTGATCTTCCCTCAGCCCTCCATGCCATGCTGGAGGGTTTTGAGCAACATTTGGGGGTGATCCCAGCAGCCCCCTTTGACCAGAGCAGTGCCAAGTTGCATTTCAGCATATTGGTCTCATAGAAATGCTGCCTTTCTTGTGGGTGCACTCAAGGAAACAACCCTGGCATTTCTCAAATGTCAAATAAGGTAAGTTGTTATCTGGCACATAATTACATACATTAAACATTACTGGAAAAGGAAGAATTGTTGGGGGCATAAGAGAGCCCATCCTTTTAAAGTACTATGCCATGTAATGCATATTTGTTTAGCTCACTGACTATTATACAAATGCTCTAGAAAACAGTGAAATTAGAGATCTGAACAATAAAATCTGAGTAAATAATGAAGGGTAGGACTGGGGGGAGAGGGGAAAAAATAGTATTATATCATCAGACATGCATGACACTGGGCTTGTACAGTGGTGTTTGTCTCTGCCTCCACATTTCCTCTTCCTCCAACATTGTGGGGTATGGCCATTCTTTATTTAGCTTGTTCAGGATTGTCCATGGACTCCCAGTCCTGGAGAGAGCAGGTGGCAGGGAGATGAAGAATGGCTGCCCTGGATGGTGGCAGATGTTAGAACTGCTCCCAGCAGGACAGGTGGTGTAGAGAGGCCTGTCCCATGGATGGGCCTCTACTCTTGCTTCTCCCTGACTGCAGTCCCCTCTCACTTTTCTTCCAGACCCCTTTGGCCACCCTGGGATCCTGCCTCTTGCCTGCAGTCCTCGTTTGCTTCCCATTGTTGGGAAAATGCCCTCTGTGAGAGAGTGACTCACAGCAGACCATGATAATTCCAAGCATTTTTACTCAAATAACTGCTACTTATTTGTCCAAAGATACGAAGCAGGAAAAGAGGTTAAATGCCTAAAAGGCTGCTCATTTAAGTCTTCATTAAAGTATGTAGTTTTTCTCAGGAAATGTGGATGTATCTGACAGCCTCAGACCGACCCCACAATCTCAAGATCTCACAAGCTTGGCTGTGAGAGCAGCTCCTTGGCAACTTAATTAAAAACCGAAACCTTTTTCTGTGGAGGAAGCTTGTGATCTTCTTCTGCCTTAGGAAAATGAGCTGTTTAATTATAGCTGGCAGCTGAAAATAGTATCTTTCTAACCAATGGTTAGAATGGATTGCTGTTCCCTGGCTCAGAAAGTCTTATTTAGAGATGTCTTATACCTGTCTGGTTTTTTCCACTTCTATTTCTGGACAGGCCTTAGAGCCAGCTATGTGGTGGGATGACACATGAAATAGGTAAACCACACAGTTTACAGGTCTGTTTTCACAGATACATAAAATCAGAAGACCAGATATTTTTTTCCTTTGGATTTAAGTAAATGGTTTCTGTTCAAGGCAAATGTGAGAGCAAGAAGTTTGCTCCAAGACATGAGGCCAGATCTACCAATCCTTGCACAGCTTGCAAGTAGAGAAACTGCAGGGGTACTTCTCCCCCATCCTTGCATGAAAACTTGGTAAAATGCCCCTGGCAGCACTCATAGGCTGCCAGACCTTTCCCTGGCCGCCTCTTCAGTTACGCCAAACTCCTTGTGGGAGCTGCTGTGGCTGAGGTAGGGCTGATGGCAAACACTCCTTTGAGAGCTGACAGTGGTTTCTGTGAAGGGTTTTGCAGCATATTACAGAATTTTATCAGATTTTCCCATGAATGGGATGTCTCCTAATGTAAGAACAGTAGCTGCATCCCAAGTGACCTAGGAACATATATACCTCATGCCACTTAAATGAAAAATGTCTGTCCTAAGGAAGATAGAAAAGAAGCTTTCCTATATTATAAGGCATTATATTCTAGTTGTGGTGACTCTCAGGGATAGCTTCTGCTGCTTCAAAGAAAGTAGGAGAAGGGATGAACCACCCCAGCTTTGCTCTCCATACCTAATTCTCACTGTGTAGGGCTTTAGACAGCTGCCAGCATTTGGTGTGCAATTTCCAACAGCAATCTGCTGTGTGGATCATGCACATTGTGTAATCTGCCTGTGTATCAGCACAGCCAGTGCCATTTACTCTGAGCCTGCAAGTGTTTTGTCTAACCTAGTAGTAGGTTTTAGCACTCTTGGTTAATGTGAAATGTAGCTCTTGTAGTGCCTTAGGAGCAAATTATTTTGGTGGTAACATCTCGTTGGACAGCCAAGGTGCCTGCAGCAGCTTGTTTAAAGTTGCTGTGCTTGAGCTGCTGAGATATCTGGGGATTCAGGCCAGCACAAAGACATTAGAGCACATAGGCAACAAAATGGTTCTAATGTTTCAGATATTGTTATTATTCAGTTCTTTTAGGGATTTGTGTAATAAAATCATAACATGTTAAGAGGTTGGAATGGACCTCAAAGATCACCTGTTCCAGCCTCCCCTGATATGAGCAGGGACAACTCTGTCTAAAACAGGTTTCAAGGCCTTGTCTAGCCTGGGTTTGAACATCTGCAGAGCTGGAATATTGCCAGTCTACCTGGGCAACCTACTCCAGTGTCTAACCATCCTCACAGTAAAGAATTTCTTCCCATATAGTTACTTAACTGCATTAAGAAGTCCTGTAAGTGCTCAAAGCTTTCAAATTAAATTGATGTCAAATGTTTTAGAAGTTGGTCCACTCTGAATAAGTGCAGCACTAAACATTTATATGTGGTATGTTCTTTGTTTTCTATTATGTTTTGCTGTCTCCTTTCCTGCTTTATTATTCGTCCAGAATATCTGCCAAAGAATTCACTGAGCACTTAACACCATATGCTTCCCCAGTTCTCTGAGCTGTAGAAAGTGAATGTCTGTAAGTTATTTGTATTTAACTGCTCCATTTATTTCATTGATTAAACAGACTATTTTGATTTGGCACACAAATGCTAAGGGAAGATTTCATTTAAGAAACTGAGATCTTTGCCCTTAGTTTCCACAGCAAAGCAATGTTATTAGGACACTAAATTAAATACAGACTTTGAAATCCCAGTTTTGCTTATTACATTGCTTTCTGTAATGGCTCCACTGAAGATAATGGAGATATTCCTATTAAACAGAGGGACTTGGACTAGGACATGAGTTGTGGGCATCATCATAGAGGTCAAGAAGAGCAATATTGTCTTTGCAGCCCAGAAAGCCAACCGTGTCCTGGGCTGCAGCAAAAGCATGTGGGCAGCAGGGCAAGGGAGAGGATTCTGTCCCTCTACTCTGCCCTGGGAGACCCCACCTGCAGTGCTGCATCCAGCCCTGGGACTACCAGCATAAGGAGGACATGGACCTTTTGAAGTGGGTCCAAAGGAGGCCACAAAGATGACCAATGGACTGGAGTACCTCTCCTACACAGTCTGAGAGTTGAGGCTTGCTCAGTCCAGAGAAGAGTGGGTTCTGGGGACACTTAAGGGCACTTTTCAGTACCTGGAAGGCCTAAAAAAAGCTGGAGAGGGACTTTACAAGGGCTTGTAGTGATAGGATAAGGGGGCATATCTTTTAACAAACGGATTTTGATTATATACTATGAAGAAATTATTTGCTGTGTGGATGGTGAAGCACTGGAACAGGTTTTCCAGAGACAGTGTTCAAGGCCAGATTAGGCAGAGCTTTAAGCAGGCTGGTCTAGTAGAAGGTGTCTCTGCCCATGGCAGAGGGCTTGGGACTAAATGATCTTTAAGGTCCTGTCCAACCCAAACTATTCTGTGGTTCTGTGATCACAGAAGTCATAGCATTTCATGATACAAAATATGGATGAGAGCAGAATCTAATCCTTGCAGGGTAACTTAATAAAAGTAGTATGAACATTGTTGTAGGATTTTTTTCTCTATCCCTATACTCCTTTGTAAAATATTTTCCTTTTGTGGCTGTATGTGAAAGCAGTCCTGGAAATCAGAGGGTTGAGAGAACATTTAGATTCAAGATTTCTGCAGACCTTGGCTCCCAGGCTACCAAATAGCCCCTCATTCATACCCCAGGGTGTCTTCAATGTCTTTTGAATATTCAGACTTTTTGCTCAGAAAAGTAAATGTAGCTTTCCTAAGGACAAATGAGCTCTGTAAATAGAGACTGTCTGGATCTCAATGATTATGTGAAAAATCTAAATTTCCCAACAAAACCGTATCCATTATTAGCTGGAGCTAATGTAGTGGAATTGAGTCAAGCCCCTTATAAACTCTTGTTAAAATCAGCTGGCTCTAAATGCCACTTGCATGGACAAAACCTTAAACCTTATTTAGTATTTGATCATATTAAGAATACTTATTTTGGGGGAATCCAATGCAGCGTAAAGTAAAGGAGAAGTGAGGTATACTCAAAATATTTCCATTGGTCTGTCTGCTAACAGTAATGGCAAAGCTGACTCATGAAGTTAGAGACAAGAAACTCAAATCACAAATGTGATTGCCCTTTATTGCATAGTCTTAGTAAGAGCCTTTTCCTGCTCTTTAGTCCCAATGTCTACACTTACTTTTTAAACACAGATAATTGCATGAGGCAGATTCTCCCCCACCCCCTGACTGGTAGTCTAGACTCAATTTGTCAGGAGTACAAAGATGAATGAGATGCATTCAAGTTGCTGCAGCTTAGAGAAATGTCTTCTATAGTTAAAATGAGGATGTCTGCCTTTGCAGAGATTGTTCTGAGATAGCACAGATGCAGCTGTGACACTGATTAGGTATTTTGTTCATAATTTACCCCTAACCATTTATTATACACAAATATTCTAAAAACTGGAGCTCTACTAGGTAGTATATCTTCCCTGAACTTTTTAAACTATCCTATGGGTTTATGGAAGGATGGGTATTGTTATCCCTGTAGCAAGAATGTCATGGTTACAATACTTAAGTTAGCAAAGATATCACAGTAGGACAACACATCTTTCAATCTGCCACAGCCTCAAAAGCATTTTCCTTATCTCAGCACAGGCAACACCACAGTGATTTAGTACTTATGCAGAGAATATTATGCACTAACCAGTGATTACTAGAATTTCAATGAAAGCCTAAACCAAGAAAAAAAAAATCAACAGTATGCTTTCCTTAAATTTTCTATATTTTAAAATTTCTCAAGAATGCACAAAAAATATTTAAAATCTACTCTTCCTTTTTATATTTCTCTACCCTTGGGGAATGTTGCCGTATGAGATTTTTGTCCCTAGAATGAATAGTAAAAAGTCAATAGCTATTTTGATCATTTTAAGTTACTCTTAGCTGGATATTTGCGAACTCCATGGGGACATGGTTGGCAATGTTCACTCTTGTCTCCAGCCTGATGGAATCGCAGCCAGCAGTGCTGGAGCTGGTGCAGCGGGCAGGCTCATGTTTTTATCCTGTCAATATAGCAGCCAGTGCTGGCTGTGCTTGATTGATTTTAAGAGCAGCAAATTACTGTGCATTTTTAATGATGGTGCTTCTCTTTCTGAGATGGTCATATAAATCAGCTTTTGAAAAGGGAAAAGGGTAGAATAGTTTGCTTTCTGATACTGCTGAGATTCAGAAACCTATAGTAGTACAAATCTACAGGGGGAAATTGCATCTTACCCACCTGTGGTGCTTATGTCCTTAAATTGAATGGTTGGGTAGGAGCAGCTGAGGATTTATAATAAATATGATCAAACTTAATACTTTAAGCCACAATATTGAGAAAGAATAGTAATAATTACCAGAGTCCCATGTCTCACTAATTACTGTCTCTTATAACTTCTGTGGAATTAAAGAGAAAATACTCAAAATCCTAGGAGCATTTTTTTTTTTTCTATAATACTAAATTTCCTCCTAAAAATAAAAAAAATAGTCTAGAAATTAGGAAAAATATTTATAGATGGGTATGTGAATTTGGAAATATAGTGCCCAAAGAGTCTGGATGTGGGGAATTTAGAGGAAAAACCCCAAGTTCTCATACAGTTTCTTTAATGTTAACTGCCTTTCCCTGGTTTTCCTGCATCCTGGCATTGCAGCCCCCCTGGATAGCTGTTTCCCTCAGTTTCTCTGCCTGCACAAGCTCATTTCTTTCCCTGTGCCAGAGCAAGGGCAAGGAGGGAAGACAGGGGTGCTTGGAACTGTTAGCTCTTCCTATGTAGTGGAGAGCTTGGTCCATAGCATCACCAGCAGACTGTGGTTTCCCTTAGCAGACCTGTGACATGGCACTGGGATGAGTGATAACTCATGAGGGCTGAGGGGAAGAGGAAGATGATTAAAGACAAAGAAGATGATTAAAGGTAAAAAGACAAAGTAATTATTTGCTGCTTCATTATGAGAAGTTCAGTTTTTTCATGTTCTTCTCCTCAAGCAAGCAAACAAAGAGTCTTGTCTCTAACTCACTGAACCCTATGCTAAAATGCTATGTTTTATCTTAACCATGTCTCCATAGTCAGTGTTTATAGATATTTCAGGTTTTGGCAGCTGCCTGTTTTGGTTTCTTTTAATTCATTGACGTATGATTTCTCTCTTCAACCACTCTCCAGTCACAGATCTCTTTCACAGATCCTTTCTGAAGGCCATGTCTCTTGAGATACTCATTGGAAGTTTGCCTGGAGACAATTTCATGCCCAGAGGACCAATGAGTAGGTGCTGTGTGAGGGGAGCATTGTGGCTCCCCTTTCTACTGTGCATTCTCTGTTCAGTCATCAGCCTTCACAAGGCAGGCCCTCCTCAAGACAGGGGTCCTTCAGCTTTTGGCCATGTTTAAGAACTGGCTCAGTTCTCCAGGGTGTGAAATGGGGTGGTGGGCAACTGCCTGTATGCAACCACTTTCTGAGGAATAAATAATGCTGTGGGAACGAGAGAGATACCCATTCCTTGTGCATTAGTGGATTGCCTGCATCCACTAATGCACATCTTTTACATCTGGGAATTATCAGCTTCTCCTGATTTTGACATCCTCACACTTTTTCCCTGACTTTTTCTGGGATACTTGTCGTCATGTGCTCGTTCACTAGCCCATACTGCAGATGTTGCACTTAGTTCTCAGCTTGAAGGTTTTCATATCTAAGCTTCCCAAATTATAGAGCTTGGAAGGAGCCTCCTGATGGAAGGGGCACCACAAAAGTTACCAGGAGGTCTCTGCAGCCAAAACTGATGAAGCTCAGTAGGAGGAGGGACAAAAGACTTGCTTCTTTGAGGAGGCTAAAAATGACATACCTTAAAATGGCATGCATTAGGAGAGAGAATGAATTTTAGCAGTGGGAGAATGACTTGCCTTGGAGATGATGACATTCTCTCTTGGTCCAAAAATCTGAATTGGGAACTGTCAGCAGCTGTTTAACTTAACCATCACTTTATTTGAAGAATTCTATACCTTTACATAGAAGGAGTCCTAAGACCTAGGATAGTTGTAAGCTTTGGGGCAAACTTAGAATTTAAAAGTTCAATCTTTTAGTGTCCAAACTTGGGTGATTGTGACTCTATCTCAGTGCCTCAGCATGATGGAGAGTCACTGATCTCACCTGTGCATTCAGCTTGGGCACCAATCTTCAAATTGCATAAACCATGAGTGGCTGCAACATGCAGCTGGTCCACATGCTGCTGCAAGGGTTCAGTTCTGCTGTTATCTGTACCAGGAAGCACTTCAGTGGGGATAACCCACTAAAACAAGCACAGTCATCTGCCAGTCTAGCCAAGAACAGACCTTGAGCCCATGTCCAGAGGAGATGCAGCAAAGAGGCCCTAAACCTTCTCATCAGGGTGCCTAAGCATCTCTGTTCTGCTCACCGCTTAGTAATCCTTCAGATTTTGTCTCATAATGAACTAATCTCAGTATCTCATCACAAATCACCAAATCATGTCCCAAGAAAAATGGTGTCAGTAGTTTGTGGTGAATTTCTGATACATTTTACCATTCCTTTAAAAATTAGAGCTCCATTTAGAATGGAAAGGATTATATTGCTATGCAGTTTTAGAATGATAAATTGCAGGATATTAAAAGGTTCTTCATGGAATGCAAACAATAGAGAACTTAATTATTGCTGAGAGTGTCACTGTAATATTATGGAACAATTTGAAATTCAACTTGCCTGGCTAGATTTATTTTAAGTCTGACATTTTCAGCCTTAGCTTTCACTTTCTGGGTCTCTTTTTCACTCTGACAACACATCAATCTATTTTCTAACAGTTCTAAGATTAAAATAATCTCTCTTAATCTGAATTTTTTCTCCCTTATTTTATATTTGGAAAAAAGATTTATCTGCACATCCAATATGGTACAAGAAATATGGTTATATAGGGGACAAATTCAGACCAGCAGCATCTGTAATCTATGCATCTTTCTTGTCATAACTAAAGCTACCTCAAAATACTCAAAGAACAATCTTGCAATGAAAAATGCTGTTTAATTGAAACAATGTTTTATGGGAACAAATTGATTTCTATAAAACTTTCCTTGAGGAGATGCCAAAACATTTCATTGCAACTTTATTAGTACATTAGGATACTAGACTGCAATATTGACTACTAGAGACACGTGTTCGTTGTAAAAAATAAATATATTTCCTATTAAGTATGTAACTTTCCCTGCAATGTAAAATTCAAAGGGAGATATTTAGAATAGATTTTTTCCACTGATCCCAGATATACTTTGTCTTTTTTTTTTCCCCCTTTCTTTCTCCCCTTGGGAAGTTGCAAAATTTTGTCCCTTTGTTCCATGACGTGAAACATTTTGTGAGTATTAGGGTATTCTTTGACACTCCTGTTGTTGTGTCCCTTCCTCTGAAGGAGAGGCACCCAGAGGCAGTAGACAGACACACACCTGCTGCATTCCATTAGTGCCAGAGACCCCTTTCCAAGGCACAGGCCCCTGTCTGCTGCAGTCAGCATCTCCTGTGGCTGTAGAGCACCAGCTGAGGCTTGTGCCATCAAAGATGAATGTGACATGACAACACCCGAGGAAGGATACATCCACATCAGTCTGAATGGTGTGGGTTACACCCACATCAGTCTGAATGGTTCATGCCTGTTACTGGATATAGCTCCATCCTCTGTGCCCTGTCCAAAAAAACATCTGAGTGGACTTTCTCACCCAGCCTTGTTCCAATATCAGTGTGCAACAGTCATTCTGGATATGTTGGTGGAGAGAAGCAAGCATCTCCAGAGACTGATCATCCAAAGGCACAGGGCTGGATCTCTCCTCAAAACTTCTGTTTCTTGCCCCTGACTAAAGATGATGAGCTGAAGTTTCAGCACAGACAAAATCCCTGGGATTTGGGTGTCTGCCTTAAGGGATGTCCGGTTTTTGCACAGCCCACATCTGTGAAGTGATGTCACCCCCAAAAACGCTTGTGAAGAGCTAGAAAGTTTCAGAAATCTGATTTACAGCATGATTTCACAGATGCTGGGTCACTGTAAGCAAAGAGGCAACCTCTGATGAAAGCAGTGGGCATGGCTCCATGGCAGGTGTTTGAACAGAACTTTCCTGAACTGTCTCTTTCAGTGAAGGGCTCATCATGTGCCACTGTGCCCTCGAGAGAGAGGTTCTGATTCAGAAAATCTTTAAGCATCTGTGCAACTTTTGGCATATAATTCAGGTATGTAACACTTCTCTGCATCAAGTACAGCTGGTGTCAGTCAGTAGTGCTGGCAGTGGTCAGGCACATAAATGACACATGAGTGTTGTGCCCTGTGGGACACCACCATGGATGGAGAAGCAGTTGAGTGTTCTCTGCCTGATCTGCCAACAAAGCACTTCACTTCTCCCTGCTGGATGTGGTCTTTCAGGGACTCCTGCAACTTCTCATCAGTCTTGAGGAAAAATTAGGAAGACAAAATCTAAAATTGCAGCTGATCAAACATGTTCTGAGGGGATGACATAGGAACATAAAGATCATGGCCCCTAAATATCTGCAGTCAGAAATTTTGCAAAGTGGTTTGAGGAGATTTCAATTCTACTTTATTGAAGGGGAATCTGTTGATATTTAAATCACCTCTGAGAGAGGAACACAAAGTACAAAACACACATATTAAAAATGAAATACATCATCTTCAAGGCTCCATAACAGGAACAAAATGTCATTGTCATGTTTGCAAGTTGTTAGCTGTTGCATCCTAAGTTCTGTATTTTGGTTCATTAGGTCTCTTCTTCCTTTGTAATAAATGTCCAAGGCAGCTCCCCAGTGCCCCATGACTGCAGCAAGCACAGCCCTGGAGAGACAGCAGTCCTGAGGAACATGGGAGGGGTGGTCCATGTGCTGGTGGTCAGTCTTGCAGATGGAGCAGGTCATGTGTACAAGACTGCTTTGGGACAAAGCCACACCCCATGTCCCCATGCTGGAGGAGAATGGGATGCCCTACACCAGCACTGCTGCCAGCCCCACACTGAGGGCTTGTGCCCATGATGCAGTGGAGGCAGCTCAGGGCAACTGTGTGAGCCAGCTCTTCTCTGGTCCTGGGTGTCATCTCCTGATGTTATTGCTGGTGAGAGTTTCCAGAAGTACCTGGAGACATGAGCTGCATTTTTTCCTATGGGTGCTGCACTGTCTCTGGATTTAACTGCTTCTAGTAAAGAAGCTACAGCAGGAGGTTTTGGGGAGTTTGACTCCCTACAAAAAGCCAGGGTTTATTGATTGCTTCCAACCTTACTATTGCTGTCATGCTTCTATGTGACAATGACAAGAAAATTTATGCCTTCTCTTCTGTAACAATGATCACAGTATCTTCATAATAAAAGCAAATGGCACTTATCTCTCCTGGCCATCTACTCTGCTGCATCAGACTCAGCTCTCCCTTGATTTTTGTAGCCCTTACCTGTGGTTTCCTCCCCTAGATGTAGAGAGACAGGATCTACTGCTTCTGTCCTCCTACTCTTCCCCCTGGTACAGGCGTGTCTGTGCTGGTTTCTGTTGGGATAGAATTAGTTTTCTTTGCAGCCTTGTATGGAGCTGTGTTTTGAATTTGTGCTGAATAAAGGATTGATACTATAGAGATGGTTTTGGTTTTGCTGAGCAAGGTTTGCAAAGAGCCAAGGCTTTTTCTGTTTCTCTTACTGCCACACTGGTGAGGAAGTTGGGGATGCATGAGTGGTTGGGAGGAGATATAGCCAGGACAGGTGGCCCAAACTGACCAAAGAGAGAGTCCATACCATGTTACAGCATGCTCAGTATATAAAGTAGGGGGAAGAAGGATGAGGTGGGGATGTTTGGAGTGATAGAATTTGTCTTCCCAAGTCACTGTTATGTGATGGTGATGTTATGTGATGGGTGTGATGGGACCCTGCTCTCCTGGAGGCAGCTGAACACCTGCCAGACCTTGGGAAACAGTGTTTTAATTCTCTGGGGTTTTTTTGCTTGTATGTGTGGCTTTTGCTTTCCTTACTAAATTGCCTCTATCTCAACCCATGAGTTCTCCAGATTTTACCCTTCTGATTCTCTCCCTAACCCTGCTGCTGGGGAGTGAGTGAGTGAGTGAGTGAGTGAGTGAGTGGCTGTGTGGGGCTTGGCTGCTGGCTGGGGTTAAAGCATGACATGGCTCATTTCTTTTGCATGCACCCTCTGAGTCACCAATGATCAGATGCTCTTTGCAGCAGGAAGCAATTGGAGTTAGCTGGCTTGAGGCTCTGGCAACCCTTCCACTTCTGACACCAGCAAATTGTACTATGAGCAACATATTTTTTTCTCCCTAGGCTCCAGGCTGAGTTTGAGGAGAGTATGGCTCAGTTCTTGATTTTATTCTGCTGTTCAATAAACTATTTTCTTTAAACAAGTTAAAAGAGGATGTTTTCCCCAAGATCTCATGAAATATTTATTTACTGTTTGGACCTCTTCAGTAAATAACAAAGGTCTCAGTTTGGGAAAACACGAAAGTTTCTGTAAAACCAATCTGAGCTGGCTAGCTGAATATTAAAACACAGGGCGGGTGAATTAGTAACTAATTAATGCATAATAAAACCCATATGCATCTAGAAGTAATTAGCCAATTGTTTTGATTTAGGGAATGTTTGATTAATAGCCTCACTAGCTACTCACTTTCCCAACTACATCAAAATTAACATATAATTATATATATATAATTCAGATAAAATTAACAATTTAAATAAGAATAAATTCAGATTTTGTGGGTGTTTTCATTGTTTGCCTGTAATCTCTGAATTTTAGTATTCTAAAATGCCTGGAAAATCTGCAGTTATTTGATTAGGGCTAATTAAGCTCCTTAATTTACTTAAGTAACAAAAAGATGGTATTAAGAACATTTGGCAGTGGCAAGAAGAAAATACTAAAGACACCACATTATAGTAAGACAAAACTTTGTTCAAATGTTGTGGTGGCTGAAATTTCTGAGGAAGAGATGAGAGGTGAAGTATCAGCCCAGAGTGCCCCTCCTCTGCCCCTGTGTGCCAGGCAGAGCCTGTGCCAAGGCCTGGCTAGTCTTGTGCATGCACACATCCATTGGATTGAGGAGAAGTGGGGTGGTCCAGATTTAAGCAAGAGCTCATCTGTGCTATGTGGGACGTGCTGGACCTTGTCTAACGCTGTTAGTGTGACAAAGCCACGCGTTGGATGGACAAGCTGGTTGCTGGCCCCAGAATTCTGTGCTGAGCAGCATCAGGAATTCCCAGGGAATCAAAGCTTTCATAGACCCAAACTGCTTATAAAACATTACCAGGCTCTCCTTCTTAGCCCTTCTGCAATGAGAGCTGAGATCTCATGCTTCCATTTCTCAAAAAACACGTGCAAACAGTACCTCTATTTCTGCTCAGCAATTGTACCGTTATCAGTGGCTGCAGAGTTCCTCAGGTCCCTCAGGCAGGGTAGGTCATGGACCCTGTGCTTTAGTTCTTCACTAAACTGTGGCAGATGCCATGCTACTTCCCAGCAGACAGTAGGGTCAGTATCCTGTATGCATTGAATCACAGAATGACCAGTGCTGGAATGAACTTTTAAAGATTTTTCAGTTCCAACCCCCCTGCCATGGACAGGGACACCTTCCATTAGACCAGGTTGCTCAAAGCCCCATACAAATTAGCCTTGAACACTTCTAGGAACAGGGCATCCACAACTTCTCTGGGTAATATCTTTCAGTGCCTCCCAATAAAGAATTTTTTTCCTGATATCCAATCTAAACCCTCACTCTTTCAATCTGAAGCCATTCCCTCCTTTGCCCTGTCATTACGTGCCCTTGTAAACAGTGTCTCTCCATCTTGTAAGCTCCCCTCAGGAACTGGAAGACTGCAATTAAGTCACCCCGAAGCCTTTTCTTTTCCAGGCTGAGCAAACTCAATTCATTCAGCCTTTCCTTGTAGGGAAAGTGTTCCATCTCCCTAATCAACTTGGTGACCATCCTCTGGAGTCAGTCCAACAGGTCCATGTAATTCCCTGTAATGTGGCATGACAGGAAATAACACAGCCATCCGCAATGCTTTGGCCATTACTGTCTAGATCCAATAACAAATTAGATGCAGGAGCATTTAATGTTGAATTGCCTGGCCCAAGGTATGCTCTATAGAAGCCAGAATGGTTCTGTGTAGCAATGGAGACTTCAGCCAATTTCACCTACTATAATTAGTAATATGTGCCAGGGATCACTTAAGCTAACAACTACCTTAGTCACAGACCAGTGTACTCTAATCTTGCATCTAGAAAACATACCATCACAAACTGTGTATTTCTGAACTTCTCTCAAGTTCCTCGTTCAATCATAAACAATAGTAAAAGAGCTGAAACTCTAAATTCGTGTTTCCTTTAAAAACTGTCCACAGTAGCTTTTTATTTTTATGTCACTTCTAGAAATGTAAGTCACTCAGGTGCAGAGTAGTCAATAATAATGAATAATAATGAATAATGAATAATGATAATAATAATAGCAATAATAATAAATAACAATAACAATAACAAGTATAATAATAATAATAATAATAATAATAATAATAATAATTTACTTAGAAATAGACAGAGATGGGGTTGGATTTAGTTCAAGACAGAGATGGGGTTGGATTTAGTTCAAGACTGAGATGAACAGATTTATGTGACTGTGTATTGGTAGCTACAGGAGTCTGAAGTGCCTAAGCTGCCTTTGTAGTCAAAATAGTCCTAGAGTGAGTTCAATAATATGAACCTATGGGAATTTTAAACTCCATACTGTGCTCATCTTGAATTGGTCATATGGATAACAAGGGGACTTACTTTTCTAAGATCACTATGCTCTGGAATTAAATCTAGTCAATATTATGTATATTTATATGTAATTATATCTGTTGATGGAAATTCTTCAGGCCTGGGTACAAAAGTCATTTTGTCACAGTGCTTATTTACAGAACTATAGCATGGGTGCTGGAAAAGTGGTGGGCTGTGAAGAAACAAGAATGGAAAAAATATAAGAGTTATCTGGCAAGACAGTGAATATTTGCATCTTTTTTAGGGCTGCATGCTGGAGAAGATAGGACAAGAACAGTACAAATATGAACTTGCCACTAAACCCCCACTTCATCCCTAACCTGTAGCCAAAATTTATGTTCTGAAGTATCTACTTGATATATTTTCAACCTATAAAAATAATGTAGCTGGATAATCTGATAGAATGCGAAAAGTTCTTAGTCTCATAGCTATTTGTATGGAAAACCAGGATGTTCTTTGACTTTAAGATAGGTTAACATGCAGCCTTTGCAGATACAAAGCCCTGTGGTTTTTATATCTCACTGTAAGCAGTGAGATAGAGATATAAAGGTTGCCTTGACTGCTGTACCAGAGACCTATGCCTTGCCTTTGCTAGGATTTTGAGCTGTGACAGCTCCTTTGAAATGCCTCTCAGTCACAAAACCCTTTTTTCTCTTGTAGTGAAGACTCCAAAAGTTTGCTTGTCATCCAAACAAGACATCACAGCTCCTTTTCTCCTTTCCCCTTATATTGTTGTATTCTTCTCTCGTTTTTCTTTGCCTAACATATTTTTTTTCAAAACTTTTGGAACAGGCTACTTATCAGTGAAAGTACATTTGGCCACTGTGCCAAACTGCACTGAAAACATTGCTGAAATGGCAATGGCCGGTTAGAAATATGAAATTGCTATATTCTTTGCTCCTGAGTGAAGATGCTGTTTCTTCACAGAACCCAAGTGTAAATGCTTTTTCCCATTGATACCCATTTGTAAATTCACTTTCAACCCCCTTTGAATGTTGCAGGGGCATCCATGGAAGAAGAGAAAGCTTTGGGAGAGCAGGCTTGACAGACCGTCCCCCAAAAAATCAAAGTCATCCAAACCATATATGAAGCCTTATTCTGCGGTCAGTTGATGTGATTCCTTCTGCTTCAATGGAATTAATCCTTCATTAAGCAAAGAAAAAAGGATAACAGTTAAGCTTACAAATATTAATTTAATCGTGGCAGATTTGTGGGTGAAAAGCCACTTGTACAATTGAGCAGGATGATGATTCTACACTCTTTGAAGTGATCTTGACACCGAGTATTCCTTATCTCCCAGGGGCTTTATTCACTGCTCTGTGATTTCATGCTTTGCTTAATACCAAGGTGATAGCTTGCCTTTGGTTTGCCTTTGGAGGATAGACTTTGTTTCAAAAATCAGAAGTAGAAAAATAATTACATTTTGTCTAAAAGTCAGAGTGAGTTTTTCTTCTTTCATGCTGACACAATCTGCTAGATTTAAAAATTTATAGACTTGAAAAATGCTGAACACTCTCATTACTGCTGCAGATCAGCATTAAAAACAAGAGGTTATTTTTAGCAGCATGCAACCTTGTCTTTATTCATATGTCTCTTCACTGGAATATTAAAGGGTAACTCACAATTTACGTGTTTTGACATCTTGTTACTTTTCATTTTATTTTCAAAGAGAATGTCTCAAGATTTCAACATTAACACTGTGCCTGGTGTCCTTGGAAGTCACTCCTGTTCTTAAATGGATGGGTCAGGTTGGCTAAATACAACTGGCAGTATATTATTTTCTCATTTTCCATTTCTCACACACCCCAAATGCATGTTGACTGGAGCAAGGCTTTTGAACATGAAAAGTTTAGAGTTCTGCAGGTAAAACAGACATTTGAGAAGGAACCCAAATTATGCTAACATCTCAAAATGCAGGGGTGTTGGGCAGCAAGAAAAAGATTTAGAAGCCATGTTCATAGCAGCCATTAGTAACATTGCTGTGTTTTAAATCTCATCTCATGCTATTTCCACATCAGAAGAAGAGATGTTTGTTAACTAAGTATGCCTATTATGTTACATTCTGACTTGGATAGATACTTGGGAAATACTGTCAAGGTGCCATTTCCACACAGTTTTCAAAGTTTCTGTTCTAGCTGAATGCATTGCTGCACTCTTCAGCCAAATTGCTACTCCGTGAAATTTTTCAGAAAAAAAATATGACATGGGATCAGTTTTCTGTATTTTCACAAACTAGATGTTGATGTCATGTAAAAATTCACTTTCTCAGAAAGGTTTTAACATTGGTTTAAACCTTACCCTATGTCAGACAACACTACTGGGCAATTAATCAAGATTTTTGTGGGTTTTCTAACTCCAGGTATATATGAGTTAATGAAGATGAAAGCTGTTATAAAGATCTTCATAATTTAGAAATAAAGTATTTCAGAAGGAGTTTTAAATGAGATAATTAGACATTTGAAAACATTCTCCGGCGCTTGACCTTACCAGTAGATTTCAAGCAGTGCTTTGCACAGGCTTGTGGCATAAACAAGCCTGCAAACAGGGCTGAGGTGTTGGCTCTAAGTTTTGATTGCTTAGTCTTAGTCTGCAGGTTAGTCTGGGGTCCAGCCAATGCCCCTAGTGAGGAAAGAGAGCTGTTTCTCTGGGTGTAGCTTTGCAGGAGGACTCTGGTGGAATTTCATTGTCGTGGTGTGTGCTGGAGAGGGTCTGACCTCTCACTCCCTCATCTGGTTGAAGAGCTATGGCATCAAAAATCTTAGCAGGAAGGAGGTAAAAATGGCTGCAGCAGGGTATCAGCTTCAAAGGGAGTAGGCTTTGTTGTCCAGGACTTTCTATCCAGTCAGCTGTGCTATTGAAACCAAGTCTAGCACTAAACAGGAACCTTTGGATTGCTACTTTTAGCACATTTGCTAGGGGGAGCAAATGAAGATATGAGTGGTTAACAATGAGCTGTTGTTACTGACAAGAATGCCATGACTGTTATATTTACATAACAATGATTTATAAGCTTCAAAAATCACACCTGCACCTTCAAATTCCAGAGATTTTATTGCAAAAAGACACAATATTATTTTTAGATAGTTTGGTGCTACTTTTTAAATTTAGATTTTATTTGTGCTTTTAAGTTTTTTTCCCAAACTTTTCTGTGAAAGTGCAAGCTGACACTCTTCTGCCATCTCTATTTCATCATCTGGGTCCTTCCAAAGAGACACTAAATTGCAGGTACATGCCAGACTCATGAGAGCTGTCATAGAATGATGACTTCTCTTTTTTTTTTTCCTGAATTGATCTAACAGTTTTTCTGGAAAAAAACCATCATGTTTCTTTTCTCAAGACTTAGCTGCACAGGTGAGGCTGATTTCCTAGGAAAAGCATGAGATAACCAGAAAATTCTCTGTACATCTTCCCATCTTGTCATTTGAAAGAAGTTGGTATCCCAGGACTGCTGGAAAGAGGTAATATCATCCCCTTGGCACCCAAACTTGGAGCTGCCCTTGTGCCCACCCTCCTTGGATGTGGCACTTTTGGCTTACTGTCATTTCTTTGTGGTGACCAAGTAATCCAAGTCACAAAAGGTTTTGGAAGGAAGGCAGACCCTACACAGATGGCATCTGTAAAGATCATTATTATTTTTCACAAATGACAAGAAAGTAAGAAAATCCAGCCCTGCATCAGGAGCTGATGCAGAATCGTGCATGAATGAAATGAATGAAAATCATTTAATTTTGAATGCAATGGCTCTGTCACTCACAGAGCTACTTTTAGCTTTAGGGCTCAGTGCTGTGCCAATAAAAGTAATGGGAATTTTGTCATTGCCAGAGAGAGCAGTATTTGGCCTTTCAGAGCAACACACTTAATTCTAGTGTGCAGCCTAGCTTCAATTTTTAATAAGAAAATGGGAATAAACGGAACAAAATTGTCCTACAAGTCCCAGATCCTCAATAAATGAAGCATAATGGTAGAGCTAAAATTAATACTATTTTTTATAATCTGAATAGATGGATGAGACAAACTGAGGAGCATTTTCTATATTATGCACAATAGTCAAACTAACATCTTCTTCATAGGGGTTTGGACTTATTGGGTGTCTGAGTTCTCAACTCTAAACACAAAACACTCTTGTTACTCCAAGACCAAGACAGACAGATAGTGGAGAATCATGCTGGGCTGATGCTGGTTTGCTAGAAATGCTGAAGAGCCCAGAAGAGAGGAGCAAAGGGTGCCTTTTTCTGAGTCTTTGCTTTAATTTTTTATGCAGGAGTGAAGAGGGGAATTGCCAAAGCTCAGGGCACTTCAGGTGTAATTCACTGCAGCATCAAAATGCTTAGCAGGGCATAACCTATTTGTTACCTTTTGAGCTTCTTGTCTCATCACCTCTGAAAGTATTAAATGTCTCAGTCCTCGGGTCTAGCCCTCCTGGAGGCAGCAGGGACTTCCAGGGGAAGATTCAGCTGATGTTATTAACTTCCCATAGGAGTTCTGTCTGCAGGGCTGTTACACCGAGGCATCAGTGGTGCCATTGCTGAATGCCTTCACACATGGGCATGGGGAGACATAAAAGGGATGGCTCTGAATCCTTAGGACCAGTCAGAAATTCACGTCTTGGGCCTGGCTTGCACCCCCCTGGCTCCCTCTTTGCTGTCAGCTTGGCAGCAGTTTATTTGACTCTCCTTTTGAGCTCCTTAATTAGGGAACCCAGGGATCTTGTTTCCTGGATCACCCTGGAGCCATGTATCTGCTAAGACACCAAAATTAGTCATCCCAAAGCAGTCAGCCTGACTCAAGGCTTTAGTTTCTGATTTTTGCCTGATGATTTGTTTTTAATCAGGTTAGGTATCAGCTCGTTTCCTCACTGCTAATTGTAGTGAAAGCTACAGCTTGATCCCTTTGAAAAACTTCAGTGGTGACATTTTGTGGGGTGGTTTGGAGACAAGAAGGGGCATTCACATCATGCAGACATGGGGACAGCAGGGAAATATCTCTTGCAGAGACCAGCAGAAGTTCTCCTGCCAAGGGCTTCTCCACCACCACCAGCTTCTCCTGCACTGCTGAGGCAGAGGGAGGCCAGAGAAAAGACTGAAAAGTGCAGTGTCAGGGGAGGGAGAAAAAAATCTGAGTGCAGGATGATAGAAGAGCGCTAGACAGCCTGTGTTGTCAGGTCATGTGAATAGGTCCTGGGCTGTGCCATGGGGTTATAGCACTGAGAATCCACAGGGAGAGCAGGTGCAGCTGTCTGTTCCACTTTTTTTTTTCCCTTCTTTTTTAAAATTACCTCTGTGTGTGCTGAGCACAGTGGCCTTAAATATCTCCCCAGCTGAGCCCAGAGGCCCTGCTTACTCCCACTGACCTCCAATGGGCTCCTCTAGATTCCTAGAGGTGCCTTGGGAGTGCAGCAAGCAGCAGTGTTACAGTACTTCAAGAGCCAAGAACACTGGCTGTGGGAAACAGGAGTGGTTCTTGAATATTAAACTAGGCTGGGATTATGTATATGTAATGGAGAAGCCCTAACGGTGCTTCCAGTAATTTATTGCTATCTCCTCTAGAGGATAAAATATGAGATGCCTTTCATTTGCTTATAATTCTTCTTAATGGGCTTAAACTGCAGCAAGGGAGATGTAGGCTAAGCACTAGGAAAAACTTTCCATGGATAAGAAGAGCAAAACAAGATAAGAGTTTGGCTAGGGATACTGGTATTCCCTTGCTGGAGCTTAAGCAGCATCTTGGACTAGTTTCTGTCAGAAGGGATTTGAGGGTAGATGCTCCTCCTGCAGGCAGGAACTTGGGTTTGACATTCTCAAGAGCTTTTCCAGCTCTGTTTTGTACAGTCACCAGCTATTTTAGATGCTCCGAGATTTTGTGTTCTCAGTACATGGGTCCAGGAGAGAGAAGGCTGTGCATAACTGGAATATCCTAATGACTGGAGCAAGGGTGCCAGGAAGGGGGGACAGAATCTATGCAAAGACTAAACCAAGTGAAATTTGCCTTATTTGAAAGTCCTCCAAACAGAACAGACACACTCTTCAAACCACTGCTGGGTTGTTTTTTTTTCAGTTCCAGTAAATTTGCTTTAAGTATTCCAAACTTAAGGCATCACCACAAAAATGTAGTGGAAAATATTTAGAATTTGAAGTAGTATCCTTCAGATTTATACTGTCAACAGGCATCCTGATGGACAAAGACAGGCAAATGTTTGTGTGACTTTAAACTGGGCTTTCAGATTAATACAGCCTGTTGCATATCTGATCTAAAAAATGACAGTTATTAATCAATAAACATAGGAAAGCTGTTTTTGGAAACCAGCACTCTTCTGGAATTTAGACAAAACCCAAGTAAACAATGATAATTTAAAACTATTTTATCCCAAGATTTTGATTGTGAACCTTCACTTTCTTGCACACTATTTTTATCATGCACCCCTGAATGGGTGGTGACATCTATATCTGTATAATGTGCAAAGGGGAGACATAAAAACAGTGTGGTAAAAGTTTTGTCTGGCTTTGAAGAACCTTCCAGAGCCATTTCTCAACAGCAGCTGTAACACCCTTATGCTGATGTTGGGCTGTTTATGGTGCCCAAAAATGGTGGATTTCCTGACCCTCCACTCTGGCATGCAGAAATGTCAGGTTGGTGAATTTGCTGGAAACATTTTCTCAGTTATTTGTTAAAACCATTCAGTTATAATTGCATCCGACTTGTCAAATCTCTGAGGAAAAGAAATAATCCTTCTTATCTGTAGATTTAATACTTTTCAAGGAACATCAATATTGCCTCAGATCATTGGCTTAGATACTAAAAAAGACAGATGTGTAAGAGGAGGAATGCACAAGAGGATGCTATGGTTTGTACTGTCAGTACTAATTCCACAGGATTAAGAGAAAAACTTAGCATAAGGCAAGTTGGTAGAAACACATAATTTATTGCCAGAGCAAAGCAAGGTTTATACAGCCCATTTCTTGTTTTATGACAAACTCACATGATGGGTCTGAACCCTTTATTTTAATTGCAAAGAGCATTGCTGCTAACACACACCTGAATCCAAACCATGAGTCTTGTCAATGGGGGCAGCTGTGCATGTTCTGCATGTCTGGAGGAGTGAGGATAAAAGAAGTCTCCAAGGAGTCTCTTTCTTCCACATACAGAAGCTTTGCATCTTATATTACATGTGCAACATCCTTCTGGTCCTCTTGCGAAATGGTGTATGCTGCTCCTAAATTGTTGTGAATTGTCTGTCCTCTGTTTTAGAGGGTTGCAAGGAACAGTTAAACTCTGCCATTGTGCATTCTGCCACAACCCTGGGGGTCCTGCACTGCTGGCACAAAGCCATGAATGGTCAGGGAGCTGGTGTGATGTGCAGAGGCAGAACGGGAAGAAAAAGAAGACAGCACAGCTGTTCCAGTCCTAAGCCCAGAGACCTCTGGTGGAGAACCCCCTTTGAGAAAAATCCTAATGTGCTTTTCAGAGAGAGCACTGGCTGAAGGGCACTTTTGAGGAGGAGCAGACAGTCCCTGCTGTACCTTGGAAAGAGGAGCTCACATGTTCCATGTAAGCAAACAGGAAGCAAGGAAGCATTAGATGTCATCATCATGGCCACAGATTTTTTATGAACTGCTTGTCTTAAAAGCAAGAACCTGTGTGTAGAAAGCAATTTTGACTGTGTCACCCCTCTCTTTCCTGAAGATCTGCTCCCTATGGTAATTCCTTTGAGATATTTCCTTTCTGCAGCCTGTAATCAGCACACAGATCTTGAAACACTCACAAAAATCAAGATCCTCTTCCCAGATGGGAAAGGTCCTGATTTTTACCATGATACTTTCAGGTCATTAAAGTGACAAAGCCTGGTTTGTGGTCTTTAAAACTTTACATATTTTTACTTCATAACCCTCCAGGTGGACGAGTTATTGCAGCTGCACTGCTCCCCAGCCCCTGTCTACCCCTGTTCTCCCAGGTGTCACAAATTTGGTGTAGTGGCTGCTATCCTCTCCCTCCCTCCAAGTCTTGCATACGGGAACACGTGCCATCAGCTCTCATGGATGAGAGCACATGCAAGAGCTCTTGTTGCCTCCAGGATATACAAGAAAAATGTTGTGCCTTGCTTCCTAGCGGGCTTCATCTTAGGTTGTTTCTGATGGGACAGCCTATGTTCTTCCTCTCTTCATTCTTCTCCTTTGGATATTTCCTGGGGTACATTCTTGACAGGTTCAAAGAATTTGAAAATACCTTTCATTTGCTACCTAACCACAGAAGGGTGACTATTTCAGGCTTCACAGCAAAGAAAAAACAACCATCACCTATCCTGAAAGGGTGTCAAACTATCTCTGTGAACACACATATTAATAAAGTAATGCTTATTTAAGCATGAAATGCAGCATCAAGCTGTAAGGGCTAATCAGTTTAGAGCAGAACTGCACAGCTTTAGCAGGAGACGTGGACGCTGTACATGAGGCAAGGCATGTTTTCAAAAAGGGTTGGAAGCTCTCATTTATGATGGAATAGTGCTTGCATGGTGTAGCTTCAGTGCCTAGGCATCACAAAAAATGAAAATCCAACTTACTCATATAGAAATATGTCAAAATCTGACACCTTAATTTGAAGACAAAACTGCAATCCAGAAAAAGGTAGATGCAAAACCATGGCAATAGAAATGAGCTAACACAGTACATATAGTTCAGAAAAACATATTTAATCAGTCTCTGTAGGGAAAGGAGACAGACAGCAGAAAAATAGATTTATTGCCCAAATAAGAGAATTAGGAAAAAATTGTACTTACCAATGTACTGAAAATAAAATTATGCATGGACAGTCCTCTCCAACTCTGAAGCAGATGATAAAATTTGAGGCCTTTGAACTCTTAATACCACTGTTGGCTTAAAATAAAAGAGAATCCCAGGTAAGTTAGAAAGGTAAAATTAGCAGTTCTATTTGTTGCGATTAATAAGATAGTTCCAAAGAAGTTGCTGGCCACTGATAAGTAATTTTGAAGGTTGGAAGAGAAAAAGAGAAATCCAAAAGATCAGATGTAAATTGAACTGGAATTTTCAAAGATAGATGAGAAGCATATCTGTAATTCAGTGCCCTAAATTGCATAAACCCTCCGAACTATTTTAATCAAACTGATTATTATTATGCTGTAAGTGCATAAAGCACAGACATATATCATTAGCAGTGCATAAGAGGCCCTTTAAGATGCATACAGAAATGTCACTAGAAAATATAACCTATATTGGAACATATTGCCCTGGGGCAAAGCTACAAATGCTTAACCACTGCACTCAGCATGGGCAGCTTTGCTCTGAGTATATTCTGCTGCTCCTGCTCTGCTCTACATCTCCATGTCCCATATGCCTTTCTACACTTTTAAAAGATCATATAATAATTCATCATACTGGTTTTGTACATTTTTTAAAGTAACATTAATTTTGCTATGATTTTTTTTGTAATCCTGGAGACTTTCTTTTCCTCAGCTTGTGTTTTTTTAATGTCTCCAGCTTTTCAAGGCAAGTCTGCCATTTTACTGTACAATTCAGGCACCAAATTACCTGCCAAGTGCAAAGTGATGGCAAACTCCTTCTCCAAACTTCATCTCTAGCTTCTGAACTTTTCAGGCTTTTTCAAAATGCCTTTCCTTTTATTAGGAAGGCTGTAATTACTATCTGAGGGCAACCTTTGTTATGACATGAAAAGAAGCACTCCAACTACTGTGCTAAACATTAGATGTTCAGCTGAGTGATAAAACACTATAATCAAGCCCCACATGTGAATGTCTCCTTCAACCAACCTTTGCATGCGTAAGTGCTAAAATTTCAAATTGTAGTATTTATTAGGGCACAGCATAGGCTTGTGACATGAATGTCTTATTTTGTACATGTATAGAAAAAGCTGAATAACCACTGTTGTGTGCTGTGTTCCTTCCAGACTGGCACATGCTCCCAGGGAAAGCAATAGTGATGGTAATGGCACTCCAGAGACTAAATGATTCTCTGTGTGTGGTGGGCAAGTGCAGAGGTTTAAGCAATATTTTTGCTTTTAAGTAAAGGTCAAAAAATCACAGGCTAATATTGCACAAAGTTGTAGCATTTACCTGCTCTTGCTGTTTGTGTAAACTCTGAGCATTTTTTTGTATTTTCTAGCGAAATACTTCAATCTGTCCCAGCAGTTTCTGTTACATTCCTCTATATTCCCTGGCTACATTTCACAATGCCACCAGTAAATGTTTCTTTCATGCCTTTAGAGGGATCATTCCCATCAAGATTGCTTTGAGCAGAACTCTGTTGTGAGAATTCTCCTTCAGCAGGGTGGGTGAATGAGCGAGGAACGCATTGAGGAGCAGAGGGCAGGGCAGTGTGGTGCTGTTGGGAGGGATTTTCAGCAGGTCACAGCTGCTCAGCTTTATCACTGTTGGAGGGCAGCAGTGGTGGGAACTCCAAAACATGGAGAAGAAACACAGACAAGAGTTTCCCTCTGGGCTAGGAGGGGTAGTCTGTAATTTTATCCCTGTCTGTAAAATTCTTTCATGGAAGCTCCCTCACCAGCTTCTTCCTTTTCCCAACAGGACAGAAGAGAAGACTGCTATGCAGAGCCACACTCTGGTGGTCCCACAGGCTGAGATCAGGAGGGCTTTGATTATTGTTCCATTGTTTTATCCCAATAAGTGAAAGCCAATGTGTTTTCCTCTTTTGCTAATTCCTGGAGAACATGTCTTGCCCATTTGCTCATGTTAGTTGTTTCATGCATTCTGGAGCAGACCTGAGTCTTTGTTGTAGGTTGTGCAGTTGAAACACATCTTCAGAGATAGCAAAACAGATCATCATCATCATCATCATCATCATCATCATCATCATCATCATCGTATGGTAGCTATAGGAAGCTGCACTGTTGCTATTGACTCATTAAAAATGAGTTCAGGCTCACAGAATCACAGTTCCACATACTTCATTCAGATTTTTGGATGAACTGAGATATTTTTGTATCATAAAGATCAGTTTACAGTCTTTTGTGGTGAACTATTTTTTATGATTTGAAATATATCATTCTCTGTATTTATTTGCTAAAGAAAATGCACAGATTAGATTGATTGACATGTAAGTATAGAAATATTAATTGTGATGAGGTAGATAATTTTGATAGCCATAGTTTGCTTGCAGAAGCCTTTCCTAGCATCACTGCTAACAAGAGAGTTTTTCCTCTGGGTCATGTTACAGTGTGTCCCAGTTTGTGTAACATACATGAATGATGTGTCCAAAACATGGCAATCACTGCTCAGATCTGTGTTAGCACTGGGTTAACACTTATTTGAGATCTATTTTCTAATATAGAAGAAGGAAATGAAAACAAGTCAAGGAATTTTTTTGTACCTTTTTTTTTTTAAATTTCTTGCTTTATTTCTTAAGACATATTCATGTCTTTCAGTAAACTGAAGGCTGAATTTTTTCTTTGCTATCAATCAGCATTTTTTTAAATTCAGAATGTGATAGTAAGCACAAGTCTAGATTTTAATATTGCTTATTAATTACAAGTATTACACGTTTACTTTGTACGTTCAATTTTATCACCCCTTTTGATCTTCTCACCTCAAGACTGGGAATCTATCATTATCTGCTCCATCATTATACTGGAGATAGCAAAGCATTTTATACTCACAGGTAATTTGCCCTACAAATCTGTATGTGGATGTAATATGTACATGTGAATGTAAATACAGGTCTAAAATTTAGGTAGCGCAGGTCAACTCATAGGCTTGCCCTCTATCAATAACTTTGTTTCATTTATTCCAGCTTCAAAAGTCTGATAGTTGCAATTTCCTAAATATATTTGGGGTTGTTTTCTTCGTTTCCCTCTTTGGAGGTATTAATACAATTTCATAACTGGATTAGTGTAATCAGTCACTCTCCAATCAAGGTAAAAAGTTACTGACAGCAGGTGACACCCAACTTCACTGATTCATATGTATGATAACTTGTCCTTAACTTATTTAGATAAGTTAGATACATTTAGATAAGTTGTTTATTTTTTGATATTGTTATTGCTTAAATATGGCTTCAGAAAGTGGGAAGAAGATGTAGACCCTGCATCTTCAGCATATCTGGCAGTGGCAAAGCCATCACAGATTCAGACTTCAGGTATGTCAAGGAACAGGGGAAAAACATCAAATCTATGTCCCCTGAACTACTGTCATTCCCTTTGATATGTGGAATTGTAATTCCTCCTTGTTAGAGAAGGCAAAGGACATAAATATGGTGCCCAGCAAATAAATCTGAGGTTTGCTGGTTCATGTTTTAGGGTGAGGAGTCAAAGCAGGGATCCAGTGCTCTGTCTATTCTGCATGGTACCCTCTTTCCTGTTCTAAGAGTGGATAAGCAATAGGAAACCTTGCAAATCTTTGTGTTTCACTGCCCAGAAACTGGAGCAGTGCTGCAGAAAATGCAGGGAGGAGCACTTTATTTTTACTTACTTCCCTATAGAAGTGAGTACAAAGTCTAGTTACATTTTTTCTTCTGTTACATTTTCAGCAATTGGTCAATAAAGTGTTTTCTTTCTTTTTCCTCTCTTTCTAAATTCAAAGCACATTGTCAGTGCCCAGAAAAACCAAAACCAACAGCCCCCATACTAGAAAATGGATGCACAGCAAAGACTTATAATTCCACCCATATCTGCAGTTATGCCACAAGGAGCAGGAATGTTTTGTACTCTTTGACAAGTTATTCCGTAGCAAAGTGGATGTCTGAAATCTCAGAGAATTGCTGCTATGTGGGTTTTTATTTTCTTCTTTTGGCCTGCCACTGGCACTTCTGACAGTGAACAGAAATAAGAATCAAAACCAGCATTGGTTATACAGTAGTATAAACCATCTCTCACATCAGTCATCCCATGGCTCTTGTAAAGATCTTACTGCTTTTTTCTCCCATTTGCTGATGAAACATCTTCTTCATGATTATTCTGATTCCTTTCATGAATACATGTAATATTTTACTAAACAAATGGTTATCTGAGCCAAATTATCCCATTCATTTCATTATTTTTTTGCAAAGGGTGACTGCAGGATGAAATTGTCTTTTGAAAAGGATTGGAAATCACCTCTGCATTGAGAACCAGACACACAGAGAAATAACATGGAAACCCATGTTTAAGAGCATCTTTTGGCAGTTGCAACCTGCAAGAAAAAGCAGCTCTAGTTTTAATTTTTTTGACTCTCAATTTCAACACTTTTCTCCTGAATTCATTTTTCTAAGAAAGGATGATCTCCTTAGCTCTCTTTGTATTATTTACTTTCCTCTGATCTTTTATGCTCCTTCTTTGTCTTCTCTAGGCTTTCTGGTCATACTGGTATTTTCCAATGACTCCTGTTACTGAAAGCACAGAATCTACCCATTATAAGCAAATGAACCAAACATGCCAGTGAATGACAGAAGAAGCTGAGTGAGATTTGAGATTGAGATACTCTAAAGGATGTTGTCAAAATATTTATGACATGGGAAGAGTGCAGCTGAAACATCAGATTAGTATTGCTGAAGTTTATGAAGAAAAACAGAATGATTTTACCAAGATATGTGGGGTATGGAGAATGCATATTGCCACTCAGACTGCTTGTTTGCAAACAACAGATTGTAGAGTCATTGAGGTCTAAGTAATTGCAGCTGCCAAACCCTCTGTGGGGAAAAAAACTTCCTCAGCACTCCATCAAGTTTTTAACATCTAGATAAAAACAGTCTTAGCTGGTCAGGTCATTGAGAGAAAGCAAATGCAGTATGTGGGGAGTAATTAAAATCAGGATGTCAAATAACAGATATTACAAGTTTTCCTGATTATCTTCAGTGGTTAAAATCACATGAAGCAGACTACTGTTCTGAAAGTAATAAATAAAAATTTGGTAATATATTATGATCAAAAGAAAATTTGATTGCACATTTGTACTTTGTCTAGAGCAATGGAACTATAATTATTATAGAAAAACATTTAGAAACTCAACTTAGAGCTAACAAGTACATGAATGGCATTTGGACAGAATTTTTTTCCAGTTTTATCTCTGAACCAAGAATTCAGACTCCTGGTACCAGCACAGATATGAAGATTGAATCAGCTTCTGGATTTTTGAATTTATTTTGTTCCCGCCTGGTAGAAGCCAATATTTCCACTGTATTTTTACTAGAGAATAGCATAATAACATTATTTCTCATTTCTACAGGAAGAATGCCTGATACAAAAGATACTTATGTTAAAGTGGGAAGTATATGGCAAGCTGTGAATGTGAGGTTCAACTCAACATATTGGCTGTCATGTATCAGGTATGCATTCTAAAGGGAGGAGGTAAGCTTTCTCTCTATTTAAGGGAAAAATAGATGCATCTCAGGAGTCATTGCATTGATTTCAGATGCATCCATGTAGGCATCTTTAGTGTAGGTACCTTCCTATATGTGAGGTACTTAAGGTCCTACTATAGCCCTATAGCTAATGGGGCCCTACTCAAAGCCTTCAAAGGAATCTAGAGGATGACTCATCCCATCCTAAAGTGGACATGTGCATCAGCTCAGTCAAGCCTCACTTTGGACTAAGAAACTCTGAAATACAGGTTCTGAGGTGTTTGCCATGCCCTGAGATGCCCTCCTGGCTGCAGCAGCTGTATGCAGAAGGGGGCAGATCTTGCCCAGCTCATTTTTGTTCTTGCTCGGGCTGTGGGCATGGTGCTGCTGTCCTAAATCTCCACTGATTACAGTGTGTTCAGCCACATTCCTTACCTATGAACATCTGCCTTTACAGTAGGGGTATCTAAATGTGGAGCCAAATCCTGACCTTTGGCCCAAATTCATCCCTTAGATACCCAATTGAATACACTGAGCTGAATTTGTTGTTACCTAATATTGTTTTCAAGTCTTGTACACAGCAGAATGAATAATTAATTTTTTTTTACTTTGGTACTGCCTCTTCCAGAAACACTTCAGATTTAGTAGAATCTATTGTCCTGTGTCTACTCATTAGCAGCAAATTTTGTGATTCAATTACTTTAATTAACATAAATAGAAAAGCTCCTGATCATGTACAAGATTGTTATTGACAGCATATTTGCTATTAAAATGGATACCAGGCCCCAGATACTGCACATATTTGTTTAAATAAGAATCTGGATAAAATAGAGACCTGTCTTTGCCTCGACAGCTATACGAAGAGGAAAACTATGTTGTTCACTTCAGGATTTCGTTTTTTGAAAGCAATATAGACCCCTTTTTAATCCCTACATTCCTGTGAAAGCATTCCTTCTTACACTCTTTAGGGGAAAGAAAAAAATGCATTTAGGCAGAAATGGCTCTCCAGCAGGCCCTTGATTTGTACGAAACATCACGAAATCAGACAATTTGCATAGCAAAATACATTTGAGTTTGGATTAAAATTTTCATATTCATATCTCCATAGTTTTAGTGGGGTTGTGGCTATAAGCCTAATTAGAAAATCCAACAGAGTGCTTATATAAAGCAAATCTTAGGCTTTAAAAAAAAAAAATTCTTTATATTTTCTTCATCTTCATGAAAGATATGTAAGGTTTGTAAATGTAAGTGTGAAGTAATGCAATATTTTTCAAGAATATATGACAGTTTTCTAAAGCTCTCCACCTGAATGGAGACATTTATAAACTCTTTCACAAGGTATCTGGGAATCATTTGACCCTGGCATTTGAAATCTGTGCAAGATGAACATATGCAGGTTTCCAGATGCTGTGTGTGCTTTAATATGTCCATATTTTTATTAAACTGCAGTTTCTAAGATCAAAGTATGCTAATTACAAGCTGCTCAGAACACATGGAGACTGCTCAGTTTTACAGCATTTCAAAGAATAACAGGAACTTGTAATTTGCTGTCATTTAATAGAATAGACCATTTAGGAGGTAAGATAAAAAGTAGATAAGGGGAATGGAATTTGTCACTGATAGCCATACTTTATACTTTAGTTATACTTTATAAGAAGAACTACATTTTGCATGTTTTGGCTGAAGAATGAAAAGGACAATGCTTTTACCTCTGAGCTGGTCAAGTATTTCTTAACTGTTCATTGGGCTGGACTAATTTCTGCAAGGAACTCCTTTCCCCTGACTCTGGTGGAGTTGCAGTATCCATTTTTTACAAAAGCTACAGGCAGAAATGCCAAAATTACAGTGCTGACAGACAATGCAAGCATGTTTTGATTTGTAAAGCTCAATCATATTGGCCTATTTCTCATCTAAAGGACATAGTCTGGTTAAGACAGGACCAGAGTTGTCACTTAGAAACACATCACCCAGCAACAGCACACTACTGTTCCTTGCTTGTAGTAAGAATAATTTTATTTATGCAGTTTCTGGGATTTTAGTTTCTTTTCATGGACAGTAGCCTGTTCTTTAGCTTCATTCCTACCCAGAAATAAGGATTTTATTAGGATCTGCTACATTTCTGTTTCAACAGGTTTTGGCCACAGGGGACCTACACTCAGTACTTGTGCTGTGCTTGATACTCCTTCAGTCCCAGCTGTAGAACATCTTCTGTCACAGCACCTTCTGTGCACAGGGATGGCTACAGCATGCAGCAGCCACAGGAGCTTGGTCAGCACATCCCTCTCCTTGAGAAGTTTTTTCTGTACTGTGTATTGAGGAAGGGGAAAAGTCAGGGGTTTCTCATATATACAACACAAAACTCATCTATGAAAATTCTTGAGCAGAACAGGCCCAGTGTTTCTCTTATTTATTTGTGTTTAAGGAACTTGGGGGCAAAAAATGGGCCAATGCAATTAGTCTGAAGATTTAAAAAGGATTTATGGGAAACTTGTAAAGCAAGCTCCTGAAGGGCTTTGATAGTTTATGCCCTTTGTTGTGCCATTCAGCTGCTGCTTTATCTGAAACATGCCTGTCGCTAATGCTGATGCAGAAAGAAGCCAAAATTTCTCCATCTAATCCTGATAGGTCAGAGATCAATGGTATGGCCATGGGAGAAGCTTCTCTGATGACACAGAAGCTTTAGCCACAAACTAATTCCTTCCAAGGACTCTTCAGGTAGAATTCTGTTTTCTATTAATGTGACATTAAACACCAGCTTACCTTTGGTCCAGATGGGTTCAATGTTGCCTTCAGTCTTCTAAAACTGTTTCAGCCTCCACCAGATTTCTTTCTTTCTTTTTTTTTTATACTTTGTTTTTCTCCCTTTTTACACAGTATAAAATGAAGTTGCTGAGCATTAAGATTCAGTTTCTAAAGCAGTGTTCGCTGAGTAAAAAAATACGATGCAGAAATTTTACATCTGAGCTCTCTTTCTAGTTGATGGAGAGACGTAGACACTTCTGGAATGTGATTCATCTTAACCTAAAATTAGGCTTCCTAAATAGGACAGCCAAATTGCACTTCAGATTACCTATTGCTCTCCTTTGAGTACAAAGCAAGCCAAAGGCATTGGGCTCATGTAGCTGTCGAGACTGCAAAGGTCTGAAGTTAGGTGAGATGAGTCTCAGTCACAAATTTTGAAGAGCATAGACTAAACAACTGTTTTTGATATGAGAATGAAGAATAAAATTCCAAAATCTTTCATCTGTGTTGACTGCAATGTTGGAGAACCTTCTGGTGAGGTAGCATTGCTTAGACTATTATTATTTGAACTTTCAAATACAGCTAGGAGACTAGTTCACACTGGAAAATTTGTTTGTTAAATTCCATCTTGTTTCTATATGTTCCAGAAAGAAAATCATGGTTCTCTTAGATGCTATTTGGTACAATCCACTGAGTCATTTCTGCTGCATTCTTAGTCTGCTGCTTGCTCTGCTTATGAGAAGATCGTTTTGCACACTGAAAATTTCATGTTGTTTCCATTTTTTAAAAAAAATTAGGATGATAGAAGAAGAAGAATTAGTTTGATGAACACAGATGGTGCTTTTAAATTACAGCAATAATTTTCAGTTAATAGCTCACTTTCCATCTTCAGAGCTGTGCATTTCCTAAACATTGGTTTATCTTGCAATAAGCTCACATGAATATTATATCAGTTAAATACATTGTGTAACTTAATGCCAACATCTTCAGTGGTCTGCCATAAATTCCACTCACTGCCCTTTGTAATCTGGGTGTCTGTACCACCAAAATAGTGTGTCTGCTGAAGTGGACCTTTGGGACATACAGCTTCCACAGTTATGCTCAGACTGCTCAGAAATGCATGTACAAGTTAACTGCAAAGTCTGTGCATCTTGGGAATTTTAAAACTTAAATTATACAGTTCACATCCACATATCTAAACTATCAAATCCAGTCTATCTAACTGCAGACATCTAATGTGCTGCATTTTAAATACCAAAGCAAAACAGTTATCCTAAAAAAAGATCTGATATTTGCCATACAGTCAGTGGTGAGATGTCTTCAAAGGAAGATCCTGTCTGCCTGGATTTCTGGAGAACTTTTTCACTAAGCATCTAAACTGCAGGCACAGATAAGATATCTAAATTAGGCTAGATGAATCCAGTTCTTTAAGAATCAATGTTCCCACTGAAGCTAATGGAAATTGAATCTCTTTACAGGAATTAACTTAGGAGTTTAACCTAAGTCCCAGAGGAAATTTGTAGCAGAGCTGAAAGAAGGATCTGCCAGGTCCAATCTTAGCACTGCACTCAGTTGCCATACTTAGACATCTAGCGAGTGGCCTTTGGTGTGCCTGAGGATGCATGGCTCTGGGTGTGGCAGACCCAAGACTTGGGCCCTTCTGGACTGAACCAAGAGGAGCACTCTTGGTCATCTCAAAGAGTGGTGGATGCCTTTTTGCAAGACACTGCACTAAGCTCCCCATTTTCACTACAAAATTTGTACAAGCTATTTCTGAAGGGCATAAGGGCTTTCTTAGCTCAAAAATGCAGCATGGCTATTTCCTGTCTCTCTTGATCAAGTTCTGTTTATGGTCAGTATTCTCTCTCCATGCACCCACTTCATCAGACCTGTGATGCTCTAATTTTAATGACAAAATGCAGGAAACTACTTTTACCTGTTCAGCAATTTCTTTATCATAAAATTAAAAAAATGGCAGTTTCTTTCATACCAGCCTTACTTGCAAATTCATGGTTTCTTTATTGTTCACTATTGCATGTGGAAACCAGGTATCTTTTACATCTATATTTACAAACAGTAACAAGAACATTTTACAAATAGGGCTGCTTCTTGCTTAAGCCAGAGGTCTGGAGGATCAGGATGTAATTCTTCTATTTTCTTCTACAATCATGACTCCTTTTGGAAATAGGTGAATCAGTTTGGTCTGTATTTCAATTGCCAGCAGTAGATCGATGTGAGAGAACGTTGTGATGAACCACATCAAACTAAACTAAACTAAACAAAGCTGTGTTGTGTCCTTGTGCCATGCAGATATAGCAGTTCATGCAGAAGCTGCTTGGGGTAGCACAGCATGGTCTCAGGCGATGCAGACAGCTGAGCTGCCCCATATCCATCCTTGCAGGGATGTGGCTCAGTGGGGACAGCCATCTCCAAATTGTCTGCATCCAGCAGGTCTCCCCTACTTTCTGTAAACAGATGAAGTTTGGGCTTCTGAAAGCACTAATCCAGGACCATGCCCTAGTTGTGCTGCAGCCAGCCATGTCTCAGTGATAAGGTACCAAGAATTGAAATTCATGTTCACTGACTGCAGCCAGTCTGGGCTTTGTCCACTATTGATAGAAGAGCTAGGGTAGCTCAGCATGTTACAGGATTAGTCTCAGTTGCCTAAACCAGAAGTATTTTTCTCCCACTTTCCCAGCCCTCTCTAGCTCTGTAGGTATCAGCTATTATCTTTTAATAGCTTTAATAGCACTATTGTTGTTCTTCTTTAGCAAGGAAAGAAAATCCATAATCCAAGCTGTCTGAAAATTGCCTGATAAAATGTTTGGAGAAAATTGCCACCCACATCCTGTATTCCTCTGCAAGGTATGGGAGCATTTCCAGCACTTGTACAAGATGAGAGAACATGTGTATTTAAAAATGTGGATACTTACATTTGAACATAAATATACTAATGCAGATATGAAAACTGGATAAGGAAGTGTTTATATGTGGTTTTAAACAGCTATCATGATAGACATGCTAGTCATTTCGCCTTTTAAACATGAACCGTGCACCTTCATTTTCCTTGTACCTCCTAATGTTTACATGGAATTACAAAAAGAGGTAAAGCTATTTACTTGCATAGAAAGCAATCAGACTTGCAGAAGCCAAAGTCTTGATGCCCAAGTATATAACAGTGAACATCTGGCCTTTTATTTTGGCAGTCTGGTAAAAGCAGTCCGATTTCCTAGCTAGAATAAAAACTGTCAGTGGCAAACCACTCAGAATGGAATAACTGCTCTGTCTACATAATGATGTTGGATATCTACCTTTAAATTAATCTGTTTGAAAACAGTGGATTCCATGTTTGTGTCCAACACAATGGTGCAACAGCACACTTAAGAGTCACTACTGTGCAAGTGGGGGTGCGTTCCCATGCTCACCCTAGCGCTGGTCAGTTCACATGCTCGCTCCAGTGCTGCTATGGGTGATAACAGATAGCCAGAATGCCAGTGCTAGTAATGTATTCATAGCTCTGACCACTAGGACTGACTTGTAGCATTAATTCAGCTAAAAGTAATTGTTACTGCAGAATTACAGATGTTCAAGAGAAGATATTAAAAAAAAAAAATCACACTTCAAGCTATGACACTTGCTTTTTTAGCTCTAACTAGCTGGAAATCAGTAAAATCAGTCTCTGTTAAATAACCCCATAAATTTTAGCCTTCCTCTTAAATACTGTCTCTGATACATCCCAAAGTGACAGCTGAGATCAAGACAATGCCATGCACATCATTCTTCAGATGGTAAAAAGAAGCCTGTGGTAAATGTATTTTGTGTTGCCCAATATTGTTCCAAAACTATGGGTAAATCTCCCCTGAACGGAGAGAGGGTCTTGAGTTCCACTCCTGCCTTTCATCCCTGCCCAGTTGCTTAAATTATAACTAAGTTGTTAATGGGCAGCAACAACCTGTTCTGCATTCATTTCAGTTATTCAGTGTATTACAAATCTTGGTTATATTCATTATCATTTCACTGCCACAGACATCCAAAATTGCAGTGCATGGGGAATTGTCTCTTTCACTACAAATCTATAGATTTTAGCAGTAGTCTTCCCTGCCAGGCCATATAAAATATTGTACTATGTAGGGTAATAACATCCTTAAAAGAAGGAAATTTACCACATGTCTGTTCCACACATTATTTATCCAAAAACCACTGAGACATGACTAATATTTCTGTTTCTCTTCTCTGTTCTTTCTGAATACTTTTCTTTACAAGGCTTTAGGAAATGAATGACCCACTCTGCTTCTAAACTTCTCATAAATATGTTTATTTCCTAGAAGTTCTGTGAAGTTTAGACAATCTAATAAATATTTTGGGCAAATCTGTTTATATTTTAGCTTTCAAAAATGGCTTAGCCTGAATGCTATCTAATGCTTCTGATAGCAAGGATGTGGAATTACAGCTGCATAAAAGATGTGTTAAATAGGGTTTCTGTCCTCTTATGGGATTACTTATCCTTTCTAAACTGGGAATCCCTTCTGCTGTCAGAGGAGCCCAATGACATCTGAGCTATTGGCATGAGGTTGGCTAAGATGATGAAGGGCTAATTGTAGTTCTGTATGTTTCTGGCACTGGAAGACAAACAGGATACAACTGAAACATCAAAAATGGCTCCAGGTCCCTGTGTGTGGGCAAGTGAACCTCGTCCTGAAATTTGATACAAATGAGAGATGGTCAGTCAAACTGTCAGAACTTCACCCCACTTCCCCTCAGTGTGACATCTGATTTGAAGAAGATTGCCACTGTGCTTTGCTGTGGACATAAATCAATAAAGAATCCATCCCCTCATCCCACCAGCAGAGAAACAAAGATGGATATGGCTTTCCCAGCTTTGAGAGCATGAGGCCTCTATGTCATCTTCTCAAGGCAGTGTGAGAAGGCCAAATGGAATCCCTAAATGGACTGTACCTTGGGAATGGAGGCTTGGTTCTACCCATGGCTGAGTTCTCTTTCACCTCTACTATCCTATTGACATCTGCACAAACAACACAGGGAGAAGGCAAGTTTTTCTGTTGGTCTAAGTTTGCACAGGAGCTGAATGGTTTTACCATCCCACATACAAACATCCCAAGGAATAGGATTGCAAGTGACATTTTCAAAGGTAAAAGGGAGCGTTCCTGAGTAATGTCTTTCAAGGGTTCCCCAGCTCTTTCTTATGGTGGACTTAGTTCAAGAGTATTCATGAAAGATACTTCATTTCAGTCAGCATACTGTAGGAAATGTTTGCTTTACATTTCCCAAGAGATCCTGCTTTTAACATCTGCTTATGGCAGTTGTAAGAAGTTTTATTCTGTTGAGTGTACTGATGATAACAGGTGCAGCTGCTCTTCACAGTCAGCTGTGCCTCACACTGTTCTTCAACTTCAGTGCTTTGGGATGTAAATATTCCCCTCAGTGCCTGGCCAATTGTGCAGAGCAGACCTGCAGCCCCTCTTGACATTGACAAAGTAGTGGGATTCGGTCTGAGAAAAAACAAACTCCAAATTCAGGAGTCCACATGCTTTGAATCTGACAGGATCATTGCTGTAATCCCATGACAGGTTCATATTCTGCAGTGGCAACACAGCCACACATAAAACACTTCCTAAGTACTTCCACCTTTTTTATGCCTCAGAGAGATCAGACCCCAGATAAATAATAAGTTGATTTCTTACTCTGACAAAGTACTGTGCATAGCCATCTACTTCTTCTGTGTCATCATAAAAATCAGTCTGCATGTAACGGTGTAGGTTTTTCTAAATGGACAGAATTTAGGTAAGCTGATGGTGAATGCTTTGATATAAATGAGTGGGGAAAGCTGTCTACAGAAGGTGGGGGGTTTATTTATCTTCAATTTACAGGTTGTTTAACTCTTCCTGATTGCTCCCTATTGCAGTTACAATATCTGCTGGGATTTACCTTTAATTAAACTAGACAGAGCCTGGAGAATTTGTACCAGTTACATATAGTTCTGAATAATTCAGCAGCTTTTGTGCAGTGCCTTTACTGAAATTAGAAATTGGAATTAAAGTTCTTATACAGCCCAAAGGAATGTTAAGATTGCAGAATAAGGTTTTTATGGAGACATTTTTGTGTAAGTAATAGAAAATGGCAATAAAACTGAAAAGTATAACAAAAAAAACAAACCAAACTAAAACCACACACAAAAAAAAAACAACCAAGAAATGAATCTACAATGTAACTGAAGTCCAGGAGGTAAAGTACAGGTATTGCAACTGAGGTAGTCTTAGAGTCAGCTGGGAACACAAACAAAACAACTTTTTGTTTTAATGGAAGTACCTTTATCAAACATTCCTTGTCTTTGGTTTTCAGCCAACCCACAATATCACAGTGACTGATGCCCAATAAACACTCAGGAACCAAACACAAGTGGCTGAAGGAAAGAGGTCCAGCAATTTGGGTGAGCATCTCAAAAGGTATCACCAAATGTTATTGGCCATAATTTGACTGTGAATCTCAGTTGACTATATTTGTTTATATTTGTTTGCCATTTTGGCTAAAATAAATTTTTTTTAGACTGGTTTTTGAGATAGGTTGGGTTTCCCTTGCTCATTCCTGCATGAAACCTCACATCTTTATCACAAACACAGGCCATGATTTGGACACATGTAGCCAACAATTCTCTCAGGCTAGGTTTTCTTTTAGGTATTAGAAATTCCATCCTGATGTTAGATTTATAGAAATCTGCTGTGTACCTGTCCTAAAAGAATACTAAATGAACAAAGTATTGACATGAATTCATGTGAATTCATTGGCTTTTGGATACTGCTTGACCATAAAATTATTAAAACAAGCTGATATTTCTATACAGGAACTTCAACATCCAGGCTCCAAGTGGTGTTTACAAACACACAATTCATTGTGCCTTGACTACTACATTTAGAAGACAGTTTTCATCCTTGAAAACTTATTTACTTCCTTCAGGAATGTAATTTGTTCTAATAAATTACATTCTCTCTAAAAGCCTACCCACAGAATACATTTGTTTTACCCTGAGCATGACAATTGTGTCTCTGTCACCAGGGTGGACTTTGCCAGTAGAAAGTGGAAATCTGCTCTGCAGAAAGCAGTACTCCTGCTGTTTAAACCATGAGTCCTGTAGAGAGCTAGCTGGCCTTCTCTTTATGATTTCAGACCTGTATAGAAACATCTGCTACCAAAACATAACCATTTGTGGATGGATTAAAACAAAATCTCGGTTGTCAGCAAATGTCTATTGATCCCTTCCTCTGGCCTCCAGACACTGTAAAGCTGGGGCTGTCAGATAAGACAAAATGAATAGGGATTTTTTCACAATGTTAATAGCACTGTGAGGTTGCAGACTGTTTTCAGCTTCTCACTCTTCTTATTCCTTACATCCTCTGCTGCAACTATTGTATTTGGAGACTTTGCTGTGACTTGTAATGCTTGGTCCACAAACCATTGCATGCAAATTTGTCACCTTCATGCGATATGGAACAGGATGCTGAAGCCAGAACTGAAGGCCTGCCTGGGTAACTCTTGTCCCTGGCATGCAGGAGGGCATGGAGAGTGATCCTGAGTGAAGAATTGGTATATCCACCACTGTTTGGGCTCATTCAGAATGAGAGCCAGGAAATTACTGAAAGGAGAATCGCCCGTGAGCGAGCCAGCAAAACTTGGCATGTTTAACCCATGTGCTCCTTAAGCAGCTGTTATGGTGCTTGACTGAGCAAGTGCTGTGGTGATGGGGAAAGTGAGCTGGCAGACACAGAGCAAATCCCAACTCATGGGAAAAAACTAAGGTGTCATTGAATTATTTTTTTCTTTGGTACAGATTGATTTAGCAAGTGGTCATCAGGCAGCATTTTCCAGTTTTAAAACCTGGTATTAGCAATGACACTGGTGTTCCCCTTCTGCAATTGTGTTAGAACATTGCTTTACGGGAATGTCAAGTTATCCTAGTAATAAGCAGCTTTACTTTGGCGTATTTGTATCTCAGTTAAAACTCAGAGTAATAGTAATATATCAATGTGGCTAAAGAGTCCTAACTGCAATGGACAGTGGTAAAAATATGCAGTGTAGTCCAGCTTCTTAAGGGGTAATTCTTCAGCACATCTTCTCATCTTTAAATCAGTGAATGTTCATTTGACCTGGGGAAGCAGGTCGAGGAGGCCAAAGCTAGGGACCATGAAATGGGAAAAAGCAAATATTTTCACTTTGGCAAGATTTTGAGTCCCTGCAGAAGGATTCATAGATATGTCAGCAGTGGCAGGACACTCAAAGCTGCTGCTCTGGGAACAATTGAAAAGGACAATCAGAGAGTTTTCCCTCATACAGCAAATTCCATGGTCCAAGGCAAGATAAAAGAAAAATATAAAGAAGTTAAGTGAATGAGAAAGGCACTGGTCATGACAGGCAGTTTGCTTAGCCAGGATTACTAGGGCTTTTTGCTGTTGTTGATTTTGTTTCTTTGCTTTTGTGCTAGTTTTCTGTTGTTGTTTTGGGTTTTTTTTTCCCTAAAAGAGCTTTATCATTCGGTCCTTCACATGACAGTACCTTTCTGGTGGCCACTCAGTGTCCTTTTACAGTAAGGAATTGGTGTATGAAACCCTGTGGTGTGCTTTGGGAATTTATTGTGATGAAGAAATGCTGCGACTGTAATGCCTGAATGTTCAGAGAGGATTTAGGAAATGAAACTGCGTTATTATGCTAATGTCTGTGCACCACCAGATTTCCTTCCAAAATACTGCTGAGGACATATAATCTGAGAAAAATTTGTAAAAACAACCAAATCATGGACTTGTATTCTTAGGCAAGAAAAATTGCTCAGACTTAATTTAGTAACATAAATATCTTTTCTTCTAACTACCTTTTATTTGTTGTTTTCTTACACCAGAGACCAGACACAGTAGGAAATTCACTGGTGGCTCCAAATAGAATAAAGTTGTTCATCTAGTGGTAAGAAGTGTACATATTTTGGGAAGGATAAAATGTATACTTCATCTTTTTCAGTTACTCCATAAGGTTATTTATAGATTCAAAGCAAAGAAATTATGTTGTTCAACTGAAACATCCTACAACTGACAGTAAATATCAAGCTTTACACTTTTAAAAATAAAAAAAGCTTTCCAAATATGACAAAAGAAAATTTCTTTCCCTAATGCCCACTATGTGTGGGAAGACAGATGAGAGATGTGTGGGAGCAGTGTTTATTTTGGTGATTTTTCCTTCCTCAGGCATCTGTGACAGCTTCTGCTGAGAGCCTTCAGGAAGGCTGGGGAGAAGGGAGATAACTCCCCTGAGTGAAAGATGGAGAAGGAGGTGGTGAGCTCAGCAGCTGACCTGTTTTGGACTCTAGGTGGGGGTCAAAGGACATGTACATTAGGCTGAGTCTTCTTTCTGCCTCTCTCCTATTTGTGAGAGTAAATCAGTGATTTCTCTTTCCTTCTGGGGCAGAAGCTGTCTTTTTCCATGAGTGTGCAGAGCAGAGATATCAACCTGAGACACAGCATCTCTGTGCCACAGAAAACATGCCCATTGTTAATTTTATTTCATTGCTGTGACAAGACATCACTTTTAAATGTGGAACAGTGGCAAAACATGGGTCTTTGCAGAGCTGGACCCTGCAGAATCAGACCATGAGCCTGGCTCATGAGTGAGGAGGCTGCAGCCTCAGGGGTACTGTGCTGTCCCAAAGATAACTTCAGATGAGTATTTTCACTTTCATCCTCAGAACCTGGAATTTCTAGTGACTCGACAACTCTAAAATGTGTAGTCAGTCCTGGGCTTAGGCATATTTACTCATTAAAATTTGTTTGATGCCAAAGAGCCATTGGAAATAATCCATACATCTCCCCTTGCAGACACACTCACAATGAGTTTTATTTACAAACTGAAGAAATGGTTGTTATTCATGCAAAAAATATTACAGGTTACCATGTGGATAAAAGGCTTTAGTGCATGAATCATGAGGTCATAAAATACCGGGGGGGAGGGACCCCAAGGATCATCTGGTCCTGACTTTCTTGGCAAAAGCGTGGTCTGGATAGGATAGCCCAGCATCCTGTCCAGCTGAACCTTAGAAGTGTCCAATATCAGGGAATCCATCACTACCCCAGGGAGATTATCCCAATGTTTGATTGTTATCACTGTGAAAAATTTTGCAACTGTGTTTAATTGGAATCTCCCCAGAGTAGCTTGTATCTATCACCCATTATCCTTTCCATGTGACTCCTTGGAAAAGGAAGTCTCCATTTTCTTGGTAACCACCCTTTAAAAACTGGAATGTGGTGATAAAATCTCCCCCAAACTTTCTTTTCTCAAGACTGAACAAACCCAGTTCTCTCAGCCTATGGCAGGCTGCCTGGTCCTTTAATCGTCTTTGTGCCCTTCTCTGGATCCTCTCCAGCCTGTCCACATCCTTTTTTGCAGAGCAGGGACCAAAACTGAACACAGTGTTCCAGATGTGGCCTGACCACCATTGAATAGAGTGGGACAAAGTCTTCTTTCTCTCTGCTGGTGCTGCCCCTGTTGACCATCATCTTGTTGGTTTTCTTTGCTGCTGCAGCACAGCGTTCACCCTTGAGTTGTTGACCCTCAGGGCCCCCAGGTCCCTTTCCCAGAGGTGCTCCCCAGACAGGCAGATCCCAGCCTGTGCTGCACTCCTGGACTTTGCTTTCCCAAGACCTTACACTTGCCCTTACTGAACTTCACAAGGTTCTTGTCAGCCCACTCTTCCAGTCTACCCAGGCCTTCCTGCCTTGTGTCTCTCCTGTCCTGTCCCTGCTCTTGATTGCCATGCATTCCTGGCTGCTTCTTGCTCATTGCTGGAAAAATTCCCAACTACGTGAAAAAAACCCAATGATTCAATGGTACCTGTATGAGTAATTGTAATACTGGTAGATAATAAGTAGAAATAGTGCATATAGTTGAAGAAAACCAGGATCATCTTGCAAGAAATTTGTGAGCAGGAAAAAGAGAAAAATGGCTGCAATAATATTCTGTATTTAAATGGAGAGAACTCTTTGTAATAAGTTTATGGTAAACAGACGAGGGAGTATCACTTCTTCAGTTATTTGAATTATGCAGCATGTTGTGAAACACTGTCTGGACCCACTTGTGTTTATATTCTGTACTTAAAGTCTACAGATTATTTACCTGCTTTTTGAAATACTGATTTGGAAGCTTTTGTATGATTTAAAAAGCAATTTACTGTCATCAACAAGTAACCTGAGACAGAGTTCTTGCAGAATACAGCACCACATTATTAAAGTTGTTAACTTACATAATGACTCAGTTTAAGAGAAGAATTTTTCTCAATGTGTGTGCAACAATTACGTATTTGATTAATTTGTCAAAAATCACCCATTCTGATGGAATGAACCTAGCCAGGGCCAGCTTCTTCAAAATCAAATTTGGAAAAGAAATAAAAGCATTAATAACATTATTCCAATTAAGGAATGAATAAAGAGGAGATTTAAAATATACTCCATCGTATTACCCTGTTGATCTGAAAGTCAGGGGTGTTGGACCCTCTGGTGCTGTAGAAGAAATTAGTTTCAAGGAGATAAAATTCAGATGTTCCTATGAAACTATATTAATGTACAGACTATATAGAGGTGTGTCATGTGTAAGGTACCTCAGTTTTTGTTCCGGCCTTACAGCTGTAATATTTACACACTGTAAATATCAGGTATTAATGTTGCAGTGCTGCAGTTAGAAACCGATTGTGGTTGGAGCAGTGAGATTTTTCTTTATAGGATCTACTTCCACTTTTCATTGCATTAATTCTGACAGAAAAGGAATTATTTTCATTGGTGTTTTACAGATTTTTGGCCACATTTGAGATCAGAGTCCATGCACGGTGGGTGGATCAGGTTTGTTGCTGTTTGATTGATGTAAAGAGCGCTTTCATTACACCCATGGGTTCCCTGAAGGTTTTATTGAGAACATTCTTTCCTTTTGAAAAATGTACTCAGAGACAACAATTGAAGATGATTCAGGCTTAATAAGATGAGAAGGGCTACAGAGAAAACAAAGGCAATAGCTAGTGAAAATCTATTTGGAGAATGTTGACTTTTTCTCATGCCCTTGGGCTATTTGTTCAGAAAGTATCCTTTTCTCTCATAAATCCCATCTGTCATTTCCAATTTCTAAGAGAGGGTCTGGCAAGGAAATGTGGAGAATCTCATGAGTGTTAGAATTACTGGTGTTGTACAATGGAAATAGATAATTTTTTGACAGAAGAGACTCATGTCAGATTGCAGTTCAGTTAAATTGAAAGTTGCCAAAAAATGCAATAAAAACACTTAATATATCCTTGTGTTCAAAGAAACTGTTTTCATAATATCAAAATATATTATCTCTGTAGCTAAAATGTTTAGTTAAGGTTTGTAATTTCAATTTTTTTTCTTTTATTTTGGTCTTGTACTTCACTAGCAGCATTGTATTTATACCACAATATCAGAATGTAATATTTAGCATACAGTGTATAAACATTTTCACAATGTAAAATTTTAGTGTTGCTAAACTAAAGATTCCAATGTTCTATATTTAGATTTGTTTGACACATTGCAGGGAAGGTTTTAAAATGCAGATTAGTTTTTCCTTCTTTCTGCATCTCAATAGAATGTAAGGCTATCAGAAATTCCTAGAAAATGTTATATATTTTGTAAATGTCTTGTCAAAAATAATTCATGTTAGTCAGTCTTATCAAGAAAAAAGACTTCAAGAGATGAGTGAAGACCAAACAATAAATGGTTGACTATTAAATAAATTGTCACCAGCTCATAAACAAAAGTCTCAATCAGATTTTGAAGCTAGGGAGCAGAGTTGTGCTTCCCCACCTATGCAGAGTCACCATTTAGTTCTTCATACGTATACATCAGGAATTTATTGCAAAACATACACAATACCTGATTTTGCTTCCTGTACCCAACCAGTCTAAGACCAATATGAAAGAAGAACTCAGCCATGTATTGAGTAATGATTGATTACTTAGCATATTCATGGTGCTATGGTATTTCCATCTCTGTTGTCAAATAAGCCAAAGGCAAACTCCCCTACCATGAGACACTGACAACTTATTTTAAAACTATTTCTCTACCATAAGGTGCTAAACCATTTCCAAATACAGGATAAGGCAATTAATTTCCTTACTATTTGTATGTATAAGACCTGATAATTATGTATTCTGGCCACATTTATGGAGATGTTTACAATTACCATCTGACCTCACATGTATGGTGGTACCCATACTTACTGCAAGATAAAGGAAATCTGCTTTGAGATTTGAGCTATTTTTGTGAGACTAACTATCTTTTATGAGACCAGCTAAATACTGAAGCATTTCTCATGATTGGAATAAAGTTTTAGATTTGAAGAGCCAGAGCCATTATGGTTTCTACTCTGATCTTCAGTGCTTTTTCTGTCAGGATAGGAATTTTTACGCTGATTTGCAGGATGTGTCCCAGTGATTTGTGGCCAAGTGTGACTGTGGATGCTTTGATCGGGGAAGTGATTCCTTTTCCTGGTGGTTCTGTTCATTATTGAGACTGTGTTGTCTCAATAATATGCACAGAAGCCTAAAGAAAATAGTAGGGAGGACTGAGCAGTTAAAACTGAGTACAGAACAGGGGGAAGATGTTTTCAATCAGGGGAAGTTTTAACATCATTGCTGTCATAGGCAGGAACTCCTTTCTCAAGGTCACCCGAGAGAAGTCACAGGGTGGTTGAAATCCTCCTTCTGCCAGAAGCAAGGAGCCCCTGCCTGTCCTGTGATTAACCTGTGTTAGTCACAGCAGCAGCTTGCAGTGGAGCTTGGCAAAAGTAATGAAGTCCTCGTTACTCATCGGGACAGAACAATTGAAAATGACAGAGAATGGTAATAAAAAAGGGTTTCAGCAGCACCATTTCCCATTCATCACTGAGCTTCCTTTCATGTTATTAGCCCTTTTTTATTTTGCTCAATGGGATATCTTGGATTCTGTAGTTTCACCTTTGAGGACACTACTAGTGCATCCAATGGATAGTGTTGCTCTTATCACATTGTGTAAATGGGCTTATGACTCTACCCTGAGCAAAAAGTGAATTAGTATGCAAGATGTCAAATACAATGTTAAATTAAACAGCACATAGTAATGAAAAGCATTTAATTTAGTAATGTTAAATGAAATCTTAACTGAGCAGAACCGATTACTGTATAAAACAGAATGGATAAAAGGCTTGACTCATCCATTGTCTAGACAAATCACCTAGAAATATGTGGGTAAGCTTTAGAGCCATTCAGACAATGTAAAAGCTTATTTGTAATCTGTTTGTCAAATTAAAAGTGTTTTTTTTTTTTTATTTGACTCTTTTGTAAATAATTAAGAAATATCATGTTTTGCCAAACAGCTTAAGGTAAGTAGTAAGAAGGCAAAAGACTTGCCCAGTGACAGATAACAGATCCAGAGTTGGGCCAGGAAATAATTTCTGACAGATTGTTGGTCCTCCAGAATATGTAGTTTTGATTGACTTAAAACTTTTTGTAAATTCCACTCAAATTCAGCAAACATTTTAGCTAAGCAAAGCTAAAGAACACAGGAAAAAAGGGAGATGCTGAAAGCAGTTTTTCAAGGTAGGGTCACACAGAGGTTTGAACTTCTTTTTTCAAAGGCAACAAGAGTAAGAACATGGTCCCATCACTTCTGAAAGCAGTAATTCAAACACCAAGGGAAGAGGAAAGCACATTTGATGTTCTCCTTTCTCTGATCTATAGTGGAAATGTTTACTGATAAAAAATTACTTTCATCACCACAAATTTGCATGCTTTAATGTTTCCATTCTACACTGGCTGTGCAAGCAGGGTGCTGGCTGGGAAATTCCACATCCTCCAGTCCCTGACTGCCTTCCTGGCCACAGTCAGGACTGTCACTATCCCAGGAGATGGAGGGAGCAAGTTGAGAGAGCCTGCAAACTGCAGAAGTCACTGTCAGCAAGGGGCTCTAGGGCATCCTGCCGCAGCCCTCAGTCCTGCAGGGCTTAATGAAGTCAAATGTCCACAGGATGCCTCCATGGGTACTTGCATAATTGTGAAAATGTGAACTCTGCCTCTGTTTCTGCCTACACACCTTCCTCTCCTTCATCTTCTACCACTCACTGAAAAAAGGAAAATTATAGCTGTATTTGCAAGAGCCTCTGAGAACTGCAGGCTTTGCTGAAGCCTGTATTTTTCTCTCTGCTGCCATGTTTTCTAGGATCAATGAAAGTATTTTATTTTTTATTTCTGTTTCAACACACTGATGAAATGTTTTCTGTTTTTTTTTTCCAATTGGTTTTCTTTATAGCTTTTTCATCCTAGAAAATATTACATATACTTTCTTTTTCATTTTACACACTATATAGGAGTACTTTTGACCATATTTACTGTGAATTATTTGATTATATTCCTCATTTTGATTGGACAAAATAAAAATATTACTTTATATAAAGATAACTTCTTTTTTCAAATGGTACACATTGAATTGTTACACATGCTCCTCTTTCAAAGAATTAGGAACGATAGCTTGTGCAGAGTATTATTAATCACCATTCAAACTCCATGCACAGGGTTGAAGTTTTAAAAAGAAAACACATAAAACCACATTAAAAATCTTTGCCCCATCAGTCTTTGATCTGTCTTTGTGTCTTGGCTGACAAAACTTAGAAGATGGTATGCTCAGTGCACCTCCCTCTCTGCTGCCACTGCCTTGGTCTTTTCTTCAAGTCAATTATTGGCAACAATATCATTTTGTAGTGATGGGAATGTTCACCTTTGAGAAGGCCAGGTCCATCACTTCCCCAGATCCACCAGCAGGACCCTCTTACGTTTATCTGCTTACTTACCCAGTACCATTTACATTTCTCTGCTGGGCCTCCCACATTCAAGCTGGCTTCAGGGAACCTGCTGGGCAGCAGCACCAGCATGTCATGGGTCCTGCAGGAAATTCTTTACAGCAAGTCATGATAAAATCAACAGTGGGAGTGCAAAGGTAGACAGCCAGAGCTGGGAAATGCTGGAGTTGAGATCACCCATGCAAACTGCATTGAATCACCTCATACCTATTTACTATGATACAGCCCCCAATTACATGTGCACAGGCAAATTTTTGGACCATGACCATACTCAATGTATATTCAACTCATAATTTTTAAGTAATTTTTTCTGCAACTCTAGTAAAGCTTTCCACCTCGTTTTTGGCTTTTCTTTGTACATGCAACCTCTTTCAAAGCTTTTGACAGCAGTGTTTAAGAGCAAGAAACAGAATTCCTGTCCTTCCTCAAGACACAGTGATGTTGTAAACAAGCCAAGGTTCTTAAATCTTTTACAGCATCTCCAACTCCCATCCTGTTCATGGCTCACTGATATGCTTAATTTGAACCCATCTGTTAGCTGCTTAAAGTGAAGGCTGCATTTTATTTATTTAAATTCATTTACATTAAATCAGAAATTTGGCTATTCTCCTGAGTGGTCACTTAAGGCAGGTCTAATTGTACAGGAAAACAGACTCATTAATGTCAAATGGAAAGCAAGGCCAATTGAAATTTGCAGCAAGCTATTACCAGCCCTTTAATAAGGTATTAATTAAAAGATCTGATACAATAAACTGACTATGTATAAATTTTAAACTTGAAAAAAAAAAAACAAAGTAGCTAAGAGAGGGGAAATAAACAGGGAAAAAACTACTTTGAAATAATAGTCTTGTAGAAATATGTAAATATGCTGGAAAGAGAGACACATAAAACCAGACTTGCAAGCGAACATATCTGTTATAGTCCAGATATCCATCTCAGTTCAGACATTTCATAATCTCTTGTTCTTAATATATCAATCTGAAGGAAGTCCAATGTATTGAGAAACATCCTACAAAGCATGGAGATGTATTTTTAAAAGTAGACAATTTGTTTCTCTAGCTTTACAGGGACCTTTCTTTTACTATATCAAGGGATTTAAAAGACTCATCTGTTGCTAGAATTAGCAGCAGTGGGCAATGGACATGTTTCATGCCAAGGCTCAGATTCACTCCAGTAGGTCATGGCTACACATACAAGATACACATCAGTGCTGGGACCATGAGCTGCTGCCCCTGCATCACAGAGGTTTCCTGCAGACAGTCAGTGCCCAGTCAGTGCTCTCCTACAGGCCCTGGTGTTACAGTCCATGACATCAAGTCATGCCCTGTTGCCCTTCAGATACACTGGAGAGGTGCATGAGGTTGGTGCTGGTGCTATGGCTGTGCCACCATATCCATGCTATGGGCGTCACAGTGCCCATAGCAAGGCAGTCCATGTGTTCTTGATGTGCCAAAACAGCTGACTTTACTGTAGAGCATGTTATAAAGATAAAAGGTGTGATTTGAAAACCGATTTGAAAAACTGAGCTATAAAGGAGGAACCAGCAAGTTGCAGTACCTGGATTAATTTGCCAAAGAGGGTGTGCTGGATCTTCCAGTGCAGCTGTGATGTTGTTTCACTAACCAGTAGAATCCTCCTTAGATTTGGAAACCCTAAAATTTTCTTACAGCAAAATCTTTCCTGAACCTCTTACTAAGCTGGCTGTGGTAAAGTAGTCAGAATAGCCACTCTGGATGACTTGCTCCTTTTGAAGCTCAGAATGACCTCATTCATTGCTTCCCTTCCTTCCAGGTTATCTGCTTCCCATTTCTTGTGATTGGCATGAAGTAATTACATGGTGCTTTTTACATACAGAACCTTGTACTGTCAGCTGAAGAAGCAGTGTCTATGCAACTGAAACTATCCCCACAATACCCCAAGGAAGGGAGGAAGAATAAGATATTCCCCATCCTCCTTTAGGTCCCTGATTGACTTTTCTATAGTACATTTTGATGCCGTGTCTTGTCTCAAGTGGCTCTCCATAGTCTGCACCTAGTTGAAAATGAGTGGTGAAATAAGTGGTGTGTTAGATGCTGAGACCTCTTGCTGGACCTATCACAGGTCCAGTACTGTGAGTGTCATTTAAAACCCAAATATGACACAACAGAAGTGTGTGAGAGGGTTATATTGAGTATAAACAGATTTACAGGTGCCCAAGTATGTCTCTGGGCATTGAGGCAAACTGACAACTGGTCTCCATTCTCTTATTTAATCTGCAGTACTGGTGCTGCCTGGAAATGCTCTGTTGGGAATGGTCTCTGATGGCCCCACAATGGCTAGGAAATGTCCATGTTAGCTGGTCATTGTGGGCTGGATCTGTGCCAGACATGCTTTAGCTGTTTCTTACTTGGACAGTCATAGCCAGGTTCCTAAACTTTCATGAGCTTGCCTGTGATTTGGGAGAAGGGAGAAGTCAGATGGTTCCAGGCAGTGCAGGCAGAGCTGTGCTCAGTGCAGGCAGGGGCTGACAGCATCACAGCCTGCTTGCAGAGAGGCTGTCCAAGTCCTGTCTCTGTATTAAGCACCCTTCTCTAAGTGGAATCCAATCTTATCTCCCTAGGGCTGGCTCCTAACCCATTCACAGTCCTTCATGTACCACTACTGCCTCCAGCTCCGTAGGGAACAGCTCAGTGCATCTGGCAGGAGGACAGAGGTGCTGGCTGGGATTCAGGAATGTAGTATGAGCCAGACGAGCGCTCAAGAGGAGGAATCTCTCTTCCCAGACTGGCAAAAAGCCACTCAGGGCTAAATGTCCTTTCCCAAAAAGTGGTCAACAAGGGAGCCAAACCTTGAATGTCAGCTTCCCCTGGGGACTGCTGCAGGTCCCTGTGCTGTGCTGTGGGTGCTATGTGCCACCCACATCCCTCACAAGGAGCCAGTGCCACTGGGAAGCCACTTTGAGCTCCACCTATGCTTTGTGGACCAAGTCCTGTTGGGGTTCAGGCCCCACGCCAGGACATGTTGGGCGTCCCTGCTGGGGCAGGGGCCGCAGTTGATGGGGTTGCCCAGCAACTCAGGAGCCCTTCTCTTGGGCTGCAGGGCTTGGTGTCCGGCTGGGCCGCCTCCTCCTCCTCCTCCTCCTCCTCCTCCTCCTCCCTGAAGGAGCCTGTCTGAACCACAGCCAAAACTTAACACAACTGTCAGCTCAGATCCATGTGTTGTTCTCTGAGCCAAAGCACCGACACAAAAAAAGGCCCTCTGTGTTTCTTGTTGGGTCTGTAGGAATTCAATTGCCAGCACATATCACTTCTTGCAGACACAGCACAGCTTGACCTGTTCTTACAGGCAACAGAAGTTGAATTTAGGAGCCCTAATAATTGCAGCAATCTAGTCATAAATGAATTACAGGGCAAAAATCATCTACTGCAATTTTTAGATTAGAGAAGCTACTGAAATTTTTAGATTAGAGAAGCTTTCTTTTCATGAATGAAAAATGAGTTAGTGAAATAAATAATTTCCTGCAAATTATTATTTCTGCTCCCGTTGTTTGCTGATCTGTGATACATCTGATACAAAATATTCATCAAGCAAGCCTGTGTCATTCTTCTCAGCTACAAAAAGAAGGGTTTAATTCATTATGATTTCCCTGACCGTTCTTTGGATCATTTACATTTGCCCAAGTGGATTTAAAATGCTACCAGATCTCTAACATTTCACAGGCACATTGAAAGGTGTAAAGAACTCTGAAAAGGTGCAAGACGAGGGAGAATAAAGCACAAGGATTTTAGCAGCCACACTAAGTGAAGTCTTTATAAGGACTGATCTGGCATTTCAAAAATAGTTTCTTCTCAACCTTTTGAGAATGTGCTGAGATTTATCATCTGAAAGGAGCTGATTTCACCTTTCAAACAGAACAATGTCCCGTGTGCCTTTTTGTAGGTACTTGTTCTGTAAAATGGATGGGGAGGGGGAAGGGTGGGAGAAAAGCCTTTTTGGAAACAAAGGTTTCTGTGTTGATCATGCTGCACCCTGCATTGATTTCTTATCATTACCTAGAGAAAAACCAAAAGGTCACTGGAAAGAATTGTTGATCAAAGAGAGTGGGATCTGAGATGGTTAAATCTGAGGATTTAAATCTACAGAACATGTTTCCCTATGCTCATGCATCGTGACAAAATTTGGAGCCTAACTTTTCCAGTTCTTGATTTTGTTTTGCAAGATTGGTAAGTAATCCCATCTGCATTTTCCCCTGTGCAAGCATGTCACTGCTATTGGTATCTTAAAATTTATTTTGCTAGAATCAAGCAGGAAAGCCACAGGTGGGTAATTATTTATTGATGAATCAAAAAAAATTAGGGTTTTTCCAGGTCTCCAAAGTATTTATTTTGTCCCCAAAAGCTTGCAAGACTCAGTAAATTTATATGTGCCTGGAAAAAATTCAGGGGACTTCTTGTATTATACCCAAACTATGCAGCACACTCAGGAGCACATGAAGGTTACACTGGCCTTGAGACATTCACAGTGTGACTCAGGTGTACACTCTCTTCCTGGGGCCTGATATTCCCTTTTCCTGGGTACGTGATGCTATGAACACACTCCAGATCAAGATGAGTGCACCTCTTGTTAGTCACCCATAAGCTTCTGAGACAGCGGAGCAGGAATGCTGTGTACTCACCAGGGTCCTCCTCTCTGTGTGACACCAGCGGGAGGACAGCAGGCACATCACAGATCTCACCTTTCTCCCAGGTCGGACACAAATCTGGAGAAGCAAACAGTCAGCTGGATTTGCCCCTCTCTATTCACCTCTACTGAGAAGATTTTCAGAAGCAGGTAAATTGGAAAAGACCATAACTTGCTGGGACAGATCATTCTGCTGTGGCCAGAAACAGTTAACTTACGAACTGCAGGTTTTCCTGAACACACTAAAATGAACTGTAGAGTCAGATTTAATAATTTAAGAGCAGGGTGATAGACTTCCTGAATGTAGAGGTCTGGGGGAAAAAGGTTAATCAAATCCTGGAATTCAGAGAAAACAACGTTTAAAAGAAATGCTTGTTATTCTACTTCTATTTGTAAAGAGCTGAATCTAGCAAAGATGTAGCTGGATGTTACAAAGCACTGCTTCTTATAAGTAGCAGTCACTGAGAAATCATCCTAGACATAAATGACTCAAACCTTCCTCAGGCTCAGCTGACAACAGGTCACAGAAACGTGGCTAAAACAGGACCCAGAGCTCTGGGAAGCGTGCAGAGTACAGGGGAAGTTTTGCTCCACGTCTGCAACAGGAACTTTATGGTGTCTTCTTCTTTCCCAAAGACACCAGTACAAATCCAGATTAACTCGATGTCCTGACACAGGACAGTGATGCTCTAGAGTTGTTCCAGTCCCACTGAGAGCAAGATAAATACCATATATTTATTCCCAAAATACAATACTGCTTCTTCTGCCTAGAGAAAATGTTTGTGTGTCTCTCTGCAGCTCTGAATGACTTTATACACTGTTAAGCCTTGCATGTGATAACAAAAAAAAAAAAAAAAAAAAAAAAAAAAAAAAAAAAGTTTTAAAAACTCCGGAAAGTTCCTGGCAGTATAGAAACACATCGTTGTACTGCACTGGGCAGGCGTATAAATAGCTAGAGAAGTGCTTTCTGTGCATCTGGTGCTTTGCTGTGTTTCACCAGGAGAGGGTAGAGTTTGGAAAGGACTCCTGGCAGCCTAGGCTCCCTATTGTGCTGGGAAACAGCGAAGGGAAAACAAGCACAAGTTTCTCCTCTGCCTGTTTGCACCGACTGACTATGTGCGAGAGTCAGCAGATGAACTCTGGAAGACCTTAAAGTAAACAGAAAACGGAAAGAGAAACAAAATTCAAAAGAAGCTTTCTAGGGAAATCTGTGGAACCGAAGTGGAAGCCTCGGCAGTTCCCGTGGGCTCACCCTGCCGACTGTATCTCTGAGAACTGTCACTCACCGCACGTTGCGTTAATCTGAGCTCGGGATTTATTTCTCTGCCGTGACTTCCAAGCTGTGAATAGATATCACTTTTAGAGAGAGAATGGGACCTGAAAAGACTCTCGAGCACTGAACAGAGTGGTGAGTTTTATTAAATGGTTTCTTCTCTTTCCAGTCTGCTGGAGCTTTCTAACATCCTGCTTGCAGGCACAGCAGCCCGATGACTTGTCTTTTCCCTGCAGCTTGTTGCATTCCTCACCAGGCTTTCCTGACCGCAGGTTTCTTTCAGTAACCTTTCCCACCAAGACTCCAGGTCAGTTTGGTGACATTTGTAACAGGGCTGGTCCAGTGCTGATTTGCTTCCATGAGAGATTAAAACCACAAAGCTGTGAAACCAAACAACGGGCTAAAAATCAACCAAAATCCAATCCAATAATAAAATGGCAGGTGACTCTAGGTTTCCACATGTGGACACTGATGGATCAGAAAAAAGTGAAGAAATGGAGATTGTAGTCAATGTCGGTGGGGTAAGGCAGGTGTTCTACGGAGATAACCTGAATCAGTACCCAGAAACACGGCTGGCAGAGCTGGTCAATTGTTTATCGGGGGGATACGATAGCATATTCTCCCTCTGTGATGACTATGATCCTGGAAAGAGAGAGTTTTACTTTGACAGAGATCCAGATGCTTTCAAATGCATTATTGACGTGTACTACTTTGGGGAAATTCACATGAAAAAAGGAATTTGCCCCATATGTTTCAAGAATGAAATGGAATTTTGGAAAGTGGATCTGAAATTTTTGGATGAGTGCTGCAAAGCTCACCTAAGTGAAAAAAAGGAGGAACTGGAAGAAATAGCCCGAAGGGTGCAACTCATTCTGGATGACTTGGGAGTAGACGCTTCAGAAAGTCGCTGGAAAAGGTGCCAAAAATGCATCTGGAAATTTCTGGAGAAGCCAGAATCATCCTATCCAGCTAGAGTGATTGCTGTACTGTCCTTTCTGTTTATTTTGATCTCCTCTGTTGTGATGTGTGTGGGGACCATCCCAGACTTGCAGGTGGTAGATGCAGAGGGGAACCGTATGGAGCACCCGACCCTGGACAGCATCGAGACCGCCTGCATAGGCTGGTTTACCATGGAGTATGTGCTGAGGCTGATCTCCTCCCCCAACAAACTCCACTTTGCCCTTTCTTTCATGAACATTGTTGATGTGCTAGCAATACTTCCTTTCTACGTCAGCCTGACCTTGACCCACCTGGGAGCCAAGCTGATGGAGCTGAGCAATGTCCAGCAGGCCGTCCAGGCACTGCGCATCATGAGGATCGCAAGGATATTCAAGCTTGCACGGCATTCCTCAGGGCTCCAGACCCTAACCTATGCCCTGAAACGCAGCTTTAAGGAGCTCGGGCTGCTCCTCATGTACTTAGCTGTTGGAATCTTTGTCTTTTCTGCCCTAGGTTACACCATGGAACAAAGTCACCCTGAAACTTTATTTAAAAGCATCCCTCAATCATTTTGGTGGGCAATCATTACAATGACCACTGTTGGATATGGAGACATTTACCCTAAAACAACACTAGGAAAACTGAATGCTGCCATCAGTTTTCTTTGTGGAGTGATAGCAATCGCCCTCCCCATCCACCCCATCATTAACAACTTTGTCAGATATTACAACAAGCAGAGAGTTTTAGAAACAGCTGCCAAACATGAATTGGAGCTGATGGAACTAAACTCTGCTGAGGGGAAAGCTGCAGGCTCCAGAAGCGAACTAGAGGATCTTTCAAGGGAAGGCAAAGAGGGTCCTTTTTATAGCAACCGGATAAAAGTCTCCCACAGTGACACCTTTATTCATCTCCTGTCAGAAGAGAAACACTATAGGACCAGGCTTCAAAGCTGCAAATAAACTGTGAGCTGTTGTCAGCGCTAAGCTACAGATCAGGACAACCTGACAATCAGCTATGGAAGGGACTCGCAGATCTGTCAGAGCTGGGAGGGAGCACTGCTTTGCTTTTCCAACATGAATATAAATTAACCCCATGGCTTCTCCATCAACAGTTGGTAAGACTTTACCGTTATTAACCCAAAATAAAATAGTAGGACTCCACTGAGATCAGACTGCTTATACTGAGTGTGTTCTGACACAAACCATTTGTAACCATTTCAGAGACTGAAAAGTCCTTCTTGATCCGTAAATGTTCAATGACCCCAATATGCAACATTGCCACATTGAAACTTTGTACCTGTGACAATAAAGAGCAGCATCACACAGATTGTGTCTTCCAGGCTCTCTTCAATGCCTTTGCAGCTAGGGGAACTGCTCCTTAAAAAAATTAAAACACCCTCTCACTTGTATTAGCTTCAGGCTTACAGCAAAATGTTACAAGCAGTTTGAGCCTAGAGATACTGAAAGTATCAGCATATACTGTGTGCAGAATATTAGAGTGAATAAATGGCTTCGTTTTGTAAAATGTACTTTGGTGTCAATTTTTGGATGGGTTTCTGTTCCTCTTTCCAGAAATAGTGTCATTTTCAATGGGACATGAAACTATATTTTGAGCAGAGATATAGAACAGAATCAATGTATTTTAAGGAGCAAATTTAAAAATATTTGTTCTAGCTATTAATTACAGCACAGTTTATATATGCAGGGATCTCTCAGGAAGGATTTATAATTAAGTAGCTTTTTAAAACTGTAAGTCAAATCATGGTATCTTTAATTCTCTACTAAATCAAGGGAAGTTTATAAGGAAGTTAAATTAAGTAATTCTAAATAAGAAACTTTAACTCTTTGAAAGTAACTGCACAGAAAGTTTCAGTAAAAATAGTATAATCTTCAATTGATTTATGGTGAAAATATCTAGCTGAATAAACATATTATTAGGTCATTTTTTAAAATAACATATCCTTCCTCTACAATAACTGCAAGCTTTGTAAATGTTAGTTTACAGAAGTAGTAGGCACTAATCAGTATCTTCTTCATTAATTAATAAACTAATTAATCAACACCTGTGTATAGCTACTATCCTGTCCAAAAACAACTGCCATCTACATGAATCTAAATTTGGTTGGTGTAAAAACTGTATGTGTAATAGGTCTGGTGTGTACCAGAGAAATCCAGTGAAACTAGGAGTTATGTCAGCTTGGAGGGAAGGGGAGCACTGGCACAGAGATATATTTACATAAATTAGAAGTAGGATCCCAAATGTTTAGAGGGCTAGACTGTCTTTATTTGTTCCCTTTTGTGCTGGGCAGCCCCTTGCCCAGGTGAAATGCAGCAACATGAGCCATGACCTATCCCTGGGCACCTCATGCCCAAGATCCCCTTGCAGGTCTTTGGGACTTTTTTCCTGGGACATGGGCAAGCAGTGGGCCTGTGGCATCCACCCCACAAGAGCAGTGACTGGGGGGGCACAGAGCTGAGGGATGGGCTCTGTGCTCTTTTCTGGCACCTTGTTTGTCCCTGTTCCCTGGCAGAGTGGTGTGTTTCTGCTGGTGGGGAGCGCCCTGTCGTGCTGTTGTGGGGAGCAGTGGTGGCATGGAGGGGCTGGGGAGGTTTGCAGTGAAGGGCAGATACTCCTCGGGAGCAATACCCACCCTGTACCTCTCCTAGCATGGAAATCAGCCCCTGCTTCCCTCAGCTGAGGGCCTTTCCCAACATTACCCCTCACATCTCAAACTGCTTATCTCCCGGGACATGTCCTTCCTTACATACCTCCATCAAGTAAGATATTTCAAACAATGTCTAAACATTTCTGTATCTGAATCCTTCCACCAGCAATTGTCCCAAATTCTCTTCTGCCTAAGACAGTCACTATAAGTACCTCCTCAGCTGAAGCACCCCTTCACCCCCATCCTCCTCTCCACATCCCAGCTCTTAGCCTCTAGAACTGCTCTCTCACTCTGTCTCATCTGCTGAGACCTGCTCTTTGCTTGCCAACAGCCTCAGCTCCTGTCCCTGCCTGCCTGGCCAGGACCTCAGCTGGCTCTCATCTAAGGGACAGGATCATGTCCCTTGCACTGCTTAAGACTTCCAGGTTACAAGTATGGACTGCAAACCAGCAAAAATTGACTTGGCTGGGGTACTGAGGATGGGAGAAGAGGGAAACTAACAAGGCTGTGTGAGTCTAGCCTTATTTATCAGCAGGAATATTAAATGCTCCTGACTTCCTTTGTGACATGCAGACTGTAGCTGAGAGTGAATTAAGTTAGCAAAAGCATTTTCCTGAATGAGGAAAGCACTGTGTTAATGCTAAGTAATATGGCTTAACACTGTAAGTGCTAAATCCTCACTGCTGTGCTTTGTGATTTATTTAACCTGACATTAAATAAAAAATAAGCCTCTTTTATCAGAAATAAGTTTATGGGCTAATTTCTCCAATGAGTTATGCCTTTGAACTGCCTATGTTCTGTCAGTGTGGAAAGAGTTTTGAGACAACCTTGGTGCTGCTCTAGACCAGGGCTCAGTGTGTCTTGCTGCACTAGGGACCTTATTTGTTGGATTTGTTGCTATAAGTTATGTGTTCTTAGAAGGCTGTGTGTGGGCAGGATGGATTCCTGCCTATTTGCCTTGCTCATGGTGTGTACACCCTGCAGGAACAGGGGGAGACATGGGAAATGGTGGAAAGACAGGGGAGGATGGCAGCACCTGGTGAGACTGAGGAGCAAGAGGCCTTGATCACCTCTTGGTGCAAATCGAGTCTTCCTGGGCCCCTGGGAGACACCTCTTGCAGATCAGGAAACTACCATAAACCACTGGCTTTGAAATCAGGGCTGGACAGAAGGCTCTGCTCCTCAAAAAATGGAGTGATTTAGAGGTTGTTTGTTTTCTACTGTTTTAATGTTCTACACAACCCAGCAGAGCTGATTTTCTTTTATTACAAAGTAGTCTGAAAAGAAAAGTGGATTTAAAAATCTGGAAGTCTTGGGGTTGGGAGGAGTGGGTTAGAGCAGCCCTTTCTCAGAGAGCAAGCAACACAATCCAAAGGCTCCGGCATCCCCACTCTGACACAGGACTTTCTCAAGTCCAAAGCTGGTACAAGCTCTGAAGCCTTTCCAAAGGGGAAGCTCTGCCATGCTTGTTGCAGGTCTCATTTCTGTACTCTGGGTGAAGTGGGCACATGCTGCACCACTCGACCCAGCAGACCTTTCCCCACATCCAGGTCTTCACAAACACTTTGTGGGCACTTTGGCTGATTCTATGCAATTAAATTAATGAATGAGAGACATTCCAAGTGAGAGCATTTCCAGATACCTATGGGAAACTCTGTAGCACAACTGTGTCTCAGGGGAGCCCTGTCCCCAATGTTTAGTACCCTTCATCTGGGAACCAGGACCAGGATAGCTAGAATACATCCAAGTGCAGAAAAATCTGAAAAACTGAATACACCACCTGTGTCTATCCTTACTCTTGTGTACAAGGACTCTGCTTTGGACTCACAGATGTATGAAGGAAAGGGGTCACTATTTCCATAGGAAATTGTGAGTCTGGGAAAAAAAACTCTTCTATGGAAAGCCCATTGACCAGAATTATGGAGAACAAAACAGAGTTACTATTATTTTAGCTGATATCCCTTCTCATACAAAAGTTCTTCAGTTTACCATGCAAGGAACTTCAGAGCACAGTGAGCAGATCGAACTGGCCTCTGGAGAAATTATCCTGTGGGAACTCTGCCCTAGCAGCCAGCTCTGGCTACTTCTAGAAAACTTTGAATCTTTAAAACAACCTGTTATATATGAAGTTAAAACTTGAAATGAAAAACGTTTAGTTCCTGAGTAACATCAATCACAGTTGTAAATTCAGGATTAACCAGGTTTGCCATCAAATAGCTGCCAGCAAAATCTGATTCAATAGCCTTAATTTAATAACACACCCAATGGTAGATTGGTGATGGTTGCTAAACTCTAGGTAAAATGAAGCCTGTTTCTAGCTTCCTGGACACTATAAACAGCAGAACTTAATAGAGTGGAAATTGTTTCTAGAAGTGTGGGAGACAGCTGGAATATTTAGTGACACACATCATTAGTCTCAGGGAAGTGATAGGTGTTTAACACATCAGCCCACACCATGCTCTGGCTGGCATGTCACAGCCACCTTCACTTTGGAGGCAGGTTCAGGTTCAGGCAGAAACAGCCATCAGCAGCTGGGGTTTTACTGCTGGACTGACACTTATATATGATTTGAAGAGACTTTTATAAAAAACAGCAAAATTATGTGAAATAGTAGAACACCACTGTTTTCTGCTGTCATGCATGTGTGAGAGCCTCTCAGTCCTGCAGCTGTGGCAGTGCCACACAAGGTGAACTGAAATGGCCTCTCTGGTCTGTGCATGGGTCAAGGGGAATGTGAACGTGGGGAGGCAGAGCCAGCTCCTGTCAAAGAGAAGGAGAGATGAGGACCAGGCATCATGGCCCATCTGTCCCTCACCCTGATAAGGGCACTCATCACTTTTTGCAAGTGAAGCTGACAGTGATGCTGTTTCAGTAACCCCTTGGGCAGATTTCTTTTTGCCTGAAGTACTATTTGAATGTAGCTGATAAAAATGCTGAAGAGGAGAAACCAAGACTGTTTTCAGTCTCAAGTATTCTCTATATACTGATTTTTCAAATAACTTCCCAAAATGCTTACCTGAGACTGGATAAGAGTCACAAACAGGTGTTTGTTGAAACAGAACATTCAACTATAGAAATTAACAATTAACTATACTAGAAGATACTGAGATTAGCTCAGTTGGTTAGAGCAGGGCGCTAATAATGCCAAGGTTGTGGGTTTGATCCCCATATGGGCCTTTCACTTCATAATTTGGCTTGATGATCCTTATGGGTCCCTTCCAATTCAGAATATTCTGTGATTCCGTGAAAAATCACACAAGCCTCTTCCAGCCACATCTGCATTGACAGACATGCAAACAAAGTCATTCCCCTTTGCATTATGCTAGGCAGAATTACTTCCTCCCTCCTCCCTTTCAATGCAGCCCGTGGTCCTATATCCACAAAAAAGCCTTACAATTCCTTACACAGGTAGAACAGTTACTGGGCACACACACAGGAGAGTGCACTTGTTACCCACCCAGGTTTCTGAGGAACTGGTTTACTCTCCATTCAGCTGTTTTACCTAGACTGTCCTTTTGGGAATATCAATGTTTCCTTCCACACCCAACTTTCAAAAGGCACTTTCCCTTTGAGACAGAGGGTCCTTAATGATGTGGGTAATAAGTTCTGCACTGCCTGGTGTAAACCAAACTTCTCTGGGAGTTGCAGGAACATAACACTAGTGTGAAAGTCAGCTCAGGACAATGTATCTTAAATACACTTGCTCCAGCTGTAGATAACTCCCTGAAACCAAAATTGGTTTCTCTTCCTGCAATGAACCGTATTAGGCTTGAATTCAGTGGCAGCTTTGCCTGCCTTAGGAATTTTATAGGGAGTGATGGAGCCAAGCGAGCCAGGCTTAATGTACAAGGCAAGCTTGTGTAAATTGCTAAGAGGAAAATAAAAATGATGGAAAGGTCTGAGAACTCCAGGAGAAGCTGTGCCATTTAATTGTTTCTTTTCTGGTTGCTTTCATATGTAGGTGAGAAAGCTGACAGTCTTTTAAAGTTGCTTTTTGTCTTCCCATGTAAAGGTCACCTTAAATACCTTTTTAACAGTCAGGTACTGCTAAATCATCTTGGTCAGTTAAATACATATAATATAAGCTGAAAGGAAGGGAAATCTCCAGAAGAGTCTAAGTCTAAGTAGACAAGTTTCTTTAAAAGTAAAATCTCAAAATGGAATGAAAGACTGAATGCTGTATATCCCTACAAAAATCCTCTTATTTTCAGTGCACCACTTTACTGATTTCATTGATAATGATGCACAAAAATGCTGACCCCAGTGCCTTGGGTTTTAACTATGACATGCTCTGATTCCGTATTGTATAAGCAAGTAACCTGTACACTCCACAACAGTGAGATGTCTTAAAAATGGAAATTATCTGTATTCGTTAGAGTCTGTGCTAGAGCTCACAGGTTCTGTGTTAGGGCTCTCAAAGCCGTGGGAACTCAGGCGAGCAGTCACTGGATGAAGGCAGCAAATTGCTTGTTAATGCAAGGGAAATTTTAGTAAACCTTCTGCCAGCCTCAGACTGTTTTACTGTGCAAGAAACAAACTGCAGCTTCAATTACTAAAAGAGCATTACAGGAAATTCTTTATCAGTACGATGCACTCCACTGATCCCAGACAATGTGGCCACTGCATTACTGTTATCAGCTTTACAAAGTCAATGTTTTCCAGGCTTACTAGCATAGTAAATAATGGCTATTTTACACAATATCCAGAATATGAAGTGGTTGTAGCTAGCTATTGGTCACTGTTGATTTTTTTTTATTATTGCTTTTGTAGCAAAAATGATACATCACAAATGTTATTCTCCATATTCACATAAATGATGTATTCACTGTCTTAATGATTTTAACTGCTTATATCCCTGAAGTCTCAGCTTGTCCATTGTCAACCAGTAAAGAATTAACCCTTCTGACTTAGTTTATACCAGATTAACCACCATGTAACGCTACATGTAATTTTGGTTTCTTCTCTTATTCCATCAAGATTACTTCATAATCAGACAGCTCTTTCCACTGTCATGCTTTTATTTTCATTCACCCCCTTTTTTGTACCTTAATTTCAGTCTATTACACTTCAATGTTTTGCTTCAGAAAATGGGAATGATTCATCTGCCTTGATGCTCACACCCCTGATGCATTTATCAAATGACTTGTGTGGTACCACTAAGTACAGCTCTCTGAATGGTGTCAGTTCAGTGGGGCAGGCTTTGAACATGCCTGGGAGAGAAAATAAACTGGCTTGAAACTTCATTTGGACATGTTGTCCCCTCATCCCCCAAACCCTGCATCAGAAGAAAACTCTCTTTTATACATGGGACACTCAGAAGATGTGAAGCCCATATGCAGCAGCCCTGTCTGAATACTCAGCCCTAGCTGAACATTTTTCCACACGTTTAAATTCCCCTCTCTCTGAGAGGACTGCAACACTGAAGCATTTGGCTAGAAAGAGATTGCTTTAAACATGCACTTACATGCTTTGCTCATCAGGATGTGCTCGTGTTAAACCTTACATGGCAAAAAAAATGGATGTTTCTGAACTGCTTCCAAGCAGGCACCAGCAATTTTCTGCTCACAGCCACCAATCAGGCATCAGCACAATGGGACCTTGATTGGTCCTTACAGGGGCTGCTGCAATACAAATGAGAATTATTTTCTGCTCATGAATAACTGATAAAGTGTCATCCTACTGCTTGAGAAGTGAAATATCTAGAAGACAGCCTTACCTTTGCCTCCCCTTTGCTTACTCACTTTGTAGAAACATTACTAATTGCAAGTCTGTTTTTGTACAATAAAAAAAACCAAAACAAACAAGCAAAGAAAACCCACCAAAAAAAAAGCAACAACCAAAAAACACCCTAATTCTGTCACTCTTTAGCAGGCAAAACTCAAGCAGAGAGGAGATAAAACCTGCATCTTCCCCTGGGCTTTTGCTTGGCAATGGCCACTGGCCAGCTGGACACTGCTCGCTTGTTTGCAAAGGAACAAATCGCACCCTTGTCTGCCAGCAGGTCCTTCTATTTCTACTCGTTGTCACAGCAATAAATCAATTGTTTCTGCAAAACACAGCTCCTCTCCAGCTCGTGGGGAATCTGCAAACTCTCTGCAGCCCAAATGTCAACCAATTGCTGGCTGGGCTTTCAGGCTGGAGTGGTTATTGTTTGCCAGTTCCTTATTTACATTGGAACAGTGGATTCCATTCGCAAAAGCCTTTACCATTTGGACTCGTTTGCCTTAGAAACAAATTAATTGCTGCCGTACAACATCACCCCTGCTGTGAGTCACATAGGGCACCTTTGTACTGCCTTGGCTGGAGGAGTGAACCTCAGCTGCCAGCTGGACTTCATCCTTGCACACTGGAGCTGTTATTGTCCTCCTCTGCTGGGGCTCTGACTGTCACAGCTGTTCACATGAGACCTGAGCATCTCAAAGATGCATTAAAGTGACCTCTCCCGTATCTGATACAACTCATCTGCACAAAGTGACTGCACAGTGTTTCTGAGCTGGAAAAGAGGTGTAAAGAAGTTATAAAGATCTTCAATGAGCATCAGGGGGCTGACTTGGGAGGGTGCATTCAGGCTTGGCTCAGACCAGATCTTGGCTCAGCCACCCAAGAGTGGTCAGGAGAAGCATCCAAAGCTCTCTTCTTCCCTCCACTCATTTGACTGCTCTGTAAACATTGGTGGCAGTGAGCAGGTAGGTGGCAAAGGATGTTTGTGTCTGATATTCCCTCAAACAAGGTCTGTCCTTTCCCATTCCCCATACAGAAACACTATTGCCCAAAACTCCAGGAGGCTCAAAGTACAAGAGATATTATAGAAGGTAAGTAGACCAGCCTAGGAAACTCAACATTTTTCCCTCAGCTAAACCTTAGGGACAACAAAGATTTTTTGTAGGGGAACACTTTTTAAATCACAGAGTTGTAGATAGCCCCAGTGTGATAATGTTTGGGCCCATGACTGAGACTCACAGGGTCAGTGCATGTAACAGTGACTTTGGCTTTGCTGCCTAAGCTGTCATATGATAACCTGTGCCACTCCTAAAAGCTCATGGCTCTCTATTGTCAGAATTTTTAGAGGGAAAAATAAAAAAGCATTGTTCAACGTGACTAAATAAGTTACAACCACTTGTACATAAACTGGCTGTTTGCTGAAATCCCTTTGAGATGCTTGAGAGGTCACGAGGTGTTCTGTGACATCCACCAAGGGAAATAAAGTGAGAGAACTGGATTCCTTTACATTTCTTACTGTTCCAGGGTAAATGAGATAATAGTGATGACATAGATGTGGAGGAGAGGGAGATAATTTGCTGGTACACTCCCTTCTGGGCTGAGCTTTCTCATCCAAATTTGTACATTTTGTAGACTGAAAAATTTAATTTTAAGCAGCAAGGCAAAAATATTATGGTGCAGTCCAACACCACTGATTCTTGGGTAGCCTACAATTAGAAGTGGAGTACAACAAACTAATCTAAAATCCCGGATTTCAACCTAATTCACTGCTACATCAATCCAAGACACAGGATGCAACAAAACACAAAGGATCCTCTGTACATAGGTCATGTGATGAGGAGCAGCCACTTCCAGCTGCAGTGGGAAGGCAAGGATCTTGGAAGTGGGCTGAAGGATTGGAAATGTGCCTTTCAATGAGGTTTTACCCAAGGACCCTCATCTGCAACCCTGTGCTGCACTATCACTTCATGAAAAAATATTTTGTACAAAAAAAGGAGATTTCTTCTGACTGAACAGTCAGTGAGGAAGGGTGATGGATATTTGGGATGCATGTCTCTAGGTATTGCTTCATTTATAAACAGAGACTAAAGTAAAAACAGCTTTTTTCATTGTTGATTTGATTCCATTCTTTTTCTCCTGTTCAGACTGTACCATTGCTACAATTTAATGGGAAACAATGCTTACTGCAGTGAAAGATCACCAGAATTCAATTGCTGGCTCATCTGCCTCATTCTGATCAAGTGGCAAAAGACACACACCATCACAGTAAGCCATATCCTCTGGCATTAAGGGGATCTTCCAACTCTTTAGTATTTAATGACTCAAAAGACTTTCATGATAAAGCCTGCAGGAATGAAAGGCTGCAATCTGAAAGATCTGCCTTAAATAATAATAAAAAACCTGTAATTTTTGTTTGGTTGGTGGTTTTTTTTGTTTGTTTTTTTTTCTAGTTTGCCCAATAAAAGGTTTAGAGACGTCTTGATCAAATACCAGCATAGCATGGAAGTTCCAGATAGTTGAGGGCTTGTTAATGTAACAGACAAAAGCATAAATTGCTAAGTGTAGCACACTCTGAAGAGATATCACAATATCATAGCAAGGAATTGTCTTACCATCAAAGGAATTAATTTTGGACGGGCAGATTTTTCCACCTGGACTCTTGGCTCCATAATATTTCAAAAGATGTGACTACTGAGAAGTCAGTCACTCAAATGTTAGTACCCAGTGTACCTGAGATGGTGAGGGTGTCCCCCCTGGCCTGCCATGAAATGATGCATATTTTCCATAAGTGCTTTCTGCCCCAGAGAGGTGAAGAGCATCTCATGGGGTATGAAACTCCTAAACATCCTCAAATCAGGCCAAATCAGTGGATTTCAGCAGAGCAGAACTTTCAGGTGCCCAATGCACTGGAATTTATTTCCAGCTGAGACCAGCTAAGTGTCATTTAGGTTGGAAGAAACCTTTTGAAACCCCCCAGTTCAATCCCTCTGCTCAGGAACAGCCAGTCAAAGCAGATTGTCCAGGAGCAGGTCCAGACAGGGTGAGCTGACTGAGACATCTGCAAGGGATGGCAAATACACTCTAGGCAACACATGAGCCTTTCTGAAGTGCCTTCAAGAGGCCAGGAAAGGTGCTTCACAACACCTGAACTGATAATAGATGTCTGTATTTGGGCAAATGAATCCCAGCCCTTGTATCTGTTTGAACATGGTTCCTGGAACTTCAGCTGCCTGCTGGGCTCCACCATCAGCTTTGAGTTGATCTCAGCTGAATCCAGAGGGACCTGAGAGTGCACAGGGTCTTAATGCTGACCTGAACCTTCACTTGTACTGTCTGCTGTCTGCTTCCTGAGTTTGTAATCACATAGTGAGGTACAGAGCACCTTGCTGAGGAAAAGCAAAGAGAATGATCTTGTTTTACAAAAAACCCCATGCAGCTGAACAGTTTTCTGCTGCAAAAGAATCATAGAATGAGTTTCTCCCTTGCTGCTTGGTTAGGAAAAAATATTTATCTGATATGAATAAAGGTACCTTAATCATATGATAATAAGGATGGTCCCACAGTGTGTGACACAAGCATGATGAGATGACTTTGTCTTCCCTGTTAGATCAGGGGGAGCCTGGATCTGGCTGCTGGATCCCATCTGTAAAACAGAATCATTTAGGCTGGAAAAGACCTTTAACATTGAGTTCAACTATACACCTAGCAAAATTACCAAATCCTGTCCTCAAATCATCAAGCTAAATTACCCAACATCTGTTTCTGATCTCACGGATCAAAAGAGGACTTGTGCCAGTTATGTCAGTAGAAAATGAAATAAAAATCAACAGTGGGCCCTGTGTTCTGACATTGGATCAGAAACAGCCATGGGAGAAGAACAGTGACTGTTCTCCAAAACTCAAGAGACAGTCTGGTGGCTCCTGCAGCCTTGACTCCTGCAGCCTTGACTCCATATAACCCTGACAGAACAACCACTGCTCTGCACAGCTCCTCTTTCTGTTCTCCCACCCTGAAAAGCCTTCCTCTCCAAGTCCCTGATCCCTCATGTAATGGAGACAGCATTATAAACTGTGCTGTCATCTCCTATTCTGGAAATGTAAATTCAAGAGCTTTTCAACAATGTCTGGGAACAGTGTGGTTAATGTGTTCCAGCTGATGAGTCTAGATCAAGACAATTAACTTTTTTCTTGGTCTGCAAGGAGATTTACCTTCCAAGTTTTGATATTGATAGTGGAATGTTAGAGAGGCATTTTCATAAACCATGTCAGTACCAAATTTTGCTCTGTTACAATACTTAAAGATTGCTTCTAACTCCAATTTCCTAGCATTTTAAAGGAAGTGTTGTCTTGCCTAGATTTCTCTAGACAGCTTCTCATGCATATTCATTTAGAACAAACAAAAATCTGTTTAATAACTGATGTTATTGTCCTAGGATTTCAAAAGGAGTGAGGATCACTTGGGACAGCTGATGACCACCGTCAGTATTCTTACTACAGACTAAATAAATAAATCATGTGATTTCACATTCAGAATCATCTGAATAAAAATAAAAAGCTAACCACCCACACAACTCAATTAACAAACTATCAAGATGCACTCTCATGTTTATTATTGCAATAAATCTGTGATTTAAATTCAGTGGCAAAATATTTGAAAACATTTAACTCAATTACTGCATGCTCATTTTTTTTTATCATAAGATGAATCAGATGAAGCTCAAGTAGTGGTGTAGCTCCACGATGTTTGGTGCCACACATAAGTTTAGCATCCTGTTCTTTAGTCTGAGCTGTGGCCCTGCATAGAAATGGTGTGACATCATCTCCTGTTTATTACAGATGGAGTGACAGACACAGATTTTACTACTGTCAAAATAGCATTTAACACTTGGTAGTAGTCATGTCATGAACTTACCCCTCTATCAGACTGCCTGGTATGGTGTTATATTGCAGAAAAGATATTGTCATTGACATGTTACTGGGAAGAACAGAAACATCAAAGCTGCAGTGACTGGAGAACAAAATGAGTCTGATTCATCACCCTAAAAAATCCCATCTGAAACAAACCTGTTGAAAAGCCAGCATAGTTTCACTGCTTCAGTTAAAAACAATGCAAAGAAAAGTCAGTGTGCATCAGAGAGAGAGCATTTGCCACTTATTCAGATTTGACAGAAACATGAGAGGACATACTGCTAGTTAGTATGAAAGCAGAAGAGAACAGTGGGAGTACCACAGTATTTAGAAGGACAACAGAGAGCACAAGAATGAAAAACAGTACAGAGAAACACTACAGAATGGATAGGCAAAAGGGAAGGGGGCAAGAGGCCTTTTACAGTTTTTATTCCATTCTTTCCTCTCACAAAGCTCCATCTTCCAATTTCCTTTGAGTGATTTTAATTCAATATGATAAAAGTCTTTTGAGTACTTTTAGCACTGCCAGTCATTTGCTAACAACAGAATGAGCATGAGCAGTGATGGTGCATACATGTATGTTTGTATATACACATATACGTATGGGTATATACATATATGTATGTGTATTCATATATGTATGAACACAGCCAGTCTTGCAGGATTGATCAAAAATATTTTAAAGTGCTTTCAGAAAAGTTTGCTACAGTTGTAACAGAACAATCTTTTAATAATTACATTTACCATTGGGTATATCTATAACTAATATATATTTAGATGTTTCTTCTTTGAATTTATGTCCAAAATATTTTTTCTGTTACTAGTTACTTTCTGTATGGTGCTGAAAATGTTTATTGTCAGAGTGTCACCCATTTACAATCCAGAGGCAGACAACTATGAAGCTATGAAGCCAACTCCTTAATTAGCTTAAATCTATTCCCATATCCCTATTTACCCACTTACCTCAGAATTAAATTACTATTCTGTTATTTCTTCCACAACCTGACTCACTTAATTGGAAAAAAATCCAGCACAGAAAGATATTACATGAAAATTTATGGCTATATATCCTGTCCCTTTAATTTCCAGTTGGTAATTCCTGTTAGTGAGTCCTACAGAAAAGGTCTCAATGAAACTGAAAACACCAAAAACTGCAATAAAATCAACCCACTGTATTATTCTCATTGATATACTGGTCTTCTGTGGTTACTTCTGATGGGTACCAGCAAGAAAACCAAGGAGATTGCACTAAGGTTGTAGCTTATAAATGAAAAGAATATTTTTGTACAGGACATTATGAAAAAGCATTCCGCCATTCTAACATATTTCCTAATAGTTCAGGAACTTAAACACTTGTTTTAATTGCTAACAAGTAATCCAAGGTCAGGGATGGCATTATAAATCACTGCAGAGAATGACTCTGCTTTAAAACCTCTCTGAGATAACAACTGACCTCTGGTTTCTGATGTTAAAGTTAAGCAAATGAGAAAAGAGTTCATTGTTTTTAAATATTTGTGAAATAAATGTAGAGGAACATCTGTACATTTATTTAATTGGTTATAAAAACATCTGTCAATGCCAAGTGCTCTGAAGTTCATGGATGTAATGCTAAGTAAGAGGTAGATATAAGCATTATTGCTTTCCCTTGAAAAAAAGTGGATACTAAGAGACAACATGTCTGGATTTTCACAAAGGAGTGTTGAAATTGCTTTGGTTTATGACTGTCCTGATGATGGAAGGGAGATCCAAGCTCTCCACTCCCCACCCTGAGATGCACATGGATGTGCTGGTGTGTAATGCTGGTGTGTACTGCTGGTGCCTGCACATGCTCAAGCAAAGGAGGTGGTAGGTGGCTGCACAAACTACTATAAAACCTTTCATCTCTCTTCCCTAAGCAAAATCACTTGCCCAGCAGACTCATCCTAGGCAAATCCAGCCTGATGACTGGCAGCAGGAGATCTCGGCTCTATCCAGGGAATTAGTCCCCCATTCAGCTCTTGTTCCTAAAGCATTGTCACAAATTACCTTTCAGGCTGGACTTCAGGGCTGTCCCAGCTTTCCAATGTGTAGTTACTCTTGGAAAATTCCAGCAAAGCTATTAAACCAAATTGTCTAGGGAAAAAGAAGGGAGCGAAAACATTCTAAGAAGCTCACCTGATAATTTAGTCTTTTGTGAAAAAATAAAAACAACTGTCAAGAATGAACCTTCTAAACTTTAGACACAGTCAGAAAATAAAAGACAGCTTTTCTTGCAAGGAAGGAGCCCTGGGTGTAATACATGCCCATTTTCAGCCACATGGAATAATGGAGCTTTGCCTCAAACTGTCAAGGAAAGGCCCTGGAGAAAGGGATATGTGTGAGGAACTTGCTTCAAACAAGCAGAAATATTTCTTTATGCTTTCATGGTAGTTTACTTTTCTCTGATGTTTTAACCCTACTTAGTGTAGAATTTGCAGCTCCACAGCCAAAGGTGTGGGGATGCAAATAGCTGGAATGAAACATGAGTATTTGCTTATGCCAGCCCAGCCCTTCCACTTCCATATCACTTCTTCAATCCCATTTACCCCATTTCTGAAGGAGACAAAGCTGTTCAAGATCTTTATGATCAGCAGGCCTGTACTCTAGTGTAGCCACTATTCCTCCCAGTTTGGTATCACCTGCAATTCCTCCTTCAATGGTGATGGTAAAGTAGAGCTCAGACACAATTTTTCAGATGTCAATCAAAAATAAAGACAGAGAAGGCACTATCCTTTCCATGAGTTGAAAAGAGACCTCTTTTGCAGGTCAGCCTGTAAATAGCTTGAAACATTCCTGTCCCTCCTGTGTCCTTGTGCCCTATCTTGAGAAGGCTCAGCTGCTGTTACAGAGACATAGAGATGCTCACCCTCCCACTGAGGGCCATTATTGACTTGTTAGAGACAGGAAGCAATTTAAAAGCCTTTTCTCATTTACCTATTGACTTTCACATCACTCCTTTAAAGGATTATTGGATCTTGAGATAGTGACTAATGATGTTATCACTATTCATTAATCCTGAAAAGCGTCTGCCATCCATGGAGTCTGGCAAAGAAGATGAAAAGAAGACACTGTAGGAAAAGTCTGTATAATGTCTTTAATAAAATTCCAAGAGGATAGCTGTTATAAGCAATGCTTCTGGAATGATAATAGATTTCGCTTTCTTAAAAGTGGTGACAGGTTCTTGCTCAATGAACAGCAAGAGAAACAATTGGTATAAAAATGTTCAAGGGACAAACACAAGTTCAAGATCTTGTTTCTGCAATTATTTCTGCAATAGTCCTGGCACGGTATCTAAAGTCACTGACAAACTTGGAAAAATCTTATGAAGGCCATCAATTTGGTCAGGGCTGGAGGACTTGTCCTGTGAGCAGAGCTGAAGGGAGCTGGGCTTGTTCAGCCTGGGTAAGGGACAGCTCCAGGAGGTCTCACAGCAGTCTGGCCCTGCCTACCTGCAGAGTTATCAAGGAGCTGAGATGGGCTCCTCACCACAATGCACAGTAGAGAATGAGAGGCAGGAGTCATAAATTGAAAGAGTAGATTCCACCTGGATATAGGAAAATAAATTTCACTGAGGACAGTCAGGAGACCAGAATGCCTGGAGAGCTTCTTTGGCCTTGGAGAGTTCAAGACCCACATGGGTAAAGCTCTGAGCAGCCTGGCCTGATCTCACAGATGACCCTGCTTGCAGCAAAAAGTTGGACAGAGGGTACCTGAAGTCTATCCCAAAACAGTTGATTCTGTGATTCTGCTTCCCTTTTCACAGCAATTTTCCAGGACTTCTAAAGAATATTCACAGTCTAAACATAAATAAGATGATCTTCACTGCTCTAACTACATCTGACAATGAAACAAGCTGATTGGCCAGTCCACATTCATATATCCATGTGATAAGAACCTAGAGAACACCATAAAACCACCAGGGAGAAAAGCAAGTCATACTGCTTACTGTACAAGACTAAATCCTCTCACAAGCCCATCCTCTGGCAGAAAGATCAGCTTTTACATTAAGTGGTGGAACACCCTGGAAAATGAGAAATGGCTACAAGTGATTCCTGCAAATGGAACTAAAATCCCTCACAAGTCTGTCCGATCTCTGCTTCCAAAGTGCTCCCATTCATATTAATCTATTCTGAAGATCACATTTCTCCTTCACTGCAAGCGCCTCCATTCACACAGGCACTCATCCAGAATTATGCTGAGAACATATCGCAGCAGCACGGCATTTCAGAGCTACAAAACATGTGTTAACCAGACTGAAGAGACTTCTTTCCAAGAAGAGAACACATGCATGAAGTTCATACTGCCCTGTACATGGCAGAAAAATCTATGTTCTCCACAGGGCTACATCCCCAATCCTTTTGCAGCCACATCTACAGGGTGAAAAGCTTCAGGCCATCAGAAAAATTGGTGCTTCCTCTGCCTACAGCAAGAGCATATCGCTGTCTGTAAGTACTGCAAGTTCTTAAGGAAAAGAGAATATTTATTTTAACACAAATATGGTTATGAAAGTTTTTTAAATAGCACAGTAATGAGCTTGAGCTGGCTATGTATATTACATTTTCATGTTCGTTATGAAAATTAATGTCAGCTTAAATACATGCACACATTTGAAATGTAGAGAACTTTTTGCAAATGAAAAGTATATTGAAAGGAAATTTAAAGATAAAATATTCTGTTATAAATCCACAGAAGAAGTCTTGTCTGAATTACTGATTCAAGTCAGTGAAGCAGAGAAGAACAGAAGCCAGTAGGATCATGGCAATAAGAAGTTTGACCTGGTTTTCCTTCAGAATTGGAAGGCCACCTAGACAAATTTTATACTAATATGGAGATCCAGTGTATTTTCAAAGGCAAAGTGGCTTGTACAAATAAAGGAATAGCTATCCATAGAGTAATGTACTGTTAGGGGCATTCATGCAGGAAGACTTTGCTTTATCAAATCGATTGATGCGGATTTGATAAGTGCTCAAAAAACCTAAATGTTCTTGGGATTCTCTAGCTGCTGTCTCTCTCACTCTTTTAGTTTGTGGACAAGCAGAAACAAAAATTCATTCCTATAAGCAACAGGAAATTATTTTATCCAGGGTATTATGTTCAAACTACCATAGAGAAAACTAAAACCTAAATGGAAAAAGAACAGCAGAGATTCCATTTTTAGGACAGAATGATCTTTTCATGACTGAACAATTTAATACATATGACTTGCAATTTCTGTGCCTGGCTCTGTCATCTTTTTAAATGCCACTAAACCTCAGTGTCAAAATACCTATTAAGAAAGAGGCTTTTATTGAGGGAAAGATAATAAAAATCAGGTACATTAATAAGCTTTATGAGAAGCCTCACTCCAGAAATAATGAAGCTCATAAAATGAGTTTTGCCATTTACATTCATATCCTAAAACAACTAAGCACATTAATACACCCAGATCTGACCAAGAGTGATTTACCAGCCATGGAACTCATTGGTCAGAACTTAATAAAATTCTGTATATACCCAGCCTGTGATATTAAGTTGTCTATAAATAGAACAACAGAGTTTCAAATTACATATCTTCTTCCTTCAGAAATTGAATGTCTAGGAAACAGGAAACTGGATTTTGTGTTCCTTTAAGTCCTCAGAAATCCCTAATGAAGCCCACACAGTCCATGTGTACAAAAGATCATTTACAAATAATGATTTGGGATGGGATTTTCTGCATGGTAGGAATATACACTGAGCGGTAGAGCTGAAGTTATAGGTCATAAATAACCTCATGGATCTACAATCACTCCAGAGCCTGCTAAAAATTGTTGTTCCTGAAACACCTGAGCTTCCCAATGCACCTCCTCAGTGCCTGCAACTGAGATGTGAGCATCTGCACCAATATCATGGCAATATGAAAATGGTATTGTCTGTGTCAATGAGCATCCACTCATAGCCCTGGATATTGATTTCTGCTACCTTTTTGGAATATAATTTTATTTCAATTATTGGATTTTGGATAAGAGTTAAGGAGATAAGTAGCTGATGTTTGAAATAATCTTTTGAGATGAAAAACACAAACAACAAAAAGCCAGCCGTAATATTAATATTTATTTTAAAGCAGTTTACTTGGTTACATACAAATACAATAAATACATTCTTAGAATTTTTATGTCTCATGTTCAATAAGTGATTTTCATTTGCTATAAAGTGACTGATCTCTTGCTCAAATGAGAGACCATTTTGAATTTAACGAATTCTAAAATTAGCAAATTTAGGAAAAATAGAAACATTCTTGGAATATAATTTGCCACAAAATCAAAGCATTAAGGTAGCTGAAGCAGTGCATCTGTTCAAACAATAAACTCTCAAATAACCAATGGAACATTAAAATGGAAGACAACAAAACTAATTATTTTTGTGCTTCTTCTGCTAAACATTCTGCTAAATTCCATGAGATAAATCAGCACATCAGCACCCCATTTTAAACCTACATCTAGTGGGAATTAATAAAATAACATACAGAGAAATATTTTCACAATCTTAGAATAGAATTGCATCTTTGCATCAATTAGCACCATTTTCTTATATTGTTCTAAATAGTCTATCTTTTTTCCACACCAGTAACATTTCAGAAATACTATCTTTTTTGTATGAGTGAAATACTATTCAAGACTGGATGCTGAACTGGCTGAAGCATTAATTTATAAAACTTATTATTTAGGGGTTTGTACTGTAAGAGGGGCCTTTTATTACCACTCAGATAACTCCACTAGAAACTATTAAATTACACTTTTCTGAAATGAATGAAATTGTGAAGATCTCAACCAACCCAGTCAGGCCGGTAGAATATTTGCATTCTTTTCAGCTGCTTTCAGAACCAAACCAAATTCCTAAAATCCTGAGATCATTCCCACCTCCTCGAGTGACCCATTTTTTAATGTGATTCTCAGTCCCTGTGAGCCACAGGTCAGGTCCTTTCTCTCTCAGGAACTCCTACTACAGGTTACTCTGTGCCTAGTATGTGCATCACCTGCCTCAGCTACTTACTTAGTGTTTCAGTTCACTAATTTGTTACATGAGAAACAGTGGCATCCATCCTGGAAGTAAACTGAAATGTTCAATGATGAATTTAAACAGGTTTTAAATTGCAAGTTAAATGAATAGGCAAAGTTACAAAAGAGACAACGAAATAAACTCATTCCATAATTACGTTTACATCATTCAAAGTGCCTGTAGGGTTGACAAAGATTTTCCCAAGCTCTCAAAATACAGGCAGCCCAGTAAAGGAGAAAGTAAGAACAAGCCTCTAATGAGGAAGACTCACTAATTTATAATAACAGGGATAAGCCAAATTTGAGAGGCATATGAATGTTAACCCAGGATTTTCTCTTTTACAACACTTATGGATACTGTCTTTTAATTAAACTTACCAGTTCAAAGGTACAACATTGCTCTTTACATATCTACCTCTAATTTTACTTTTGGAATTTATTTCCAGTTTGTATAATTATATTTAAAAACCCATTCTGGTTTCACCAATGCCATACAAAAGAAGAGAGCAAATCAACATTTCCAAAGTCAAATGATCCTTTATTGGAGAGCTAATAACCTTTGTCCATCTTCTCTCTCTGAGGTTTGTTTATTAGTGCTTTGTCTAAAGAATCCCAGGATTTCTCCTCAAAATAGTACTTCAAACCTCTTTCTACAAATGGAACCAAACATTTTTTTTCCACAGAACAGAAGCAAAATGCTTGCAGTAAGACAAGATCAGCTTTTCACAAAAAGCTTCCACACAAATATGAACTAGCTGGGGATAATTTATAAACCACTGGGAACACTATGTTATTTAGACAGCAGTTTGATTTTTTCTGTATTCAAGTTTAATTCCACCCTTATTAAAATGGCCATTTTTTTCTATACTCTCACTTATTGAATGGAGATAATCTGGCACAGATTTCACATCAGATTGCCGCAATATCCATCTTGAAGGCTGTGCCCAGCCTGCATCTGCTCAGCTGAGTGCTGGCACGTTGATTCTCAGCTCTCAGCACATGACATTCTCCAAGCCATAGCTGATTTGGGTGGCTGATGGCCATGGAGGCTGTTGCCAAGCCACTGCATTGTGGCCACCATTGCTGGCCAGCCTGAACTTGTTTTTGGCCCCTCTGTGCTGTATATGAGCATGAAAACAAGCCAGCCCAGGGAGATTCCAGAGTCTGAGTGCAAAGCACCACCAAGCCTGCACTGGTCTGACACTATTCCAGCCACCAGAGCTATTTAAATACAAGCAGGTGACTGCTTTGCCCTGCCCAAAGCTGTGACCCAGCAATGGCACAAGTGTAGCTTGGCAGATGTGGTGGATCTGCTCTCTGGCACAGGGCAGCTCTCCATGTGCCAGCCTCTGGCTGCACACCAAGCAGGTGTGAGATGTGAAGGGGATGGAAAAACAAGTCATGCTGCCTACAAAAATAACTGCAGCTCAGTACAATTAGTGCAGGCTCGGGGTGACCTACACATGGCAATGCAATGGTTTTTAGGCAGTGGTAGCAGGTTTATGGGCTGTGATTCACAGACACGTGCAGGGTGCCATGTCACGGTAGCCCTGGGAACGGTGGAACCAGACCCAGAGGAATGGGTTATTCTACATCATCAGTTGGCAAGGACAGATGCTGCAAAGCAGATGTAACTTCAGAGCTCTCTTGTGTTCATTTCCTCCAGATTACAGTGACACATAAAGATAAGGCTTGGTTTCAAGGGAGCTGTGTCTGGCTGGACCTGTACCAGCTGCCTGATGTGCTTACTTAAGAGTAATGTGGTCTAGATTAATTTCTCATAGACTCATTTCCCATTGCTCTTTTATGTGCATACCAGTGAGATCCTGTGCAGAATCACCAATAAAGGACACTGAGAATACCAAAACCAGACTGCAAAAGGTGCAATAAAAGCAGTTCTTTGCCCGTGTTGTCCCCAAACAAAAAGCCAGTGCTGGTTAATTGATGTTTGACAAACAGAAAAAACATAAAAGACCATTTGCAAGACAAATAATTCTGAGCCCTCTTCCTGGATGAGGTATGGATTTCTCACTGCCTATACAGAGCAGGAGTTGCTTGTACTCCTTGGTTTCACACATCAAGCACATTTGTGACAAGGAGATGATGGTAGAAGGAGAGGGACAAGTCAAAATGGTCACCTAGTTCCATGCTCTAGAAATCAGGCTGGGTGTCTTCAGGGAGGTGTGCAGAATGGTGCTCTTTCACAGGGTCAGACTGGAAGAGTAAGTTGTCCAGGCTGGTATTCAGCCCACACATCCTCAGGAGTGGGGATTTTTACACAGACTGTCAGATTTTAGATTGGAGAGCCAGAGGTGATTTGGCTACAGATACAACCTTGGCTGGGAGAGCTGTGCAAGGCAATGGAAACAGGTCAAGTGATAACATCAAGAGAAATTCTCTCCTGGCTTGTCTCCTGTACTACTCTGTTCAGAATCACAGCATGCTTAACTGGATCTTTCCAGCCCAGAGCAATAAACCAAATTTATAATGTTCTTAATTGCTTTTTCTTTTCTTCTTCCCCAGCTGGCAGATGGACCTGTACCATATCACCATTGCTTTGTGTTGTGCTTTCAAGAATGATAATAGAACCAACAAAATTATTTTATTTTCTGCTCTGTGCACACTGCAGAGAAATTTCAGTAAGCGGCACTTGGTCTTTATTTATTTTCATTTTAAGCTCTTGCTGAGATGAAAAATTATTTCTGCTGTGTTTAGTTTGCTTTTATTATATAGTGTTCCAAACATTCTGTTTAAATTCTCACAAAGGATGCTTTTTGGAAACAAGCCAGGCTTTCTGAATCTTTGGTAGGGATGCTTTGAGACAGAAAACAGGAAATCATGCTTGTATAGTCTCCTGACACACAGGGATAAAAGATGACTCCTATGACTAAACATCCATCAACCAAGAAATCCATCTTGGGCTGGATATAGTGAAGATTTTAGTGACAAATGCCTGCCTTTACAGGTAACCTAAGGATTCAACTCAAAGCAGAGACACCCTCAAACGTAACCTCACATTCAGTAAAACAATTCACAATTATAGCATCCACAGTATCAGCACAACTCTTTTCTGCCTTCTCACTGTTTCACTGGGATGTAGAAAAGCATTTCACAGTCTTATTTTTGCCTAACATATGGAATGAAGCTGCCATCATTTTGGGGTGTACATATATACACACATACTCATCATTGTACTGTCCCTCTGAAATGGATGTCTGACCAAGAAATGTGAGGTACATTCAAATTCAAGTTTAGAAACTTTCACTTAAGAAGTGGTTCAGGAGACCTGCTAAGTATTGAAGATAAAGAGGGGTGGTATTGACTTCAAGAGATTTTGGATTTTGGCATGAGTTATTTTGAACTGACTCTACTCTCTGAATCCACCTCCAGAGAAGTCAGGATGAGTAGTCCCTTCTGATAATGTTCATTAGCCTTTAATTTTTATTTAATGTTTTATATAAAAAGTGGGTTTTTTTACTGAGGTAATTTTGGTATTGTGTAGTTGTGTTCTTCTTAAACTTAATGCTGTAGAAGGAAAAAATCATTTTCTCCTTTATAACTCTTACAGTTTAAGGCTGCATGTAGAAAAGCAATGCACAAATACTAGAAAAGTTTGGCTTCTCCTTGTAGATGAAGACTCAATAAAACTGCTATTTTCACAAGGATTACTATGATTGTAGCATTTTCTTTTCCACTGAGCAATCTGTTGAGGAAGCAGCCACAGCAGACAGCACAGAGTGCTATTCTGCACCACAAACAAGGCTGCGAGAGACCAAGAAATTAGTTCAACTACTGTTTGTGCCAAACAACATTAATTTAAATAGTCTTTTAGTGTGGAAAAAAACAACAAAAAAACAGGCTGGAACAATTTCAGTCCTTGAGCAATACAACTGACTATTTCAGAGCTTATGGAGCTGTGTTTGAGCCAGCTGGGAGAACCTAGGGCTGTGCTTTTCAGTGCTATCCCAAGGAAGAGCAGGGAGTTACCTCCTACCCAGGTGTGAAATGGCAATGAATCACCCATGGAGACCTCAGTGGATCAGAAAATAACCCCATGGGGAGCTCCCTCTCAAAGACAGCTTGAAATCACCAGCCTTCAGGGTCATCAGCTTTTTACAAGCTCTGGGTTTGTGAAATGTGAATGCAGACCTCTGCTTACTACGTATACTTAATTGTGTAAATGCCAATGCTTTGATATGGCTCCATTCTCAATCAGGCAAACATCAAGTGTCAAGAGCCAGAGTTCAATTTGAACAATAGGAGATAGAAACATCACATTCAAAGCTCAGACACAGATCTACTATTATGTAATGCCAGCTTATTTCATGGAGGAGTGGATTTTTTTTAAAAAATATCCACCACTTTCTTACCCAAAATACATATTTCTTTATCTGCATTTCTCTTACATAGTTTGTGGGCACCACTCAATCCCTCTGTGAGTGATTTTTCCCAAACTCAAGTAAACGTAGAAGAAATTACCCTGTGGAATCACAGAGACCTGCTCTTGATTCTCTGTTGAGCAGTTATTGAGCCTATTGGTTTAACTTCCATGCAAAAACAGAGAGGATACAACAAAAAAACCCAAGAAAACAAAAAAATCACAAACAAACAAACAAACCCAACAAACAAACAAACAAACAAACAAAAACCCCAAAAATATCCAACCAAAAAAAAATCCAATCCGGTTTCGGTTAATTTTTTCCGGGGCCGGTTCAACGCCTAACCTTAGTTGGGAACCAGGCTGCGAGGATTAAATGAAAGAATAAAAGAGCAGCTGTAGGGGTTTGCAGTTGCTCAGAGACTGCCACCCTGAAGGCAGGACTAGCAGAGTGTCCTGGGTCCTCATTACCACTTTGCACAAAATGGCAAGGGCTGCACCCTGTAGCAGCCTTTTTAGTCCCCCTGGTACATCTGGAGCTCACAAACGTCCCCTCCTTTTGCAGTGGTGAGGAGAAACTCAGGCTATTTTGAACTTACATATTTTCATGCACTTTTCAATTCACAGGTCTGGTCCCAAACAGGTCAGATACAAAACAAGGTCTTTGTCAGATCAAATTTTTTGTCAGCAGAAGAGTCTGGGAATTGCTCCTTTCACTGCCAAGTTTGGAAGCATCCCAGGGACAGAGAATTTGAAATTACAGTTAGCAATGGGCATTGCAGCACTGTAATAGGCCTAGAATTCCTCAGGGATGGGATCAGAGGGTGGGGATTTCTATAAAGAGAGGAAAATAAAGCAATCTAGTGAGTCTCACAAAATTACAGCATTTAACTGTCAAATGCAAATCTTGCAGTTAAAGAAAATACTACAGAAAGAGATTTTATGTGTACTGATCCTAGCACTGTCATTTCATCACGGAAATATGTCTTGCACAGTTTTCTTGGCATCTTGTCTTAGGTTTATCTCAAATCACATTATTCTTGTGCTAATAAAGTTAAGTGCTTTCCACTCCACTCCAGAACAGTAAATATGGATTTAAATCCACCTGTCTCTCATTTTGCAGAATTATTGCTTAAATTCTATTGCATTAAATGGGAGGTGAGGTTCATTTGGTATGATATATAAACAAATCAAAACTAAATCTTCCAGCACCCAAATCTTTTTACCTAGGCATATACACATTTGACTATTATTATTATTAAATAGTGGTAATTCCTACCATATTTATCTGTATCAAATCATCCCAGTGATTTCCAAAATTCCCAAGCAAAGTGCTCAGTCTCCTCTACAATGCACAGCACTGCCAGTCTCCATGAGGACTGGCAGACACACAGGTACCTCCTGCTCTTTGGGGCATTTGTCTCACACAGCCCTTCACAGGAAGAGAAATCTGAGTTCTTCTGGTTGACTCTTCTGTGAAAGCTCCACTGCAGCAGGGAAGGTCATATCAAGGGTGAATTTTCTGCTCCTTGTTACCTAAACATCCATAGTGACTTTGAATATTCATATTAGCTGGTAGGATGTGCAGAGCACATGGGGTAGTACCCACCTCTTATTGATTCATTCTCAGCTACCCCAAAAATGAGACACTTGAAGCCAGTTGTTAACTAAGGCCCTTATTTTAAACATATTTTCAGAAAAGACAGTTAACAATTCACTTCCAGTGTAATGAGCACCAGATTCAGATTCATTAAATAAACACTAGGTTACATAAATCCATATTTATGACTCTCTGCAGCAAACAAGAAATCCAAAGTAGTATTTTGAACTAAGTCATGAGAGGCCAGACAGATACTGCGTGGGGAGAAGGTAAATACACACCACAGAAGGAGTTCTGGCTCCATACTTGTTCTCATGGTAAAAACGTGAGGAAAAAAACCCCAGTGAGCCATTAATGTGACTGTTGTATTGATGTAGACAGGGTGGGGGAAATGTCATAACATCTATTGTAAAGCACTCTACATTAATTGACAAACAAGATGTTTTATTTCTCCACTATCGTCAAAGGATTATAATTTTTAAAAAATAATTGAAAATGACAAAACTATTACCAAAAATTTATTGAAGACATTTTCTTCCTTGGCTCCATATTCTGTCTCCCTCCCAGGAGGATTCAAGATTTATAAAATCCTTGGCAAAAGGACATTTTTTTTGTCACTCTCTCCATTTGGAGGTGATTATTTGGGGCAACATAATTAGAGGTTTGGCATACAAAGAGCAGTACTGCGCTATTGAAAATTTAAACCAGGAGATTTGAGGAGGACTGTTTGCTGAAAATGTGTTGGGCTCAATTCAGCTATTGAAAAGGTTTCAAAATGGACTCTTTCTCTCTTTCATCTGAAACAGGAGGGAAAAGAACCACCATGATGTTATGTTCAAAGAGCCCAAAACTAGAAACACACAAATAAGAATCGAAAACAAAATAAAACTTGACTAAATACATGGCTTATGACCAAACCTTAAAGATTAGCTTGCCTCACAGGCTATAGCAAAAATTGACAAGTAAGCTAGAAGCAAATCTGTTACCACTTCTAATCTGCTCATTACATCTATAAACAATATGCTACACAAAACATACCTGGAGGAGTTGCCTCTTTCAATCCTGTCTTGTTTGTTTGGTTCCACTTGTGCTGTTGAACATGAAATGTAATTCTCTGGAGAAAAGACTAAAAGCTCATTTCTTTTCCTATGTAAATGTCTTGTGTCACAAACAGAGCCAGGCACAGCTCCTGGGCTCTCCTGTATTGCAAATGTCATATGAGTTCCCACAGAAACATGCAGAAATGTTCTCCTGTTCCCTAAAATGTGCATTGAGTTTATGATTTCCTAATCAAAACCCAGCAAGGTCTGCAAATGGGGGCATCTGAGAAACCTGCAGTAAAACTGAGATTCCTCTCCTTCCCTTCAACTATTTCAGAAGTCCTAAATCCAGGGAAGTCAAAAGGAAGCCAGAAGGAAGTCAGAAGTCGGAAGTCTGAAGTCGGAAGGAAGGATTTTCTTTCTATATATCCTGTAAAGTCTACTTTAAAGTAATCTGAAAGAGAATGAGTTCTTTTTATTTTATTAAAAAAAATATATCAAAGCAATAATGAGCAGTTTGATCTCAGTGTGAGAGAACATTTTACCTTTTATTTTATGTTAAATCATCCCTTTCAGTTAATAACAATCTTACTTTCAAAGCAAGAAAATAGAAATCCTCTGTGTGACCATTCAGTATAAAAGCAAAGTTTGTTTTTATTTCTGCAGGGACAATAAATTAGAACCTTTCATCAACTACCATTTATCTCTTCTTTTTTATGAGGATGCAAGTAAGTAATTATCAGTGAAGTTCAATGATAAAACCACTGCATAAATTTGCAGCAGAAACTAATCCTGACTTATTAATCTGACAAAATGTATGGTTTAAAATAATCATCAGTGCCAACAGTTCTTTCTCAATAATGTGCTTTTATGTTAGAATTTAATCTGTCCTTCATGCTCTTTATTTGAAATTGCACCCAAGAGCCAATTTTACCTGGAAATTTAATGATGTTTTGTAAATACTGTCTTGGGTACAAAGAGACAAAAGTAAATACTCTATTGCTATAGATGAAGGCTTTAGGAGACTAGTGAACCAATGCCAAAAAACTTTAGGAAATCTGGTGAAGATATTTCAGGGAAAATTTTAGGGATGCAATGGAAAGAACAGAATCACTTTAAGTCTCTGTCACAGCTGTCAGGGAGTACAGACATCCAGGAAGGGTTAACTAAATAGGTTCCAGTACTCTGCAGTAAAAAAGACATAGTGGACATTCTTAATCCTTTTTTTTTTCCCTGAATGACAATAAACTTATATTTTCCTTGTTATAGATTTGTAACAAATAAATATTTGGGTTTGAAAAAAAAAGAAATTAAATTTTGGTTGCAACATAGAATTACTTATTTTAATATATTTCTCTTCCCTAAACTTGATCTAAAATACTCAGGAGAATCTCAGGTTCCTTGCAGCACTGTTTCTCTCTGGATGACAAGTATGGAAAAGAATGCAGTTTAGTGACCCAATCCCCCAAATTGCAGGTTGTGTGTAACTTCTTTAGCTTTCATGGGCAATATCAGTTCCAGTACCTGCTTGTACAAAATTGAGAAGCTAACAAAGCACAGATAGTTCCCACATGAGCACATTTCAGCATTTCCTTAGGGGAAACTGAGGGATGCGCTGGTTGCAAATAGTAATTTCTCAGGTCCAAACCATTTCTAGAAAACTAATAGAGGCTTAAAGAAGTTAAGAGATATTGTGGAGGAGTTTCTCACTATAACTAACTCAGAGCAAGTCTGGGAAATTCCTGCTGGACACAGTGGCAGTTTTTGAGACTGGTGGTTGGTACAGAGTAACAGCCTTAAATCCCCAGTCTTAAATCCCTACTTGTGTTCAAGAAATATCTAGATTTTAGAAATGAGAAGTCACAGTCTATTTGCCATTACTTTTCCTTAAAGGACATATTAAGGGTGTTTCCATGTAAGAATTTATAGATTTTTTGCCCTCTAGGTCTCTTCCTACAGGGGAAGATGCAGTAAAGCAAATCCAAAACTACTAGTTAGAAATTATCTTTCTGAAGGGGAGAATTTTGGGTTTTTTGTACTTTTAATTATTTTAGTATTTACCAAATCAAAAATGTAATGTTATTTCTAAGCTTAGCAAGTTCACTTGTCACACACAAATAGCTGTGATTGTCAGGACTTGGATGAGAATGGGGCACTGGCTGTCTCTGCAGCATCCTGTAGAGGGATTCTGTACAGTAAATGCACAAAGCATTGCCCAGTGAGACAGGAAAACATCATGCCATCCATGCTGTGTGCTTTCTACCCCAGCTCAGGAGAATCAGCAGATAATCTACCTGGTTTAGTGAAACTTTAGCCCTCTGAAAATCTCTCACCTAATAAAAAAATTAAGTGTCTACCCCTGAAAAATCCTTCTCAATCCTGCAGAACATTTACTACAGGACAAGCACAGTGTCCAGAACACAGCATTAATAACACGCACACAGAGTTAAATTGTTGTAATATTTTTCAAATAGCTGAAGTCAGTTATATAAATTATATAAAGTTAATAATAAAGTTATTGACTTATTCTCTGAGATATCCTTGCAATGCTGTACCATTTCCTTGCTACAAAGACGTTGCATATAGAAGCACAAAGTGCAAGGATGGTGTGTTGGTTTTGCATGGTTTTTGGTAGTGGGGGGCCACTGAGGAGACTTCTGTGAGAAGCTGCTCATGTCCATCCTCCACCATGTCCAGCAGAGCCAATCCGTGATGGCTGTGAAGTTGGACATGCTACTGGCCAAAACTGGGCTAATGAGAGAGGCAGAGAGGCTGGTAACACCTCTGTGATGCCAAATCTAAGAAAAACACTCAAAGTTAAGTGGACACAGTTTTTTCTTTTAGTGAAAGGAGGATGTGAGAACATGTGAGGGAAACAACATGGAGGCACCAAGGTCAGTGGAGGAGAGGAGGTGCTCCAGGTGCTGGAGCCAAGATTCCTCTGCAGCCCATGGGGACCACAGGTGGATCCAGAGATCACCCACAGCCCATGGGGATCACAGGGGATACAGAGAGTACCCACAGCCCATGGGGATCACAGGGGATACAGAGATCACCCACAGCCC